>NC_050574.1:148151851-148500159 GCF_011100635.1 Trichosurus vulpecula | reverse complement strand
ATTGGCTTTTTGTACCTCTTTTATCATTTGATTTGGTCTGTCTTTTAAGGTATTATTTTCTTCAGTATTTTTTGTGTCTCCTTTAGCAAGCTGTTGACTCATTTTTCATGATTTTCTTGCATCACTCTTATGTCTCTTCTGATTTTTCCTCTACCGCTCTTACTTGATTTTCAAAATCCTTTCTGAGCTCTTTGCCTGAGTGCAATTCATATTTTTCTTGGAGGCTTTGGTAGGAGCTTTGACTTTGTTCTCTTCTTCTGAGGGTGTGTTTTGATCTTCCTTGTCACCATAGTAACTTTCTATAGAATTTTTTTCTGTTGTTTTCTCTTTTCCCCAGCCTATTTCTTGACTTTTAACTCTTTGTTAAAGCAGAGTTCTGCTTCCAGGGTGGAGGGCACATTGTCCGAAGATTCTGATGTTTTGTGCTGCTGTTTTCAGAGATACTTCCAGGGACCTGCAAGTTTTTAGCTTTCCCAAGGTGGTATGATTTAAGGAGAGTGTTTATTAATCTCCTGGACAGTGCTCTGGTCTGTGAGTGACCACAAGCACTCTTTTCTGCCCTGGAACTGGGACAAGGGTTTCAGCTCCCCTGTGGCCACAAGCTCTGATGGCCACAAGTCACCCTGTGACTGCCACTCAGGACTCAAACCTGGATCAGAATATGGGTGAAGCAACAGAGTCTTGCCTCAGTGCTAGCACAAAGATCCCTGTAACCTCCTTCTGACCAGTCATCTGACCCCCTTACCATCTGTGAACTGAGACCTCTAGAAGCAGCTGGTGCAGCTGCTGATTCAATGATTCCCAAGGCCTGCTCCTGGTTTGCTGGGGCTGGGTCTGCACTGGCATGGCCTGTGCTGCACTATGCTCCAGTCTCACCCATGTGAGACATTTCCTGTTAACCTTCTAAGTTGTCTTTGGCTGGAAAATTATTTCATCCCTTCTTTTTGTGGCTTCTGCTGCTCCAGGAATGGTTTTATGGCATTATTTAAAAGTGTTATGAAGGGTTTTGGGGATAGCTCAGGTGAATGGCTGCCTTCTTTCTGCCACCTTAGCTCTGACCCTTCAACAAGCTTTTTTTTTAAAAAGTGCTTACTGTGTGCCAGGTACTATACCAAGACCTGGGGATGTGTGAAAAAGCAAAAACAGTCTCAGCCCTTTGGAAACTTATATTGTAATAGGATGGGGTGAGGGGGAGTGAGTTGAGGCAAAATATCTAAATCACTATATATAAGGTTCATGCAGAGTAGATGGAAGAGTACCTTGGGAAAATCATGTAACCTCTCTGTTGTTGAGTCATTTCAGTCATGTCTGACTCTTTGTGACCCAATTTGGGATTTTCTTGGCAAAGATACTAGAGCAGTTTACCATTTCTTTCTCCAGTTTATTTTACAGATGAAAAACTGAGACAAACAGGGTTAAGCGACATGTTCAGGGTCACATAGCTAGTAAGTGTCTGAGATCAGATTTGAACTCAGGAAGATGAGTCTTCCTGACTCCAGGTCTAGCACTCCATCCACTGCACCACCTAGCTATCCCTATAACCTCTCTAGGCTTCAATTTTATCATCTGAGCTTTTGAACCACATGATTTATAAGGTCCTTTCCAGTTCTAAACCTGTGAGCCTGTCAAGGCTTGCAGTGAAAAAAGATCTCTAGCTACTTCTTTGTTCACTGGATGCTAACCATCATTCTGACATCAACTACCTACACAATCTCGGGCAAAGCTCTTCGATTTTACCTTAATTTTTTTTGCCTTAGCTTCCTCATCTCTAAAGTGATAGTGTTGGAATAGAGGATTTCTAAGGTCCCTTCCAGGACTGGCATACTATGATCTCTGCTATTTCAATTTTTAGGTTTGTAGTCTGAGAAAATTACTCCACTTTCAAAAGTACCTCTTTTATGATCCAAGAATGCTTAGGCATTAGGACAGTCTAACTTAATGAATTGGATTCTAGCAAGCACGGGAAAAGCTGAATTTGAGAAAGGCTAGAGAATAGTAGGTCCTCCTACTGGGAGGGAAGTGACCCTCAAGCCCTAGGCAGCTGATGTTCTAAGATATTCTATTGTTATTGTTTGTCCTTCATTCTCAAAGAGGACCATGACATCAGGGAGGTGATGCCATGACTTGGAAATGAATTTGATCAAAGTGAGGGAGGGCTGTGAAAAGTCACCAGCTTCACTTTCTCCTCCTGAATCATTTGGGTCCAGTAGAAAGATACAGATCAGGACTAAATATGGTCCTGGACACAGTGGTGGACGTTGGTATTTTTAAGCTAAAGTCTTTCCCAGGTCTCAGTTTCACTGAGGCAACACCCATTCAGTGATTAAGTCTAGGTAAGAAATGAGGCAAAGAATAGCTTCTTTTGCCTAGCCTAAAAAAAACCAATCTGTATGAAGAGCCTCATGGTTTCTGGACCTTATAAACTAAGATCCACTGGCATTACAACCATCATGCTTAACTGCCTGACCTACATTTAATCTAGAATCTGTAGAAGAAGTAACTCTTGTACTTTCTGAGATGTTCTATGCATGCAAGTCAAAGCCCAGCATCTTCAGTCTGACACTTCTTGTCACTCTTAGCAAACCAGAGAAAAGTGTCAATGCTGCTGTTTCCATGAACTGCAAGGCTTCAAGCCAAGCACAGAATTCATGTCACAATGGCCAGTTACTCCACATTCTTCTCCTCTCCAATAGTACAGTAAGGAGATCTATGAACCATCTCCTTTCCCAATGACCTTTCTGCCTATGAGTCCAATAAACCAGTCCTAGGAACCTCCAGCCCCCAACATCACAAGTAGACCAGTGAGTCCTTAAAATAGAACATTTTCCTCAAAACACATACTGTATGGTGGTTCTACTTTAGGTCAATGACCTTCTGCTTCCACCCTTGCAGTCCCTTTCTCCAACTAGTGAGCTCTTCCTAGAACCTCCATTTTAAGGAATGGCCCAAAACAGTTATTCTTCATTCTCTGGACTACACCACCACATATCTAAGTAGGTACCTCCTCACCCTTATTAGTTCCTTTTTGTGTGTTGTCTTCTCTCATTAGAACATAAGCTACCTAAGGAAAAGGTGATGCCTTTTTGCTTATATTTGTATCTTGAGCACTTAGCATAGGATCTGGCATATATCAAACATTTAATAAATACTTGTCAATTCGACTTGATTTGTTGACCACAGCCCCAGCCTAAAAGAGAACGCATAAGACTCACAGCTTGTGAGAAAGAACAGCTTCAAAGGCAGTGCTCTAGAAATAACAAGTTCTTTTTCTTTTCTAATAACTCATAATCAGTATACTCTAAAGCAGAGGTGTCAAACATAGGCCTATAGGCAGCAAGCAGCCCACATAAACTGAGGGCAGCCTGAACCAGATTAAAATATAATTGGGAAATATCTAACTAAATATATAAACTATAATAAAAAAATAGCTGATATTAATATGTAGTTTTCTAAGTCAACATTCAGCCCGCAGGGATCCTTATATATGGGTTAATAGCCCCCATTTCTTTTTGAGTTTGACACCACTGGTCTAAAGAACCTCAGCTTGAGGGAATGATTAGATAGATCTGGAAAGAGAGGACCAGCAATAGTTAGACATTATCGGCTGACTTTTATGTGTAGGCATTGACCAGATGGGTCCCTCTTATAAACAGAGCCTCCTTACCAGTCCTCAATGTGCATAGGGAACATAACACTGACAAATTCCACTATACTTTGAGAAGAGAGAGATAACGCATCTTCACTGAGATACAGACACTCAAATCCAGAAGAAAACATAGAAGCAAGTCACAGGGAGAGTCCCTGTACACCCTTTTACTCTCATCTCTCCTGGTGGGGAAATATACCTTTCCTGGCACATGGGGTAGAATCAAGCCAAATATTTCTTTAAAATGCCAAAATTTTAAAAGTCATCTCAATACTCCTTCAATCAATCAGGCTAAGAGAACCCAAGGGCAAGATGAAAAATGAAGACCAAAAACTCATGCCTGTGAAATTATTCTGGTTTATTATCCAGAGATATGAATAAGGAAACAAATATAGAGCACACAATCAAACCTAGAAACCAAGGTATAATTAGTCTGATCACCATGATGGGGAGGTCAGTGTGACTTTCTGGAAAGTAACAGGAGAAAAAAATTTGAAGTAATTTTTGAGGGAGACAAAATGTTTGGAGGTGACATTTGTTTTCCATGAAATTATTTTTGTACACTTCTTCCCCCAGAGCTCCAAGTTGGTAATTCATCAAGAAGTAGTTTTGCTCCCCAAAAGAATGATTCCTGTTCACTATTCACCCTTCTTGTTATGCCAGCTTTTGTTCTGCTCCCTTATTCAAACTCTATGCAAGAAGTTTCCTCCTTCACGAGCTATTTTCCTCAAGTCCCTCTGTTCCACAGCATTCAGGCTGTGCCAATGCAGTGTGAATGTTTTTTGTTTCCTCTGTTTTTCTAATTCAAATGTTATGTCTTTACACTTGGTTTCAAATGGAACTCTGCAGTCATTTGTCTGCCTGTGCACATATCCTCCAGTTTTGCAGCAATTCTTCCTGTATTCCCTCAACTTGGTAGCATTTGTGTCCCTGTATGAGGTTATCAGTGCCTTCCTAAGTCAAAAATGGAAGGAAAAGTACCAGCGGCATTTATTTTCTGCTCATCCACCTTTCTCTTTCAGATCTGTAGCTGGGAAAGAAATAACATTAGCCTCATCACTGCTGGGGGTCCTATCTCCACTGCGGACTGGTCTATTTTGGACAATGAATAAGAAAGAAGGTACTTTCAGAAACATGAACATAAGTAACTGCTCTTGGACATTAACATTTTGTCTGGTTTTCCTACCTGGAATACAGAGGACAGTTTCATAGAAGTTTCGTGAGCTTCTTTTTAAAAAGTAGCCTTCATGATTTGAATTCGTTCTGTTCTGTAAGCCTGGAATGTTCTTCCCCTACTCCTCTAAATAGTACACTGTACTGATGGGATTGAAGAGTTTGGGGGTATATCATAGTCTGCCTAATCTAAGCCCTCATTTTATAGATAATGGCACAAGGAGGCCCAGGCTACCACCAACCCTCTGGAAATTTCTTTAATCCTCCCAGACCTAACCTAACTCCTTAGATCTAACCAAGCACCTCGGTTGCCTTCTCTTACACATTTACCATGTGCGTGTCATATTCCTCTACTAGACCATAAGGCACCTGAAGGCAGGTATCATATTTCATATAAGCCTTATAGCCACTTAATGGTTGTGATGCTGCTTTACATAGCTGATGTTTAATGAATGTTTATTGAATTAAATTTAATTGAGCTGAGGTGAAGGCAGACTATCTTAAGGCTCTTGAATTTTCCCCTTTTTGTGCTCCGTGTGTTGTTCCACAGATTTTTCCCATCATGAAATGGTGAGTCAGTATGGTAAATGAATGACTGAGTGAATCAATGAGAAGCATTTATTAAGCACTTGTTGTATGCTTAATAAATGGGCTTGGTGCTAGGGATATAAATACAAAAGGAGAAACAGACCCTGCCCTCAAGGAGCTTATATTGTAATGGGGAATATAACATATATGAAGGAAGTTGTAGCCAGGGAAAGGAGCTTTGTATGGGGAGTCATAGGGATAGGAGCTAATATCCATATGGTAGCCAATTGTCATATCTTCTGTGCTGGAAAAAGCACTGGCTCTAGAGCCAGAGGAACTGAGTTCAAATTCTAAACTATCAGTGTAACCTTAAGCAACTCACTAATGTTCTTTAAACCTCAGGTTCGTCACCTGTACTATAAGCTGGTTGTACTAGACAACCTCATCCTGGGCCATCATCAGTCATCTTGCCTTTTGTCTGCCACTGGACTTCTATGACTCTTGAGGAGAGAGTGAGGCTGGTGACTTTGCACAGCTCTGCTTTACTTAAATCCAATTCAAGTCCAAGTCAAGACATCACTTTCATGAGGTCAACGCTCCTCTTTCAGAAAGAAGGGCAAACAGCACATAGCCTCCAGCTTTAAATTTACAATGCTATTATCTCGGAGCAAGAAGAAAATTTAGAGATCTTATTGAATCTCATTTTAAAAATGAGGAAACAGGCCCTGAGAAATGAAGCAATTTGCACATCTATGAATACACAAAGCAACTATAAATTTGTCAAGGTGAAGAATTTCTTCCATCAACACTGGTTGCAACTAATAATGACTTGGGTAAATCCTAAGGCATTTCATTAGCTAACAAGTATCAGAAGCAGAATTTGAACTCAGGTTTCCCTCACTTGGACCCCAGCACTCTCTCTACTACATGATGCTGCTTCCTCAGGATCTATGGCTTTCACTTGGTTAATTTTTTAAAAAGTGATTGTTGAATCCGATGCACAAGGTCACTTAGCTTTAAATCATTTTCTGATGATCTCTCTCTCCTCTGAACTTGTAAGATACTTTCTGCCATTTATTGGTCACTATGCTACTTTGTAATACTGTTCACCTTATGTTTTATTACAATTTCATTCATGTTAATATTTAATTTTCTACCTCTGTGACTTATCTCCCCAACAAGACTGTAAACCCTTTCAGCACAAAGCTTCTTCTACACATTTCTCCACAGCATCTAGCATTTGAATTCAGGTCTTCCTGATTCCAGGCCCAGTGCTCTATCTACTATGCCATCTAGATAGCCAAGCATCTAACATAGGTCTCTGCAAATAATAGTAAATAATTAATTTTTTTTCTTTTCAACAAGACCAATTAAAGGTCTTCTTTGTGATTATTATTTGATCCTTAAAACATCCCTTTAAAGTAGAAAGTGCAGCTACTATCCTGCCCACTTTATATATACGTAAACTGAGGCAGAAAGGTTATGCAGCTTTGGTGTGGTCACACAACAAATAAAGGGACAGAACTGAGATTTGAACTCAGGACTTTTGACTTCAAGTCTAGGGGTTTTGGTACTGTACTGCAACACAGATCTTAAATCTTCTTATAACATTTTTTTTGGAAGTGGCTAAGTGGTTTAAGACATAACCTACATTCAATGTTCACCCTAGAGCTTTGTCTTCTAGATTTTTTCTGCCCTTTTCTGAGAGGCAACATGTTACAGCAGAATGAGCACTGAACCCAGGTTCAGCTAGTCCTGAGTTCTTTTTTTTCAATTTTTCAATTTTATTTTTATTTTTAGTTTAAAACACTCAGCTCCACAAGTTTTTGAGCTCCAAATTTTCTCCCCCCACCATGTAATCCTATACAGGTTCTACATATATTCACATTAAACTTATTTTCACAATAGTCAAGTTGTAAAGAAGAATTATAACCAATGGAATGAACCATGAGAAGAAACAAAACCAAAAAAGAAAAAAAAGAAAGCAAATAGTTTGCTTCAATCTGCATTTAGACTCCATAATCTTTCTCTGGGTGTGGATAGCACTTTCCATCATGAGTCTTTTGGAGCTGTCTTAGAACCTTGCATTGCTGAGAAGAGCCAAGTCTATCAAAGTTACAGATACCATGTGTCTGTGATCACATATAATGTTCTGCTGGTTCTGCTCCCCTCACTCAGATCACTTAAGTCTTTACAGATTATTATGTCTGTCTGCTCTTCATTTTTTATAGCACAATAGTATTCCATTACATTCACATACCACAACTTGTTTAGCCATTCCCCAATTGATGGGCATCCTTTTGATTTCCAATTCTTTGCCACCACAAAAAGAGCTGCTATAAATATTTTTGTACATATGGGTCTTTTTCCCACTTGTATCATCTCTTTGGGATACAGCCCTAGAAGTGGTATTGCAGGGGTCAAAAGGCATGCACATTTTTATAACCCTTTGGGCATAGTTCCAAATTGCTCTCTAGAATGGTTGGATCAGTTTACAACTCCACCAACAATGCAATAGTGTTCCAATTTTCCTACATCTTCTCTGGCATTTATCATTTTCCTATTTTGTCATGTTAGTCAATCTGACAGGAGAAATGTGGTACCTGAGAGTTGTTTTGATTTGCATTTCTCTAATCAATAGTGATTTAGAGCATTTTTTTCATATGACTATAGATATCTTTAATTTCTTCCTCTGAAAATTGCCTGTTCATATCCTTTAACCATTTATCAATTGGGGAATGACTTGTATTCTTATAACAGTCCTGAGTTCGAATCCCACTTCTTCCATTTACTGACTCTGTGACCTCTGACAAGTCACCTAAATTCTCTGGGCCTCAGTCTCATCTGTAAAATAAGGGTTTTGTACCAGACCAGTTGTATCAAACAAATAGAAACAGGGCCCACTGAACTATAAATAAGGATCCCTGTAAGTGTATCTTGACCTAGAAAACCATATATTAACAACATCTATATTGTATTGTATTTTTATTTATTTTGTCAAATAGTTCCCAATTATGCTGGTTCGAGTATACTCAGGAGTGTTACAGGCCATGTATTTGATACCTCTGTAGAAGACGACCACAAAACTCCCTTCTGTATCTATGATCCTACAATCCCAAACAACCGAAGACACAGTATTCATAAAAGCTACATGAGGGACCCATTTTCTCTCTCTTTCAGGTGGGACTCTATAGAAGGTAGTGACAGAGAGAATAGATTATACAAGACAGGAGTTGTAAACATGCAAAATGTTGGTAGTTCTTTCAGTACTATATTTTATGCATAATTTGCCAATGCTTTATTTTCATTTTAGTACCTAGATTACAGTCTTCTCCACCTGGTCTCACAACATAACATTCAAGAAACTTCTATATTCATGCTCATGGCCTTGCCCAAACCTTAACTTTCCCCCTCCTCTACCTTTCCAACTCCAATGAAACTGGGTCTGAAGAGGTAGTTGGCTCTCATGCCAGTCTCAGTAGCAAGGACCATGTCTCAAACCACACAGGCAGGTATAGAAAGCAGTGATAGCCATGGCTCTGTGCTGATACAAATGGACAGAGAATGGCAATTCAGTTATCCAGGGTACAGGAGCAACACCTTCAATCAACCAGCCAAACAACTGACAAGCATTTATTAAGCTTTTGCCACATGCCAGGCACTGTTAAGTGCCAGGGATACCAAGACAAGGGTAAAAAATACCTGACCTCGAAGATCTTACATTCTATCAGAGACAACATATACATATATATGTGTGTGTGTGTGTGTATACACACACATATATATACACATATGCATATACACACATACATAAAAATACATGTGTGTATAATCTATAGAATATATGCAACATGAAAACAAGGTAATTTGGGGGCAGAGGGTGCTAAGAGTTTAGAGGCATCAGAGAAGGGTTCATGTGGAAGGTGGTGTATAAGCTGAATTTTGAAGGAAACCGAGGATACAAAAAAGGGGAGGATAGGAAAGATTTCATTTCAAGCATGGCGGATGGTGTTGTATGTGAAAAATGCAAGAAAGAGACTGGTCTGGCTGGACTGTAGAGTGCCTGAAGAAAAGCAATACATGAGAAAACTGGAAAGGTAGGAATGGGCCAGGTTGCAAAGATTTTTAAACACTAGACACAAGAGTTTCTAATTGATCCTAGAGGTAATAGGGAGCCACAAGAGTAAATTGTATAGGGGGATCGCATTGTCACACTAGTTTTTGGAGAAAATCACTTTGGTGGCTATATGTGGGACAGATCCTGGTGAAGAGAGAGATTTAAAGCACAGAGAGCAAGCAGGAGGCTATTGAAATGGGCTCAGCTATTTCTACTCCTTCTGAGTAGCAAGGAATTAAGACAAGACTATCTAAGATAGTTTTAGAGTCCCTGATAATGCTAATGATCTTGGTCCTAATCTATTACAGCCAATACATGGCACATAGTAGGTGTTCATGGAATAGTTGAGCGATTTGGAGCAATCAGAACCAAATGAGGCAGATTATCTACATAGAAAAGAGTTGTAGAACCAAGGGAATTCCATTATTCACGGTCATTATCCTTAAGTATGATTTTGAATGATTCCTTGGAGCTTTTGTCTATGGCGCACAGAATTCAGAGATTTTAACATGTCAGTCTGCGGTTCAAGAGAGTACGATTCCTTACTGGAGAGTTTGTTTATCTTTCAGTTGGAGTAAGGATACAACCCCAAATTCAGGTCATTCAGGATCATCAAAGACATGTCAATTGTGATACTTTTCTCTCATTAGCACAGCAGAAAGTTGCAAGCAGGGGACTTAGTCTTTGATACAGCAGATAGAAGGAGAGGGGCTATACTATGCAGTCAGAATAGCTTCAATAGATGCTTAGTAAAAGTTATAATTACTTTTGAATGAGATTGTATGAACTGTTGTACCATCAATTCCAATTTTGTTTCGCAAAGAAAATCTTTTGATGAATGATACAGTGAAATTCCTGCAAACTACCTCTAGAGAAATAAATTGTCACATGAAGAGTTAAGATCCAGACAACTCCACCTTTACCTTCACATCTGTGTTGCAGCACAGTAGCAAAAATCCTAGACTTGAAGTTGAAAGACCTGAGTTGAAATCCCAGTTCTGCCCCTTTATTAGCTGTATAACCATGTCAAATATGTTTAACCTCTATGCCTCAGTTTGCTCATCCATAAAATGGGAATGATAATACCTGTACACTGCATCAAAGAGTGGTTGTCATGATCAAATGGGACTATGAATGTAAAGGATAAGAGTAGGAATTAGACCTGTGATTTCACTGATATTTATTTCATTGGTAGAGAACTCCTGGGTAAGGACATCCTCCCACTTATCAATGTCCTTCCAAAAATATGGCTCTAAGAATTGCACACAATATTTGAGATGTTACCTGACCTGGGAGAGTACAGTGAAACAATCAATTGCCTCAGTTCAATGTTGCCTCAATTCTGTATATCTGAACATCAGGCTTTTTACTCTTAGTACCACGTGAAAGGCAGTTATTCAATCAATCAACTAGCATTTATGAAGTGCTTATTGTGTGCTAGTCACTATACAAGGCACTGGGAACACAAATACAAAAGTGAGACACACCCTGCCCACAAGAAACATATATTCTAACATCTCTTGTCTTCTAGCTTCCTTGGCCTTCTGCAAGTCTCAGCTAGTTTTGTCTTCTGCAAGAAGCCTTTCCTTGTCTTTCTTAATCTTATTGCCTGCCCTCTGACTCTACCTTAATTTGTCCTATATCTTATTTGTACATAGTTGTTTGCATGTTGTCTCCCTCAATACACTGACTTTCTTGACAGCAAAGACTGTTGGGTTTTTTTTCCCTTTCTTTGTAACCCCAGCACATAGCACCACGCTTGGCACATTACCATGTGCTTGATAAATGCTAGTTGAGTGACACATAGAGGAATGCTTGTCAGAGAAAGGAGTTTGATCTAGGCAGTCACAAAGTTTTTGAGTGGAGCCATGGAGCAATAGATTGTCACACTTTTCAGGAATAATGGCTATACTGATTGGATTAGTGTTCTCAGCATGAGAGCAAGAAATGGTACAGGTACGAGGAGGGGCACATACCAAGATGCCTGTATTGGGTAAGCTCTGGTGCCCTTGTAGATGTCTGGATGGGATGTGAAGCAGCATCTGGAAGTGGCTAAATATAGAGGGTAGAGACAAATTCTCACTCTTTTACCCATCAATCAGAACCACTTAACCCTAGGAGAGAGAGGAAGTTCCAAAGCTGAGTAAATTAATCCTAGTCTCCATAGGTCTGGGTCTTGAAGGTCATTATTTCTGGTGTGGAGAAGTATGCAGCAGTGGGGAAGATGACAAGATACCCATGCTGAAAAAAGGCTCAGTGTCTTGGTAGAAGAGATATGAAGGATGTTTGCGTTCTTCTATATCCTCTGTCAAGGCCTGCAGTCTTCTGGTCATTTCTACTTATCCCCCACCACCCCACCCCCACCCAAGGAAATATTTATTCTTTTTTTAGCTTGTAAAGCCCTATATAAATAATGAGCTACTGGGGAAGACAATTCACATACTGTTCATCCCTTCCTGTTCCTACTGTATGTCAGCAAAACAGTGAGATTTGGAGGCTGCAGAGAACACCAGGCACTTCTGAGAAGCTTCACCTCTCTCCAGTATTAAGTGGCATTGACAGACCATACCTCTCACTGCAGCTCTTGGTCAAAGAAAGCAATTCTCTCTCTCACCAATAAGAAGCCTCCTGTTAACTAATTGCTTCCAGATGCCCCAGCTTTTTAGTCCCATTATAGCTTCAATTCTTCTCCTCAAGCTTCCCAACACTTGGTGGTGACTCACCTTTCTCTCCCTATGAAATTGATTGTCCTTTTTAAAATCATACCTCAACTGTATTCCAAAGAGATTTTTTTAAAAAGGAAAAGGTCCTATTTGTACGAAAATATTTATAGCAGCTCTTTTTGTGGTGGCAAAGAGTTGGAAAATTAGGGGATGCCCATCAATTAGGAGATGGCTGAAAAAGTTGTGGTATATGACTGTAATGGAATACTATTGTACTCTAAGAAGTAATGAGTAGGATGCTTTCAGAAGAACCTGGAAAGACTTACATGAACTGATGCAGAGTAAAGTGAGAAGAACCAGGAGACTATATGCACGAATGACAATATTGTACAATGATCAGCTGTGAATGACTTAGCTATTCTCAGCAATGATCCAAGACAATTTCAGTGGACACACAATGAAAAATGCTATCCACCTCCAAAGAAAAGAACTGATGGAGTCTGAATGTAGATTGAAGCATACTATTTTTCACTTTCTTTTTTTCATGGTTTTTGTCTGTATTTTCTTTCACAACATGACAAATATGGAAATATGTTTTCCATGACTGCACATGTGTAACATATCAAATTGTTTGCCATGTCAGGGTAGGGGGGAGGCAAAGGAGGGAAGGAGAGAATTTGGAACTCATTTTTTAAAAGAATGTTAAAAATTATTTTACATATAATTGAAAAAATAAAATGTTATTAAAAATAAAATAAAATCATACCTTAGTTTCCAAATGTTTGCATTTCTCATTTTAAAAAATATCCTCTTTCATAATAAAGCGCTTATATGCGAATGAGTTGAGGTACTATAATCTTCTGTAGTTCTAAAATCTTCAACATGCTTTCCAACTCATTTGATGTTCTTGAACTATGTTTTTTTATACTCATATTTTTCCAGCTTTTGATAAATTAAAGTTTTTCTCTTCTAAGAGCAGCCAGCTGACTGAAGGTTTCTGATAAACGATTTTTGCCTGGTGGGAGACAGAATTAATTTTATTGGCAAATAGATTCAGTGATGGCTATTGTCCTTCAAGCTACCAAGAGTTGGAGAGAAATGAAGCTTCTTATCTTCAAACTATAGAACTGCTCACATACAAATGAGACACTGTGGTATATCATTCATAAAGTGATTTGAGTCTTTATATTTATGATACAATTCATTTGCTGCCCAAAACTGCTCAAATCTCACCCAAAAATCATGTTACTTGTTAGACATATTTTAACACTTATCACTAAAACAAAGTTCTTTTCCTTCTCCTTTTAACCCGAAATCCACAGTAGCAGCAACATCTTATATCTTTTGATAGTTGACACAGTTGTTTCTTCTGGTTGGTCTCCCTACCTCAAGTTTCTCCCTACTCCAATCCATCCTCCCCTCAGCTACCAAAGTATTCTTCCTAAAGGGTAGGTCTGCCCATATCATTTCTCACCCCACCCAATAAACTCCCATATCTCCCTATTTCCTCCAGGATCAAATATATAATCCTCAGTTTCACTTTTATCCCTCTTTACAATGGGGCCCCTTTCTACCTTTCCAGTATTCTTACATACTCTATGATGCAGTAATACTGACCTACTTGTTATTTCTCCCACAAGACATGAATCCTTTCCATCCTGCTTCTTGGTCATGGTTTTCCTGGCTTCCTACAACACTAGAAGACAACAAATCCCACTTTCTGCAAGAGCCTTTCCCTGTACCCTCTACTGCTGGTTCCTTCCCTCTAAGATTAACTCCCCTTTATGCTGTTCATATTTTGTGTGTATATATATATATATGTATGTATGTATGTATATGTATAGTTATTTTCATGCCGTTTTCCCCATTAGTTTGTGAGCTCCCTGAGGGCAGGGGTTGTTTTTGCCTTTCTTTGTATCCCTAGTAGCTAGCACTAGTACTTGGCATGTGGTAAGACCTTAATAAATGCTTACTGGCATAACTTGACTTTTCACCACTTAACTATTACATATGAATGGAGCAGTATCTTAAAAGGGCAATGTATCTTCTATTATACTCATCTCTGTGTGTTCATGTTGTATCCCTTGGGCAAAACATAAATTCCTTGAGGGCAGAGATGGTTTCATTTTTTACTTTGTTTCACCAACTCCTAGCAGAGACTGGCATGTGAGAGATGTTTAACAAATGTCTGTTGAATTGAATTATAGTATGTGCCCTTCTACCTTGCAATGGTCTGCATGTTTTATGGATTCCTGGAAGAAGTGGGTTCCCTGATAGCCATTCCATTCACTTTTTGTCTCTCCATATGGGAGAGGAGAAAATGAGAAGTGGGTCCTAAGTGAGTCCAATTAACAAAAAGAAGTGGTAGGTGGTGTTATTTCTGATTCATACTTGAGTCTGCTAACCCACTAAGTTTTATTACACAAGACAACTATTCAGGAAGATGCAGAACTTTCATATTAAGCTAGTTACCTTCCTTCCCTAGGACTCTGTTTTCATACCAGTAGGAGAGGGGGTAGAGGGATGAAATAGATGATTGTAAAATGTCCCTTTCAACTCAAAATTTCTATGATTCTAAATACACAGATTCACAGACAGATAATTGGGAATCAACTATTGTGGAAGACAACAAGCTTCCTTTCTGATATAGTACTGATGGATGAAATGTAGCAGATGCTGAATATTACTTCATTCCTCAGCTGTGAAAAAGATTTGGATGCTGAGAAATAGTTCATTCATACTAGAAAACATTAAAGAATTGTCTAAAATGAGTAGATTTTTATCTAATTAAAACACTTTCAAAGAATGATAAATTTGAACTTTTGGAGGGCATTGTAGTGTAAGAAACATCTTGGGTTTGTTTCTATGGAAAGCATCCTTTTGATGATAATAGCATGATTTTAAATAGCCTCATTTATGCAACAATCAGTCCAACTAAACACTGTCACAAATGGGTCAAAAGAGCCACATGCATGAAGGCTTCATAAAATGTAAAATGCTAAAGTCTGTTTTAAAAAGTAAAGTAAATGGAACAAATTTTCATTTATCTTTGGGAAGGAAGAAATGCAAGGCTGAGCAAATCTAAGAGCAGTATTTTCATTGGCACTAAGTAGAGAAGGATGAGCTAGTTCTAATAAATGAGATTTAATATCATGTCTACTTAAATCTATCTCCACCATGGCAAAAATATGAGATATATGAAAGCCTCTAGCCAGGATTTTTAGGATAAAAAAATTTAATGTTTGCTAGCTTCCATACAGCTAAACAAATAATTTTAAGATTTGGGAAGAGGAAGAAAATCCAATTTAATGTAACCACTAAGAGATATGATCAATTGAAAACTAAAAGCCAAGCTATGGGTGAAATAATTTTTAATTTTAGGACCAGCATGATTTTATTTTTAAGACTTTATGGCTCCAGGATGTCGAATTCTGAAATAAACCAGCAAAGTCTCGATCTTTCTTGAGGGACAAAAAATGAAATTGCCTAAAGTGAGGAAAATATAAAATGTGGATAACAGATGCATCATTCACATTTGGAAATTATGTGCAGGAAATCATTAAATGCTATAGAATTCAAGTGAGTCCTTGAAATGTATTTGTTCGCAACAAAGTCAATAAAATTTACTCTGTAAAGTCAAACTATGTTAACCAAAGGTCAGTGCTGCTGTGTCAAAACCAAATGACACAATGCCAATGTCAGTATAAGTGCATAATTAAGACATCAACATTTCAAGGCTAATGGGAAAAATACAACATTGTCAAAAACTAAAATGAGGAAATTAACAAAAGCCATCAAGGTCAAACTATATCAATATACAACAGCAATGTCTTGATCTGTTCATTCTACTTACAAGGACATAGTCTTAATGACAAAAAAAATCAAATTTTAAAAATATACAAATAATAATTGAAGATAAAGAGAATGATTTCTGATGAAGTAAGAGGTCAAGTTGGAGAAAGAGGAAATAGGATGTTTAATCATTTTTAAAAATAATCTCTTCACCATTCCTTATCCCTTCTTCCTTCCATCACTTCTTATCCCTTCCCCTACCTGTCTCTATCCTGACCCCCCCAAATTCTAGCCCCTTTTCAGCTCTGCCACAATTATCTCTGGGAGTTTGGACAAGTCACTTCACTAATGCGGGTCTCACTGTCCTCATCTATAAAATTCAAGGGTTAGACTAGATGATGTCTAAGGTCTCTTCTAGGTCTAACATTTAATGATTTTATTCTGAAGTCTTGCAATGTTTTGAGGTCACAGGAGAGTAGAAAGACTGTATCTTCTGGGCAGATCTGCTGACAGGCTCTTCCTTATAATAACCTAAAGATACCTCATCAGCCAGTTCTGTTCTAGATGTTGGCAGTTTCTTGGCCCTAGGACTGAACTGACTGTTTATCTAGTGGTCCAAAGCAAAAGGTGTGTTTCATTTGTTGGACAGGGATGACCCCAAAATTATGTCGTTCATAGAATCACATAAGTCAGAACTAGGAGAGACTTCAGGGGTCATCTAGTCAAATTTGTGCTACTCCTCTACAATGTAATCCAATACGTGATCATCTGCCTTTCTTGAGGATCTCTAGGTGGAACTTACTACTGCTCCCATGGCAGTGCTTTCTATTTTGGGGTCATTCTAATCCCTCCAAATACTTGAACACAGCTACCATTCCTCCCTTAAATCTTCAATTCTCCAGGCTAATCATCTTCCGTGCCCTCAAGTGATCCTCACGTGGCATTATCTCAAGGACATTCACCATCCTAATCACCCTCCTTTGGACACACTCCAATGTATCAATATTGTTCCTAAAGATGGTGCCTCTAGAACCTAATATTATGTATATGCCCAACCAGAGCAGAGGACAGCAGAACTTATCAGGCCACTCATTTTAGATAAACTGTTATCTTATCCTACCTCCCCCATTATGAGTTGGTGAAGTTAATTTCTTGAACCCAAGTGTCAGACTTGACATTTACACCAATTTAAATATCATACGATTTGATTCAGCCTAATGTTCTACCTTGTCAAAAATCAATTCAGATCCAACAAGACATAAAGAAGGAATATGGTAGAATAGTATAACAACAAGTCGTGTAGTTAGGCTTGGGTTCAAATCCTGATTGTGTCACTATAATCTCGTTGAGAGCAGTGTATATTTCACTTTTAACTTTAACTTCAGATCTTCCATTAAATTGTAAGTTTTTGCCTCTTTTTTTCCTCCAGTATTTAGCACAGTGCCTGACACATAGTAGGTGCTTAATATTTACTGACTGACTGAATTAATACCCCCTACACCTAGCATAGTGCTTGGCACATATTAGTTGCTTAATTGATTGGTTGATTGACTGTGGACAAATTATTTTACCCCCCAATTCACAAAATAAAAGCATGACTAGATGACCTCCCAAGTCTGTTGCTGAAATAATATTCCATAATTTTTTTCGAATTGGGTGAAGAGAGAAGGTAGGATTTCCTGGGGACATAAATCTTAAGATGATACTCAGATCTAGATATCTGGCCCTGATCTCTCTCCTGAGCTCCAGTCCTCCACTGCTAATTCCCTATTGAACATCATCACCTGAGGCAGCTGGGTGGTGAAGTGGATAATCATCATCATCATCATCATCATCATCATCTAGCATTTTTATATAGCACCTACTATGTGTTAGGCACTGTGTGCTAAGAACTTTACAAATATTAACATATTTGATCCTCTCAACCCTGAGGTCTGAGCACCATTATTAACCCTTTTTTACAGATATGGACACTGGGGTTAGGAGAGGTTAGCTGACTTGCCATGGGTTACATAGCTAGTAAATGTCTGAGGCTGGATTTGAACCTGGAGTTTTCCTGATGTCCAGCACTATGCTGGCCACAGTTTCCTCAACTGTAAAATGGGAGGATTGTTGGGAGTCTCAAATGAGATATTTGTAAAGAGCTTAGCACAGTGCCTGGCACATAGCAGGTGCCTAATAAATGCAAGTTCCCTCTCTCCTCTCCCATCTTATTCTCCCATATATATCATAAACCTAACATATCCAAAATATAATTCATTACCCCAACTTCCTCTTTTTCCCTGTGCCTCACCCTTCATACTCACTGAACATCTTTCAATGTTCATTCTCCTTTATCTCTTCACAGTACCAGAGCTCAAGAGAGACATGGGGATAGGCAAAGGGCATTCAGTGGCACAGTGGATACAGTGCCAGGACCTGGATTCAGGAAGACCAGAATTCAAATCCAACCTCAGACACTTACTAGTTGTGTGACTCTTGGCAAGTTGCTTAACCCTGTTTGCCTCAGTTTCCTCATCCCTAAAATGAGCTGGAGAAGGAAATGGTAAAGCACTCCAGCATTTTTGCCAAGAAAACCTCAAATGGGATATATAAAGATGCCAATTCCATGACAGTAGAAGAGATCCCTAAGGGAGAATGTGTGAAGTGAAAAGAAAAGGACCCAAGGCCAAGTCCTGAGGTATATTCATGCTTAAGGAACAGGAGGTAGATGGATGAGTCAACAGAAGAGACTGAGAAAGGGCTATCAGAGAGAAAGAAGCCAACAGTGAAGCTTTATTTTAATTATTTCCCTTGTTCCTTACTAACTCCCCTGTAAGGTGGGTACTACAAGTCTTTATATATCCTTGCTGGCTCCCTCACTCTCCACATAGACCTCGGGAGTGATAGGCACCAAACATACTGTTTCTTATTAGCCCCAACAGCAAGGACTGGGTGGATTATTAGAAATACTTGCAAACTCTACAGGTCTACTAGGCCATCTACACTATAGCTCCCATACCCTGATAGAGGCTCTAATGGTACCTTAATTATCTGATCAGCTCAGAAGCCAGGAATGAATATGTTAACAACAATTGCTTCTGAAAAGTAGAATGACAGATAACAGCAGTCTATTTGAGCTTATGTGCACAGTATTTTACAGCAACTAGGGAAAGGTGAACAGCTGTCTCTGAATGTTTGGCCTAGAGTACCTATTGACTTTGGGGAGCTAAGAACACTGATGAGGATATATTTTAACCTGAACATTCATTGGTAGTAAGTACAGTATCAGTCTGGGGAGTAAAAGGTTGGATGCTTGATAGTATGGAAAAAGCATTCTAGCATGGGAGTGACTACCTGCCATCAAATGAAAATGAGGGATAAGTAATTGACTGAATCTGTTTCTCAGTTTGGTATATGCAATAGGAAAGAAGCAATGAATATACTTATTTCCTGGAGCTAAGTTTTCTTTTAGCCTCGGTCTAAGATTAACTCACTCCAAAAATTTTATCAGAATATAAATATTAACAATTCAGATTTGGTCCCCGTATTTTTGAGAATTTAAACAAAAAATATGCGAAACTGACTAGAAATACGTAAGTTATTGTTACAAGAGCTGCCTTCTGAGTGCCATGTTTTTCTAGCAACATCATTACTAAAAATATGAAATCTTCTATGACCCCATTTTGATGATGCCTGAAGCAACATTACTTCTCAATACACAGCGTCTTTTTATTTTTTTATTGGTACATTTTGTTTCAACACAGGATACAAAGACCCAGTAAACCAGATGGTGCCTTTCTACTTTTCAATGGAATTTATACTATGTAAAAGTTAGGACTGGTACCTTTTACTGAATAAATATTTTTATTATTTATTGAATAAATAGAATACCTGTTCAGCACAATGGCTGCATTATATCTTTTAATAAGGTTTTCCATGTTAAGAGACAGAGAGGTAGAGAGAAAGAGAGAGGGGTGGAGAGAGAGAGAAAGAGTAGGAAAAGATAGAGAGAAAAAAACTGCATGTAAACAGAGGGCCATCCTTGAAAGCAGGAAGACTTGGGTTCGACTACTGCCTCTAATATACACCAGCTATGTGAACTTCAGCAAGACTCTAAACTTCTTAGTGTACCAGGCAATTCCCTAAGGTTGCCCAAACTTTAAAGGACTATATAAATGTTGACTATTGTTGTGAAGCTACAAAGGTATTCAATCTGCAATAATAGAGGGAGTTTCCATGATGGAAGTTCCCTACCATCGTAATCACTGATGCAAACAGCCTACCATCCCTCCCCTCCCCTCTACATACATAAAATTTAAAACCAAACATCAGCTAAAATTAAGATTATGTGACAAGAATGAAAGTCTTCTGAGAGTCAGGAGCATGGATGTCCTTGCTTTAAGAAAACCTAATATACAAAAATCCTACCTTATAGGACTGAAAAAATTGTTGGTTATCAGTTTATGAAAGAGTTTTTATTTTTTTTTAATTTCAGAAGGGTCTTTAACTTTTTAACTATTTTATTTTTTCCAATTACATGTAAAAACAATTTTAAATTAGTTTTTTTTTTTTAATTTTGACTTCCAGATTAAGAGATTTGAGCATAGAAGATGGCCCCTGGAAAGCAGGGACTTGCATGAGCTCTCCACCACGTCCCTCCAAAAACCTATAAAAAATGACTCTGAACAAATTCTAGAACTGCAGAACCCACAAAATAGCAGAGGGAAGCAGGGATCCAGCCCAGGACAGCCTGGATGATCGCTGGATGGGGCCTATCACGCAGGGAGTGGAGGGGAGCAGAGCTCAGCGTGGGAGGCAGCAGGACCAGCCAGACCAGGAGCCGGGCAGAACAGGCCCTAGCACCCTGAATCAGTGAGCTGTGGCAGTTACCAGACTTCTCAACCCACAAACACCAAAGACAACAGAGACGGTTAGTGGGAAAAGCTGCGGGGGACAGAGTTCCTGGTTCGGCCACCGCCCCAGGGGCAGCAGGGGAGGTGCAGCTACAGAACTACAGCTGCAGTCACTTCCGGCCCCAGGACCATGTGGAGGATCAGAGCAGGAGTGAAGAGCCTGCTGAAGATTTGCATCAGGTCCGGGTTGGTGGTTCTTGAGGAAGGAGGAGTGCTGGTGTGGCAGAGCTGGCTGTACAGAAATATCTCTGAAATCAAAAGCGCATCCCCTCAAGCTTGGAACAAAGTACTCTTTGCTCTACAAGCAGTCATACCCCGACAAAAAACTCAAGGGTAAAGTAAGTTGGCTGGGAACATGGCCAGGCAGCAAAAACACACCCAGATTCAGTCTCAGACTTTGGAATCTTTCTTTGGTGACAAAGAAGACCAAAACATACGGCCTGAAGAAGTCAACAAAGTGCAAGAGCCTACACCAAAAGCCTCCAAGAAAAACATGAACTGGTCTCAGGCCATGGAAGAGCTCAAAAAGGAGTTGGAAAAACAAGTTAGAGAAGTAGAGGAAAAATTGGGACAAGAAATGAGAACGATGCAAGAAAACCATGAAAAACAAGTTAACGACTTGCTAAAGGAGACCCAAAAAAATACTGAAAAAAAATACTGAAGAAAACAACACTTTAAAAAATAGACTAACTCAAATGGCAAAAGAGCTCCAAAAAGCCAATGAGGAGAAGAATGCCATGAAAGGCAGAATTAGCTAAATGGAAAAGGAGGTCCAAAAGACCACTGAAGAAAATACTACCTTAAAAATTAGATTGGAGCAAGTGGAAGCTAGTGACTTTATGAGAAATCAAGATATTATAAAACAGAACCAAAGGAATGAAAAAATGGAAGACAATGTAAAATATCTCATTGGAAAAACCACTGACCTAGAAAATAGATCCAGGAGAGATAATTTAAAAATTACTGGACTACTTGAAAGCCATGATCAAAAAAAGAGCCTAGATATCATCTTTCAAGAAATTATCAAGGAGAATTGCCCTGACATTCTAGAGCCAGAGGGTAAAATAGAAATTGAAAGAATCCACAGATTGCCTCCTCAAATAGATCCCAAAAAGAAAACTCCTAGGAACATTGTCGCCAAATTCCAGAGCTCCCAGGTCAAGGAGAAAATACTGCAAGCAGCCAGAAAGAAACAATTTGAATATTGTGGAAAAACAATCCGGATAACACAGGATCTGGCAGCTTCCACATTAAGGGACCGAAGGGCTTGGAATACAATATTCCAGCCAGTCAATGGAGCTAGGATTAAAACCCAGAATCACCTACCCAGCAAAACTGAGTATCATGCTCCAAGGCAAAATATGGACTTCGAATAAAAGAGGACTTTCAAGCTTTCTCAGTGAAAAGACCAGAGCTGAATAGAAAATTTGATTTTCAAACACAAGAATCAAGAGAAGCATGAAAAGGTAAACAAGAAAGAGAAATCATAAGGGACTTACTAAAGCTGAACTGTTTTGTTTACATTCCTACATAGAAAGATGATGTGTATGATTCATGAGACCTCAATATCATAATAGCTGAAAGGAATATGCATATATATATGTATATGTGTGTATACATATGTGTGTGTCTATGTATGTATATGTGTGTGTATATATATATATATATATATATATGTACACACAAAGGGCACAGGGTGAGTTGAATATGAAGGGATGATATCCAAAAAAATTAAATCAATTTAAGGGATAAGAAAGGAATATATTGAGAGAAGGAGAAAGGGAGAGATAGAATGGGGTAAATTATCTCACATAAAAGTGGCAAGAAAAAATGGTTCTGTAGGAAGGGAAGAGGGGGCAGGTGAGGGGGAGTGAGTAAATCTTGCTCTCATTGGATTTGACCTGAGGAGGGAATACCATACACACTCAATTGGGTATCTTACCCCACAGGAAAGAATGAGGAAGAAGATAAAAAAGGGGGGATGATAGAAGGGAGGGCAGACGGGGGGAGGAGGTAATCAAAACAAACACTTTCGAAAAGGGACAGGGTCAAGGGAGAAAATTCAATAAAGGGGGATAGGTTAGGAAGGAGCAAAACATAGTTAATCTTTCACAACATGAGTATTGTGGAAGGGTTTTACATAATGATATGCATGTGGCCTATGTTGAATTGCTTGCCTTCTTGGGGGGGGGTGGGTGGGGAGGGAAGAGGGGAGAGAATTTGGAACTCAAAGTTTTAAAAACAGACATTCAAAAACAACAACAACAGAAAAAAGTTTTTGCATGCAACCAGGAAATAAGATACACAGGCCATGGGGCATAGAAGTTTATCTTGCCCTACAAGAGAAGAAGGGAAAGGGGGATTGGAGGGGAGTGGGGTGACAGATGGGAGGGCTGATTGGGGAATGGGGCAACCAGAATATACACCATCGTGGAGTGGGGGGAGGGTAGAAATGGGGAAAAAATTTGTAATTCAAACTTTTGTGAAAATCAATACTGAAAACTAAATATAGTAAATAAATTTTAAAAAATAAATTTTGACTTCCAAATTCTCTTCCACCATCTCTCCCCTCCCCTTTCATTGTGAAGGCAAGCAATTTGATATAGGCTATACATGTGTGGTCATGCAAAATGTGTTTCCATATGAGTCATGTTGTGAAAAAATACAGAGAAAAAAAGAAAAATAAAGCTTTTTTTTAAAAAGTAAGCTTCATTCAGAGTCCTATTGATCCAAACTCCATTAGTTCTTTCTCTGGACGTGGATAGTATTTTTTTCATTATAGTCCTTTCAAACTGTCTCAAATCATTGTATTGCTGAGAATAACTAAGTCATTCACGGTTGATCATCATACTATATTGCTGTTATTGCATACAATGTTCTCCTGATTCTGCTCACACTTTGCCTCAGTTCCTCTAAGTCTTCCCAGGTATTCTGAAAGCATCCTGCTCGCCATTTCTTATAGCCTAATAGTATTCTATCACAATCACATACCACAACTTGTTCAGCCATTCACCAATTGATGGGCATCCCCTCAATGTTCCAATTCTTCGCCACCACAAAAAGAGCTATTATAGTTTTGTACAAAAATGTCCTTTTCTCTTTTTTTTTAAAAAATCTCTTTGGAATATACACGGTGTTCCTAAAGTCTGGACAAATAGGAAATGTGGAGTTATTGCATTGAGTTCACATGAATCTTGCAAAGCACATCAACCTTTGTATCACAAATGATGGAAATCATATTGATGGTGTTATTTGCTAACAGTCCAATTAAATAAAATGTCGTTTAAAATTTCATTCATTTCATTTCTTGAAAATATGCATTTTTGCCTATGTGTCCAGACTTTAGGAACACCCCGTAGACCTAGTAGTAGTATTGCTGGGTCAAAGGGCATGGATAATTTTATAGTCTTTTGGGTATAGTTCCAAATTGCTCTCCAGACTGGTTGAATCAGTTCACAATGTCCCAGTTCCCCCATATCCCCTCCAACATTTGTCATTTCCTTTTCTGTCATAACAGCCAATCTGATAGGTGTGAAGTGGTACCTCAGAGTTGTTTTAATTTGCATTTCTCCAATCAATAGTGATTTGGAGCATTGTTATATAATTATAGACAGCTTTGATTTATTTTTCTGAAAGCCACCTGTTCAGTTATCAATTGGGGAATGAGTTATGTTTTTATAAATTTGACTGAGGTCTTTATCAGAGAAACTTGCTGGAAAAAAAATTTCCCCAGTTTTCTGCTTTCCTTCTAATCTTCACTGCATTCATTTTGTTTGTACAAAAATTTCTTAATGCAATCAAAGTTATCAATTTTATATCTCATAATGCTCTCTATCTCTTATTTGATCACAAATCCTTCCCTTATCCACAGATCTGACAGGTAAACTATTCCAAGCTCCACTAATTTGCTTATGGTATTACCCTCTATTTCTAAGTCATATAATCCACTCTTCCATCTACTTACATTTTATGGGTGAGTTCATCCCATACATATTGACAGTTATGATTACTGTATATTCCCCCCACCACCATTTATTCTTCTTTCTCTATCCTTTCATCCTTTCCCTCCTCAAAAGTGTTTTTATTTCGACCACAGCCTCCCTCAATCTGCCCTCCCTTCTATCAGCTCTCCCCCTTTCTTTTATCTGCTTCCCCTGCTACTTCCCTATATGGTAAGATAGATTTCGATACCCAACTAAGTGTGTGTGCTATTCCCTCTTTGAGCTAATTCCAATGAGAATAAGGTCAAGTGTTGACTTCCACCCCACCTCCATCTTCCCCTTCACTGGAAAAGCTCTTTTATGCCTCTTTTATGTGAGATAATTTACTCTATTCTACCTCTCCCTTCCACCTTCTTCCAGGGCATCCCTCTTCCTCATCCTTTAATTTCATTTTTTTTGTATCATCCCATCATAGTCAACTCACGCTCATGTCCACTGTCTATGTATGCTCCTTCTAACTGCCTGAATAAAGAGAAAGTTCTTAGGAGTTACAAATACTATCCTCCCATGCAGGGAAGTAAACAGTTTAACCTTATTGAATCCCTTATGGTCTCTCTTTCTTG
This sequence comes from Trichosurus vulpecula, assembly GCF_011100635.1. NCBI lineage: Eukaryota > Metazoa > Chordata > Mammalia > Diprotodontia > Phalangeridae > Trichosurus > Trichosurus vulpecula. The sequence continues at coordinate 148,474,781 of NC_050574.1, read as the reverse complement.
TTTGCCTTTCCATGGTTTGCTTGAATCTTATATTTGAAAGTCAAATTTTCTATTGAGCTATAGTCTTTTCATCAGGAATGCTTGAAAATCCTTGATTTCATTAGCTTGCAGGGGTACAACCTGCTCTGGCTAGGCCTAAGGTGGACTGTACTCCACTCTCACCCCTGTGAGACAGACCTTTCTTGTCAATCTTCTCAGTTATCTTGGGCTGGAAAACTGTTTTACCTCATCCTTTTTTTGGTTCTGCCACTTCGGAATTCATTTTGAAGCATTATTTTAACATTGTTTGGTGGAGAATTTGGAAGATCTCAGGCAATTCCCTGCCTTTACCATTTTGGCTCTACCTCCTCTGAAAGAGCTTTTTATTAACAAAAGGACCCATAGCAGTGAATCTTCTATGGGTAAGGAGACTTAGGTTCTAGTCCCATTCCCCTTCCCCATCCCCCCATCCTCCCCATTCCCCCATACCTTGGCAAGTGTGACATGACAAGAAGTCTTTTTAAGTAGAATTTTAGCATGTAAAGGGACTTTACGGATGATCTAGATTTAGAATGAAAAATGGATAATAATGGCTGGATTTTTACTATGACTTACAAAAAATATGGATGAGATTTCTTACCTTAATGCTTTTGAAGGGGGTAGACAGTGCTCACTCTGTGCCACACAGTTTACCAATATTATCTAGTTTGATCCTCACAGCAACCCTGGGAGGTAGATGTTATTATTCTCCCAATTTTATGGATAAGTAAACTGAGGCAAACAAAAAAATAAAGTGACTTGCCCAGGGTCACTAGCTGGGGTCTGAGGTCACATTTGAACTCAGGTCTCCTTGACTTGAGGTCTGGCATTCTAGGCACTGACACCCCAGCTGCTTGTAATAAAGAATCTTCAGTACAATCATCTGTAGCACATAAGTAAGGCTAGACTGACTCCAATGAAAGTTCTAGGTCAGGGATGCCAGTTTTAATTAGTTGGTGTTGAGTCAAAATACTCCAAAGTCCAAGGCCTGATTTTCAATTGTAGTCTGTCTAGAGCTATATCCCAATTTGCATGATAAAGGTAACACTGAAAATTTGTAATTCAATTTTAGTGAATAAAATAATTTTAAATGCATTAGGGAAACTTGATATTCAGGGGGATCTTAACATCTGTTGCTAAACAAAAACTACTTCCTCCTCCTCCTCCTCCTCCTCCTCCTCCACTTCCTCCTCCTCCTTCCTTCTTCACCACTCCACAATTTCTCATCTCTTCATGATATATTTGGGTTTTCTATGAGTGAGGCATACCTATGTACCATATCACAAGATACCATGTAAACAAGGTTATAGTTTCTTTTCACCTTTTTAAAAGTTATTAATAAACATTTATTTACTCTCCACTCTCTCACTATCCCCCTGGAAGGGGGGGAGGAAGAAAAACAAAACTCTTCTAACAGGTATGCATAGTAAAGCAACAAATTCCTACACCGGCCACAGTGACAGGAAAACGTATGCATCATTATGCATACCGAGTCCCCCATGTATAATGGTGGAGTTCAATCAAATCAATCTACCCCAGCCAAAGTAAGTGATACCTTAACAAGGTGGGAACATATCTTGATCTTAAATCAACTTAAGATTAAGTTTAAAAAGTCCTTAATCAATGATACAGGAAGCACATTCAGATTGGCTTCAGAAATTTGTTCAGCTCTAAAATATCGAGCCGTTCAGGTCTAGCAGACTGGAATAAGCTCAAGCCAAAGGAAAAAGCATTCTAGCAACATACCTCAGGAGGACCCACTTGGGAGGCTGGGGGGAGGAGGGAAACAGAGGGCTATCAGAGTGCCTCAGCTTTGTCTTGGCCTAGGTCTCTGCTCCCTACTTCCCACCCTTGGACAGAAGAGGACCTATCAAGCCTTAAAGAATTTTGGTCTTCTATCTTCTCTCCTATATCTTAGTAGTGTCCCTTGGTATAGCAGTGGTTGGCAGCAAAGAAGCTACACTGTGCCCAAGGGAAATTCTTGAGCACTCCACTGAGGAGAAAATAGGACTTCTAGCAACCAAGAGCTGTAAATAACCCCTTTGCCAAATGGTGTCTCTAAATTTGAGCCCACTTCCTCCTAGAGTCTGCATAAACCTAGTTAGCAGGGGCAGGAAACCTGCAGCCTCAAGGCCACATGTGGCCCTCTGGGTCTTCAAGTGCAGCCCTTTTACTGAATCCAAACTTTACAGAACAAATCCCCTTAATAAAAAGATTTGTTCTGTAAAACTTGGACTCAGTCAGAAGGCCTCATCCAAGGACCTAAAAGGCGACATGTGGCCTCAAGTCCGCAAGTTCCCCACCCCTGAGTCCTAGTGGATAGTGTGTCACAGATTTTTTTATTGGGGGGGCGGGGGGGCGGGAAGGATTGTACCAAATGTTCTTGATAGTTCACTTCAGTAAATACCCCTATTCAAAAGGCTAATTAGGTATATCTGACTCACTGACCAAACTAACTAAACAACCCATCTATCCAGTACTAGAATGTCAGCCTCAAACTCCTCAGGGTTACCCCTAGAGGAGTCCTGAGAGGGTGATATAACCATATTCTGAGGACTCTTCTTGTCCGTGAGACTGGGAATTAGGATAAGGGTTCACAGAGCTCATATGTGTTACCTTTGAATCGGAAGGAGGATTTTCCTCATTGAAATATCCCTAAACCAATGCAACAACAGATTCAATTAAACAAATTTTACATACACATACACACACACACACACACACACACACACACACACACACACACACATATCTTGGTGTAGTGATAAGATTGCCAGCTTCAGAATCAGGAAGACCTAGGTTCAGGTCCCACCAGGAAGCTTTTCTTGATTCCCTCAAGATACTAGTACCCTCATTCTCCAATTTACTTTGTGTTTAAATTTGCATACATAAAACATATACATACACAATGCATATACATATGTGTTGTCTCTCATGACAGAATGTAAGTTCCTTGAAGGCATGTACTAATTTAGTACCTCCTGAAGGCAGGTATATTTTGTCCTTGTATTTCAAAAAACTACAATAGTGCCTGGCATGCTTTAAGAGTTTTATAAATGCTTGTTGACTAATTGAGACTCACCTCTGGTTTTTTAATATCTTTTTTTTGGAGGGGGGAAAGCAGGGCAATCGGGGTTAAATGACTTGCCCAAGGTCACACAACTAGTAAGTGTGTCAAGTGTCTGAGGCTGCATTTGAACTCAGGTCCTCCTGATTCCAGGGCCAGTGCTCTACTCACGGTGCCACTTAGCTGCCCTGGTTTTTTAATATCTTAAGAGTATTTGCACAGCACTCAAGCTTTCTCTCATTCTTGCTACATAACAAGCCCACTTCCTTTTCCAGTCCTATATATATCCCTGGTGATGTCTTTTACAATATAATGTTACCGTAGGTAATACAGGGCAACCTGCTCACCCCCCAAGCTGGAAATGAGTCTTTTTATTTCCAGCTTGGGTCATTTGTCATTTTAATCCTTCTAGAGTCATGGTATTGCTCCATGATCCCTGACAACACAGCATCACCAAGAGGGCAGGGACTGGACTCGTGATTTCATCGACATATGGAACTCCATAATGGAGTTCCAAAATGGAATATAAGGGAACTCCATACTGACATTTGGAACTACGTAAGCAAACTCCTTCCACCAATGCGGGTTGGTGCCTTCTCTGCAACTTGGTATTAAAGGGAAGGGAAGAGAATAAGCATTTCTATAGCATCTATGTGCCAGGCACTGTGCTAAGTGTTTTACAAATATAATCTAATTTGATCCTCACAACAACCCTGGGAGGTAGATGCTGTTATTATCTCCATTTTACAATCCAGGAAACTGAGGCTGAAAGAGATTAAGTGACTTACCTAGGGACACACAGCTAGCGAGTGAATATCTGAGATTAAATCTGAACTCAGTTTCAGGTCTTCCTGACTACACGTCCAGTGGTCTATCCATTGTACCACTCCTCTGCCTAGAGAGTTGTCTGGAGCACTGAAAGGTTAAGTAAATTTATAGCAGGTATTCATCAGAGATGGGATTTGAACCAGGTCTTCTCAGCTCCAAGGCTAGTTCTTTATCCAAGATGCCATACTATGGCTAATCACCAAAAGAACAAGTGCAAAATTTTTTTTTCATAGCAAGCAGTTTGTGATTGTTAAAAATGTTTCACTACATACAGTTTCTCAAATATGATCCAGTCTATTCTCCTCAATATAATTTCAAAATAGTTTCTCAAATATCATCCAGTCTATTCTCCTCCTCCCCTTCAACTCTAGATCCAACTCACAGTCTATTGTAGCTTTTGTCTAAGGATATAAAAATTCACTAAACAATAGCCCACCCAGCTAACAGCCCTGCCAGCTAGTGAGCCATTAAGTCAACATATTTATGTATTTTACCTACTTGTAGCAAAAAGCTGTGGAAACTGAAAGTAGTAAGAGTTATCCATCCATATGTCTTTTTTACCTCTTTCACAAAAATATCAGAAAACTTACCCTAAAACATTTCCTCACATATAAGGTTTATCTCATGGACACCCAACTCACAGTATAATGCTTCCAACCTAAATTGTTTTTTCACCTGTAACATTTCCCTTTCATAGTCCTCCAGCAAACAGCATGAATAGATTTCATTGAATAGAAAGCACTTGAGAGCAGAAATTGTAGGTTTCAAAGAAAAAGGAAACTGACATAGGAGTCAAATTTAAGGAGCCACAGCATGGTGTAAGGATTGACTGAGATGTCCTAGAATACTAAATCTAATGATGTTTCACAATAAATGCATTTTGACCAGAAAATGAACCAATTCCCTTAAAATCGATGTGAATTCGGGGAATTTGCCTCACCTGACTACTTATGCTTGCACCTTTCAATTTAGGACAGTGATAGAAAGTAGATGGTTTTAACCATGAGGTGGTTACAGATGCCCAAATCATGTCCCAGATAACTTCTGAAAGTGTTTAGAGGGAAGGTAAAGTGTCTTTTATGTCATCACATTTTAGCATGAATTCTGCTTATCTGGAAAAGCAGAATTCATCTTTCACAGGAAGCCATTCCCAACCCCTCTTATTTCTAGTGCCTTCCCTCTGTTAATTATTTCCTGTTAATCCTGTATATAGCTTGCTTTGCACATATGTGTTTGAATGCTGTCTCCCTCATTAGATTGCAAGCCCCTTGAGGGCCAAAACTGTCTTTTGACTCTTTTTGTGTCCCCAGTGCTTAGTATAGTGCCGGCACATAGCAGGCACTTAATAAATGTTTACTGATTGATTAGATATATCTTGCTCTCTTACTAAATAGTAAGGCACCTTAAATCATCAATGTTCGTAATTATTTCCCATAGAGTGATTAATATAGTTAGTGCTAGATAAACATTAAATTGAATTGAACTGAATATTCAAATAATTTGAGAGCTAAAAGTCTTAAGGGTTGGACTGGCAGAGATGTATAATGAGAAAAGGGGGGCTAGTCACATGGTGAAAAGGGGATAACCAATGGTGAGCTGGCATTTCTACCCCTGGCAATCCAGGGAATGCTAAGAGATCCAAAGGAATGTCCCTAGTGTGGTAGATCTCCCTAAGGTTGACAATTTACTAGAGAATATGGGCAAGAGATACACAGGATGGTCAGGCAGGCATAAGTTGCTGTCTGTAAGTAATATCCACATAAATGAAATTACAGCTCTAAAAGTAAACCACAGCCACCTAAAAGTCCACAAAATGGGAAAGACAGGCCATAAAATGAATATGTGTGTATATGTTTGTGCCAACCTCTCCCTCCGTATCTTTATTTTCCTTTCTCTTCTCTTTCAAGCTCTACATTGTGCCTCTGTCCCTTTGTCTCTCTTTCTGCTCATCTTTTTCTCATTCTGACTTGATTTCCCAGTTTGTCCCTTAAGTGGTCATTATGTAGAAATGAAGTATATTTATTATTTACTCTGCCTTTTGAACAAAGTTTTATTTTTGTGTTTTTAATTTTAAAAGTAGATAAGTGACATGTTTTATAGGGGATAGAGACTAAATCTTCTATTTCATCATCACTGGGAACTCCCTCTACCAATTCAGGTCAGCATTTTCTCTGTCTCAGAGAATATCCTGAAGCACTGATAGGTTAAGGGACTTGGCCAGGGTCACACAACTGCAGTGTGCCAGAGGGCAGGACTTGAAGCCAGTCTTACTTTAGAGGCAGCTAGGTGGCACAATGGATAGAGCATTGACCCTGGAGTCAGTAAGACCAGAGTTCAAATCAAGCCTTGGCTATAAGCTGTTGGACCCTGGGCAGGTTACTTCTGTTTGCCTTATTTTCCTAAACTGCAAAATGCAAATAACGGAATCTACTTCCAAAGGTTGTTTTAAGGATCAAATGAGACAGTATTTTTAAAGAACTTAGCACAGTGCTTGGTACAGAGTACACACTTAATAATTGTTTTCTTCCTTCCTTTTACCTTTTTTCCCTTCCTTCCTTCCTGACTTCGAGCCCAACTGTCTATCTACTATACCATTTCTATTTCTATTAAAAACCCAACAACCCTCAAACTGAATTAAGTAATTAAATTAACAGATTTCTTGTGAGAGATAAAAAAGAAAAAAAAAGGCTTCACATTCCTTTTTAAAGTCACGTGGACTTAGAAATATACATATGGTACACCGGTATTTATATGGAATTCACCACAACAAAGTGGCATAAGCCTACTTAAAGATATAACTAGAAGAAACTGGGCCAGATTTAGCAGGGGAAGGAAGATCAGAACAACAGCAGAGAGGAGTGTTCTGGTAGAGGGGGAGTGTCAGAAAGGAAAAGGGATGATGGTCATTATGAAGGAAGAGTGAAAAGTGCGTTGGGGGAGCTTAGACCATGCTGGTTATTCCTCTATGCCTACTGAAATGGTCTTGAGGAACTCTTGGTCAGTCTTACTTAAAGAGGTTTTATATACATATATGTATGTGTGTGTATGTATGTGTGTGTATATATATATGTATATATACATACATATACACAGGAACAATAGTACTCTCTTCTTTTAAGTGTGAGTGTGTGTATGGAGGGGTGTGCATGTTTATATCAGCTTCTCCCTTAAGATCTGTTTTTCTTTTCCTTTCTGCTCTCTTCCAAGCCTTATATTTGTGTTTCTATCTTTCTATCTTTCCCTTTCTGCTCATCTTTTTCTCTTTCTGCCTTGATTTTTGTAAGTTTGGGTCCATGGAGTATTATAAATGGCAAAGATGATTACAAGTTTTTCTGCATACTTAGCTCCCCAGCTGAGAAGCAACTTGAAGACAGCAATCTTGTCTCTGAATTCCCTACACTGCCTACCACACCTGCCCCTCAAGGCTAGGCTCACTATCCCCACCACCATCATAATCGTCACATTTGTTGATTTATGGATTGATTAACAGGGGTTGGAATTGTATGTGAATTGCATAGAACCTGAGTTGATTCCACAAAAGAGGAAATAATCAAATTAACTGATATTTAAAAAATAAATAGTTTTGTAGGTCTTTGGATCTTGTGGAGTATCTAGCACTGTGTTTCTCCATACTTACTAACATTCAGATAAAAGGCATAGTATACATTCAGTCATCTCTGATTATCCACACCAGTGATGAGCAACATAATTATATTTAACTGAAAAATGTCAAAAAAAAAAACTTGCAGAAACTATCTGGGATATTATCTGTGACTGTGTAGCTCAGGAATGCCAAGTTTTCATGGAACTCATTGTCAAAATAGAAGGTAGTCTGTTACTGTACTGAACTGAAAGATGTAGGTATAAATGGTCAGGTAGAGGAAACTCCTCAAAATTCTTACCCGTTGAAAGGTAATTAACTAACATTGTGTTTAAAATACATTTATCATTCGATTTAGCATTCTAGTATGACTCAGTCAATCTTTACTACTATGTTGGGGTCCCTTAAATTTCACTCCTATGCCAAAAAGTTTTCTTTTCTTTGAAACCTACAATTTATTCTCTCAAGTGTTCTCTTTTCAAAGAAATCCATTCATAGGTTTGTATCTCTCATGGAACTTACAGTTTTCCCTCGGACCTATGGTCACCTGGATATCTGTCTTACTTCCCTACTAGTTACTAAATTCCTTGCCCTACTCAACAATCTTATTCTTAATTGGTGCAGAATAATCAAGAAATGATTAAATTTCTACCATGCCTTTTCTAGAACGTAGGCTGGAGATATCCTTCCAACGACATTGAGTCATTAATGACTACTCACTGGGTCCAACCATTCAACTAGTTTATCATGTAGTCCATACTTCTCCATCTTTTCCACTATAATGGCATGACATACTTTGTCAAATCTAGTCAACTGTAACTATGACAAGTCCCTGATCTACCAGTCTGGAAAAAAGGAAATTGGGATAATTAACCATTTCTTTTCTTGATTGAGCCATTTTGCCTCTTTTTGATCACTGCTTCTCCTTCTAGCCCTCCACTAAACATCTTATAACAATAAGGCAAGGTCCCAGTTAGTTCAAACAATGATTTCGTGTGAAGTGATTGCATTATTTGAATTCACAGTGTGTATTTCATTGGGCTGGAACCAATTAACATGTTTAATACAATTATAACTTTAAATAAATAAATTTGAATATATGCAACCACTTCAAGGGATTCATTATTCACAGTAATTGGGACCTATACATTCAAGAATTCTGGCAGGAATTGAAGTCTTTTCTCTGACCTGCACCCTCTGCCTTTTTTAAAAACTTGAACACTATTTTCCCTTTTGTCACCCTGAAGCCCATCTCTCAGTCTCCACAATCTTTCCTGGATCACTAACAGTGGCTCAGCAATCACATCTGCCTGTTATTTCAATACAAAGGGATTTAGTTTACTATGTCTGGTTCCCTACTCACCTTGTGCTTTAACTCCCTATCAGACATTTTTGTTCTTTCCTTTTCAATCCAAAGATCTGGGCAGAAAAAAAAATGGAAGCGAAATAAGAATAGAGCAACTTTGGCTTCTCCCCAGAATCCTTTATTATCTTCTTATTCACCCGTTTTTGATCCTTCTGATTTTTACACTCTAGCTTTAAAAACCCCAAACCTTTTTTGGCTACACTTAGGCTTTCTACTAGCTTTAGCTCTTTTGAAGCCTGAGCATTTCTTACACTCTTCTACAGAGCTAAATGGAACCTTTTTCTCACCTCCCAACACCTCTGTGAGTCCCTTTTTCTGTTTGTTTTTATTTTACAAATAATGAAAACTGAGGCACAGAGTAGTTACTTGCCCAATGTCACTCCCGGTTAGTTTTCCAATTGTCACAAACACAGGCACTCCAGTCAGCCAGCATGAGTAGGAGCAGAGCAGGCCTTTTCAGGGATTTATGTGAGACAAGAATGATTCAACAGGTGAGGACGTCACAACACCAGGAACTCTTGGGGAATCTCTTACTAGTGTACTGAGGGTTTGGCGCATGCCAAAATCCCCTAAGATGATACCTACATGGGAGGCACTAAGGTAACTGCATCTGGGAGACAGGAGAACTGGCTGCAAGTGTGACCCTCCTGCACTGGCCTTCCATGTGGTCGGGAACAGCTTTTTTCCATTGACTTTGTAGCTGGAACTGTCAGCATCTTTAAAACTACTTGACTGAGCAGAGAGAGTCGCCCTCTTTCTTGCACTGGTGTCTAAAGGTGAAGGACTCCTTTCCTCACAATAGGTGACACCATGATGAAAGGGAGAAAGGACTGACATAATCTGCATGAGGCCCAAGAAATGGGCTTGGGCATTTAGTATCGTTTCTTTTGTCCTTTTCAACTCTAGATGCAGGGAGTGGAGTTTGTGACCCAGGAGTTCAAGCCACAGAGATTCTTGGAGCCCAGGATTCCAGGCTAGATAATGCAGTCAGCCCAACAGGAAAGGCCTAAGAAGCAAAAGTCAAGAAAGTGAGGATTTGTACTTGAACTTGGTAGGACTAAGACAAGTAGGAGCTAAATTAAACTGTGAGCCTAATCCCTCTCACCTCCCCAGAGCCTGAGATTGTATGGGAGGGAGGGAAGGTGAAAAGAGGGGAGGATTATGCTCTCCAGGTGTATGGAAAAAAAAATAGTTGTACATTTGTCCTTACTATATCTTTGCAGTAAATTTTCCTTTGTAAAAGCTAATCTGAAGCCATGGTTAATTGAAACTGGTGTACTAATCACTGGTCACTGAAAAATGTGAGAACACAAAACAGTGGGAGCTTAAGCAAATGGTAGGAAAATACAAACTCTCCTAATACCCTCAGGGTCCTGGAGAAGAGGAGAGAAGGGTTAAAATGTGACACAACCAAGAGTGGGGCCAGAGCCAAACTGTAGCAACAATAATAACACCTACCACCTGTAAAATGGGCATGACATTTGTAGTACATATTTCACAGGTTCGTTATGGTGCTTAAATGAGGTAATATGTGTACAGGGCTTTGTAAGTTCTCAAGTACTATTAAGAGTTATTACCATTATTACTTAATATCTAATCCTCAGCCATGATAAACATTCACATAAACATATACATACCATCAACTCTAGATTAATCATGAATCGGTTATCAACTTCATGATTCTTCTGCATCTACCCCGATAAAAGAAGAATCAAAGTAGTAGGTGGCACCTGTATGTATCTAAGTGTGCTTGTAAATGAGTTTTGCTTTATCTGTTGTTTTACATAATTAGTGCTTCTTCATTCAATTTTATGCACATAGGTTCAGAGAGTCATAGATCTAAAGCTAGAAAAAACCTCAGAGACCATCTGGTCCAGTGTCCTTATTTTACAGATGAAGAAACTGAGGACAAAGATGGCTAATTGAACTAGCCAAGGTCATACAAATTATTAGCATCAGGGGCAAGATTTGACTCCTTATCCTCTGATTATATAGCCAGTGTGCTCTTGTCTACCATTGCATGCTGCCTCTACAGACAAATAAACAGTTCCCCCAAATGCCCATACTACATATGTAATATATATGCATTTTTATGAATACATATGAATGCTTACTTTAAGGATTTGGGTATCTAGATGTGTCTTTTGTGTTTGTTTATTTAAAAATCAGCACACAGATACATATATTTATGAATATACTGGTACCATAGTGACATCTTGTGGGGAAAGCAAGCCAAATCCTAACTACATATTTTTAAATCCTCATATCCTCAAATTTCTTATTCAATTTAAAAAGTGCAATCAGGCTCTTAAATTTGAAATATATGCTATTCAAGTATCCTTTGCCTGTTATCTGTGTCATTTGTAGATCTAGAAATAATAGGATTTCAGATAGATTTTCAATAGTGTGTTGAAAGATAACTAAATTACTTTCTGAATCCTAAGCATTCTGGATCAATAGAAGTGTAATGATGGATTTCTTACAGAACTACAACAACAATTTTAGGCCAGGGTCATTACAGGACTTCAAATGTAACAAGTTGCTATAGAAATGAATATGAACTAATTTCTTTATTTAAAATTTTTCAGACTCTATCCCTGACTTACCTGTGACTTTACCTGGGCAAATCATTTAACTGTTACAGGACCTATCTCAATTTCCTCATCAGCAAAATAAGGGAATTGGAATAGATGACCTCCAAAATATTTTTCACCTCAAACATTGCATGTTTCAATGAAATGTGTCTTTATAATACTCAATTTATACTAGGTACTAATTCAAATTCTGTAAGATTTTTAATGCCTCAATTACATCATGATATGATACATTTATATTTTTTTTCTCCCTAATAATTCTGTCTCTAGTTAACTAAGTTGTTTAGAACACCATGGTAAGAAGGTTGAAGTAGCAGGCAGAGCCCTAACTAGGAATTATTATCCCAAGGGCAAAATCATTGGAGTGGGGGCAGGGTGATAGAAGACCAGTCTGCCTCGAAGGGAGTTACACTTAGGAGAGATGGTCCCTATTCCCTGGGAAGAGGCAGATAAATGTGGTAGTATAAAAAGGCTGAGCATAGCACAGGAGTACTACAGCAACAGAGTCTTGGGAGTGGCAGCCAGTAGAATACTGTGAGAACTGCAAGCATACCCCTCTCAATGCGGGTGGCTAGGAGAATAGCCCCATGTGCCCCACTCTAGTTAAAGCTTTTATTGCTCATCCTATCCTTCTGGGAGTCACTTGATATAAGCAGTGATTGCTTCCCTAATACTTAACAGCAATACATGTTAAGCCCCAGAGTTCAAACCTATTTTCATAAGACTATCCTGATTGGTAGAGACTGATTACTATTAATACTAGATGCTTCATGACTACATGAGAGGTAGAATTGGCAAGAGCCTGAGAAAGGAGAGATCTGTGTTCTTCTGACTTCTAGAGAAGAGATACGTAGCTCCATATTCTCTTCAGGAAGAGGTCCCTAAAGGGAAAGAAAAAACTCTAGGAAGAAGCCTGACATGTAAAAGAGCTGACACCTCAACCATGTCTTTACTGCCAATTAGCATGCTAGGCATTTGAGAGAATTTCCCCTTTGATGAGTGCATGCGCTCTCTCTCTCTCTCTCTCTCTCTCTCTCTCTCTCTCTCTCTCTCTCTCTCTCTCTTTCTCTCTCTGCCTCTCTCTCTCTCTCTCTCTCTCTCTCTCTCTCTCTCTCTCTCTCTCTCTTTCTCTCTCTGCCTCTCTCTCTCTCTCTCTCTCTCTCTCTCTCTCTCACACACACACACAAAATGCATTATTTTCTGATATATTCTAATCCATATAATTTATTTGATTTCTGTTTGCTATCGCCTTGGATGAATGAGGTTTGTTTGGCTTGAGTTTTTTTTTTTTTTTTTGCTATATGTGATGATCTTTGTGGGACTGGCATTTGGTGGAAAGGGAGGCATGACTTGGGCTGCATAGCTTCCTTACTAAAGGATAGCAATCCATAAAATGGCTTGAACCAAAAATATTATTTTCCTTAGATTAACAAAAAGTAGGGAAGCAGGAGAACACAGGGACAGATATAATTCTAAACGGGTGCCCTCTGTCCAAATAAAGTAGAGTGTCTTGCCTCATGGCACCAATCTCTTGCTTCCCTCTTGGTAGGAATCAGTCTTCCTTGGAGAGGAATGAGCAAAGGATACTCTAGAAATACGTATTCACACACCCCTGTAAACCATATCTAGATAGACTCATTACATTCACACATGACCTGCATGAACACACCCATAAACTATATGTCTTGGCCTAAGACAGCATAGGTAAAGGAGTGTGGATGTCTTGATATAAAGCTAAGAGTTACAACTAGAAAAGCAATTGTACCGAGAAGAGGCAAAACATCTAGATTTCTAAAGCTGATGGTTCCTCCCTCCAGAGCTTGAATTCCTAGGCTTACTTGAGAAGGAGCTGACAAGGGGTAGGAGAAGCAACAAGTAGTGAGAAGCAGGAGAAATCTGAGTCCCCGAGTCAAGAAGTTCAAATTCTGCTAAGGAGTCTATACTATGTACACTGGTAAGTCTAAACAAACAAATACAAAGTATTGGGATGTGGGGGGGGGGCAGGCAGAATGAGGGAGACCAACAAGTAGGAGAGAGGCAGTTGGTAGCACAGTCGACAGAGCACCGGACCTCAGGAACTCATTAGCTATGTGACCCTGAGTAAGTCACTTAGCCTGTTTGCCTCAGTTTCCTTATCTGTAAAATGGAGATAATAGCAGCACCTACCTCCCAGGGTGGTTGTGAGGATCCAATGAGATAACATCTGTAAAACACTTAGCACAGTGCCTGGCACACAGCAGGAGTTATATAAATGTTATATTCCCTTCACCATCCCTTCCCACCTAGTGAATTTAGTAGAGGCTCTTTCTGGGAGGAAGAGCTTAAAAAGAAGGTAGCAAATCCAAGAGTGAGGAAAGAGAGCGCCCTAGGCAGGAAGAATCAATAGCCTGTGCAAAGGCATGGAGATGGGAGATGGGATGCTGTGTACAGGAATAAGTGGATTTGCTTGGCCAGACCATACAGTATACAAGAAGGAGTCATGTATAATTAGCCTGAAAAGATAAATTCGAGCTAAACTGTTAAGGTTTTAAATGCCAAAGAGCAGAGTTTGTTTTCTGCATAGAACAAAGCACAGCATCATTGAAGAGAATGACAGATTTTTTTAATTGAAAGTCATCTTGGTATTGGGTACATTTAGTATAGGATATCCTTTTAGGTCTGTAGATTTAGAGTCAAAGAAATGTTAGAGATCATCTAGGCCAACCCACTTCATTTTGTAGATGAGGAAGTGGAGGCTTGTCACTTGACTAAGGTCACACGGTCCTCATAAGTAGCAGAACTGGGACTTGAATTCAGGTCTCGTAATCCCAAATCCCATATTCTTTTCACTATACTACTGTGTCTTGTAGTCCTTTCAATTTATCAAAACAAAAATGTTTAGCCAAATCATTGGGGAAAAAGGTACTGTGCGCTATCTTCAATATGTAATTCCATAACCTGCATTTTAAAAAGCTTACATTCAAGCTTTTGTTTGATGCTTGTATCTGGCAAAACTGCACAGACACAGCCATTGAATCATGAATGATGAATGAGGCACAGAGTTTATTTCCACTTCTGGCTTGTTATTATTTAGAACTGATGACCACTAGAGGGCGTTTGAGGCCTAAGCTACATAAAGTGTAGTTCTTTTCCAACAACCTTCCATGAAAGATAAAGAGACTGTCTCCCATCGAAAATAACAATTTTACTTTGTGGGGTAAGATATTCAAATATTACTTAAGGATCTGTGATAATGAAGCCAGTAAATATGGGCATGCACATAGAGTTAAAATGTCTAACTAAAACACTGTCTTTTCCTTAAATACAATGCAAGACAATTCTGTAACTGGGACTCAGATTTTCAAACGCCAACAGTAGTAATGACAATCACTCATCAGACTGCCTTTCCAGCTGTAGCTGCCTACATTTTAAAAAGTTAATATTCATCTATAATAAACAATAACTGAGACTAAAAGAGAAGGCAAAGCTAGCCAGGCAGAGTGGTCATCACAGTATATCCATAGTAGGAAATTATCATAGGCATATTTTTATCATCCTTGACTCCCTTGTTTTAATGTCTATGCACTTCCTCCAGCACATAACTGTCATATTATAGCATTCTGTCAAGCTTTGGTCTATATTTCCTAGCAATCCTGTTATTTAGAGGGGACAGACTAAGGTATTAAAATGTGTGTGCGTGTGTGCAAAATGTAATATTTGTTCAAAGTGAAAAAGACAAGTGCAAAAGTAAGATGAAAAAAAACTATAAGAATCAAATCCATCCAACAAATATTTATTATTTACTATGTATAAGGTATACCAGGTATCATTGGTGGATTGGTGGATACAAAGAAGATTATGTCACCGTCTAGCCCCCAAAAGGAAGGCAAAGCAGTATTAAATACTGTTTACCTAATAATTTATCATAATCACATTCTATCATCTGTGATGGAGGAATAATGAACACATGCTGTGAGAAAAAATAAGATATCACGCTAAGTTTTTGTCTCCAACTTCCCAGGCACTTCCACGATAACTGAGAACCCATACTATGAAATGGGGAGCTTCTATCTCCAAAGCACCTAGAATCTAAGATTGTTTGATTTTACAAAACACAGTTATCTATTATTCTCTGTTTCTCAATGAAGTCACAAAAGGAACTGGTAACCCTTCAGAATCAGCACTAGCAATAGGAGGTAAAGAGCAGAAAATTTATTTTAAAAGAAATTCTCATATTTAACCCTTGGAAATACCCCTCTGTTGTTCTCAGCTGCCATATCTGAGCTGTCTAGCCAAAGAGTGAATCCAGAATGGCCTATTCCCTCTTATCTGTTTCTATCCATTTTTGTCAAAGAGTTGGGGGGGAGTGCGGTAAGGGAAAGTGGAGAGGGTACAGGGAGACAGGGAGAAACACAACTCCTCAAATGGAATCCAAGTCAAACCACTGCAAATGTTTGTTTTCCCACTGTCCCTATGGTGACTATCATCCATCCTCTCATATAACAGGTCCCTGAGAACACCTCTCTCTGTCACATCAAGAGACAGGGTGATAGAATAGCTGCATTAGCCCAACAATAGCCCAACTCCGCAAAAAGATCTTTTAGTGATTGAATACAGTGTGAGGCTGGGAGGAGGGGAGTAGGGTGGTGGAAAGACAGACTGAGTGTTATTTGAAGAAGCTGGTTCTTCTATTTAGTTGTGAATACAGCTGTAACTAAGCTCATGTCTACATTACTACAGTCAGTTTTTATTTTAGTAATCTTTATCAGGAGTTCAATTTGGGCAAGACTACTATTCCAAGTCCTGACTTTCTCCTAGATTACGTTGCCAGGAAAGAAAGCATATTAACACTTTCTATAATAATAATATTTGCGTCAATTCAGGAAGAATGAAGGACCTGTGATGTCATTAACATAGGGAACTTTCTGTGTGGGAAAACCCACAAACAACTCTATGACTTTGTACCCAAGTCCTAGGCAGTTGCCAACAATAATAATAATTATAATAATAATAATAATAATAGCAATAATAATATAAGATCAAGCTCTCCATTGCTACCAGCAATGACAAAATGCTTATCTAATGAGACCAGATTTATTGATCAATGCAGATTATGCAATGAAATGGTAAAAATTCTGTAACAGACTGTAGGTTACAAAAATTGAGCATCTAATGGATGCCTAGAAAGATAATAAAAGCTCTCAATACGTTGTAAACTAACAGATAACAAATCCCTATATTATCAATACAAATCTCAAAATACTCTTGAGAATTCAACAAATCAACTGTGTTGCAACCACAGCATCATCACAGATAGAACTCTTGCCCACAATTCTCCAGATATTCACATCAATCTATAAAAATTTAATATTTCTAATGGACATTGTCATAGAGTACTTATACTCTCCTAACTACATAGAGGAAAAAGCTTTCAAGTTAATAATAGCTAACACTTATACAGTGCTTTAAGATGGGCAAAGCATATATATGTGTGTGTGTGTGTGTGTGTGTGTGTGTGTGTGTGTGTGTGTTCTCTATTTGATCCTCAAAATAACCCTAAGGAGTAGGTGCTATTATCCCTCTTTTAAAGATGAGCAAATAGGCAGCTAGGTGGCCCAGTGAGTAGAGCAAAGGCCCTGGAGTCAGGAGGACCTGAGTTCCAATGTGGCCTCAGACATTTGACACACTTACTAGCTGTGTGGCCTTGGGCAAGTCACTTAACCCCAATTGCCCTGCCTTCCGCCCTCAAAAAAAAAATAAAGATGAGCAAACTGAGTGGGAGAGAGGTTAAGTAATTTCCCCAGAGTGATCAAGCTTGTAGGTTTCTGCAGCAGGTCTTCCTGGTTTGAACTCCTGTACTTTATCCATTGCACCACTGAAAGTGTGGAATTTGAGGGCACTAAAGTGAGCATCATGAACTGCCCATTTCAGAGTAATGGCATCCAGCCCTGTGTCACATTTTGGTAATTCTTGGAATATTTCAAATTTTTCATTATTGTTATATCTGTTATGATGATCTGTGATCAATGATCTTTGATGTTATTATTGTAATTGTTTTGGGACACCACAAACCACACACATGGAAGACAGCAAACTTAATCCATAAATACTGTGTGTGTTCAGACTGCTGCAGCCATTGCAGTCTCTCTCCCTCTCCTTAGGCCTCCCTATTACCTCACACACAACAATATTGAAATTAGGCCAAGCAGTAACCCTACGATGACCTCTAAGTGTTCAAAGAAGAGTTAATTGATGAAGCAAACTTCATTGTTGTCTTATTTAAGAAACTGCCACAGCCACCCCAGCCTTCAGCAACCACTGCCCTGATCAGTGGGCAGAAGGCAAGACCCTCCACCAGCAACAAAGATTATGACTTGCTGAAGGCTCAGATACTGACGGTTAGCATTTTTTGGCAATAAAGTGCTTTTAATTAAGGTGTGTACATTGTATTTTTAGACATAATGCTATGGCACACTTAATACTAAACGTAGCTTTTAAATGTACCAGGAAACCTAAAATATTTGTGTGACTTCACTTTATTACAATATTCACTTTATTGTGGAGGTCTATAACAGAATGCACAATATCTTCATGGTATTTCTATACTTAACCTGGACTCTCCTGTCCCACCTACTCAGTTTCCTCACCTGTAGTTTGTTCTTCTTAGCAAAAGAGCCCCACTGGCTGACCAAGAGTGTTTTCCAGGCCTCCTAGTCATCAAAACATATTAAATTCCATTCTCCTCATGGTTGCTATCAACCCATCTAATTCAGGCAACAGCTACCCCCACCATCCTGGCAATCACTAAAATAGCAGCCACCAATTCAGCCATTGCTAGAAATTACTAAGTACAATGATGTATTTAATGCCACCAATGCTGATATCCTGTAGGCTGGCTGGTCCCAGGATTATGCAATTAATTATCCACAGGGTTTTTCATCTCTGCAGGCCACATCTATCTGTCCTTAGGGTTTAAGACCCAAACCTGGTAATCTCACTATAGTGCAGTGAAAAGAGTGATGGTAACAGGTTCTGAAGACCTGAGTTCAAATTGCATTTCTTCCATCTTTGTGGCAATTCATTTTGTGACTTTGGGCAAATCCTTCATAAGGTTAAACTAGAGGTATAGTAAGATCTTTCTAGCTTTATATTTATGTACCAACTAGCCAGCTAGATAATACAGTGGATAGAGTGCTGGGCCTTGTGTCAGGAAGATCTGAGTTCAAAGCTAGCCTCAGATACTAGCTGCGTGACCCTGAAAAATTTATTAACCTCTCTCTGCCCGTTTCCTCAACTGTCAAATGGGGATTAATAATGGCACCTACCTCACAGTTGCTATAAAGATCAAATAGGTTAAGATTTGTTAATGCTTAGCATGGTACCTGGTACATAGTAGATGCTAAATAAATGCTTCTTTCCTTCCTTCCTTTTTATGAGCCCTGCAAATTTGGACCCATCCAGGGTCTGGTACCCATTTTTTGTGGAAATCAATGCCTCAGAGATAGTGATAATATAAAGGTCTGCTGACATCTGATTGCAAGGGTTCTGTGACCCCAGCAAGGCCCAACCAAGAGGATAGAAAAGGGAACAAAAAGTAATGTCAGGATAAACACTGCTGACCTAGTGACACAGAATTATCGCTGATTAAGCCCTATGTTGTATGCTATGTCTGAAGGTTTACAGTACAGACCTCTGCAGGAGACTGTCTCTTGGGACACATACAATGAAAGAGAATACACAGACACCCTTCCCCCTGCAAGGGAAAGTCACCCAAATAACCAGACCTCCACTGCTTCCCTGCTCTGCCAATCTAAGTTTTCTTCCAGCTTTATTGTTTATTCACTCCACCATATACTAGGCTCCAGCTTAGAAATGTCAACTTCAAAGCCTGAGCTGGTTCATTTTTTATAGACTAACTATAAGCAGTCTCGGAGAAGGAGAGAAGAAGAGAGTAAAAGAAACAGTGAGAGTGAGAGAGAGAGAGAAAGAGAGAGGGAGGGGGAGAGAGAGAGAGAGAGAGAGAGAGAGAGAGAGAGAGAGAAGCTGGTGCCCATGTAATTAATGTTTTTGACTATAACTGCTACCTTGTTGGGTTATAGGTAAACTGTCCAGCAATTGTTTGGACAGAAAAGGGCATATCTCATAAATATGACCATGAACTTGTTACAACTCTATACTCTAAAATGTGGGAGTGGGGAAGGAGAAAAGAGAGAGGAAGTACAAGACCCAGATACCTTTGGGAAAAAAATTGCTAGTGATGAAGGAAGACTGAACCATTACAATACTACCTAAAAGAGACACGATACTCAATCGTACTACACATAGACAATTAGAACTTTAAGCATCTTCAGTCTGAGCCCATACTGAATACACTTCGTCCTATTCTTTAGTCAATTCAGCCTCAAAATCAAATAGTTTCCCAGAAGTTAGAACCATTTGAAAAATGGACTTCTGGTGAGCAGAACCAGGAGAACACTGTACATGCACAGTAACAGCCACAGTGTTTGATGACTGACTTTGATAGACTTAGCCCTTCTCAGCAATGCAAGGACCTAAAACAATTCCAAAGGACTCCTGATGGAAAATGCCATCCACATCCAGAGAAAGAATGATTGAGTTTGAATGCAGAGCAAAGCAGAATATTTTCTTTCTTTTTTTTTTTTTTTCTTTTTCATGGTTCTTCCCATTCATTTTAATTCTTCTATACTACACGATTAATGTGAAAATATGTTTAATAAGAATGTATATTTAGAGCCTATATCAGATTGTATGCCATCTTGGTGAGGAGGGAGGAAAGGGGGGGGGAGAAAATTTAAAACTTATGGAAGTGAATGTTGAAAACTAAAAATAAATAAATTAACCTAAATTTTAAAAAAAGAAAAATGGATTTCTGAATTAGATTCCAGCAGATACTATAAAAATCCTGACAAAGGTTGTCTTAGAGGCCAATACATCCATTCTTTAGTTCTATGTATTGCTACTAGATTACTGCAAAAAATTTGTTTCTGTTAAAAGCATTTGTTTGGGATCAGGTCTTGCTGATTTGTTCATGAACACTGACTCTTATCCAAGAACCTCTGGAGAGGGCCAAGACACTTAAAAAGGCTTCTGACAGCTGGGTGGTAGAGTACAAAGAGCACTGGCCTGGAGTCAGGAAGATGAGTTCAAATTTAGCCTCAGACTCTTACCAGCTATGTGACCTTGGGCAAGTTATTTAACTGCTGTTTTGCCTTAGTTTCCTCGATTGTAAAATGGAGATGATGATAGCACCCACCTCTGGGGGCTGTTATGAGGATCAAATGCGATAATGATTGTAAAGTACTTAGCACAGTGCCTGGCATACAGTAGGGACATATAAATGATAGCTGTTGTTGGTTGTGGTTGTGGTTGTTGGCTGTGGTTATTTTTGGTGGTGGTGGTGGTGGCTGTTGGTGGTGGTTGTAGTTTTGGTGGTTGTGGCTGTTGTTATGAGAGGCAACCTCAGCAAGTCCAAATCCATGTGGGAAATTTTATGGCCACTCCAGAGTCACTGTGACTTCCTGGAAGTTTTCAGGCAACAGCAGCAATGGACCTCACTTGCACAGGCTCAGCTCCCCATCCTGCAAGGCCTCTCCAGTTCCATCTCTAGCCCTAGCAAGAGAAACCATTTCAGTGAGGAGGAAGAGGGGTATGAGTTATCTCAAAAGAACAATGTGAAGGCACAGAGGATTCACCACCAACTTAGGTTTAAAAAAGTACCAAAAGATGAAAGTATTGGCAAATAAATGATCAAGCAACAGAGACTCAATCAATTAATCAATAAGCCTTCTTTAAATGCCTCTTGTCTGCCAAATACTATGTGATAAACTCCACTGGCTCCCTATCACCTCCACAATCTAATACGAAGTCTTCTGTTTGATTTTTAAAGCCCCTGGCAACCTGGACCCTTCCTACCTTTCCAATCCAGCTATACTGGCTTGCTTACTTTTTCTCATACACAACACCCCTTCTCTCTACTCCAGGCATTTGCAGTGGCTGGCCCTCACACCTGGAATGCTTTCTCTCCTCACCTTCAACTCCTAGCTTCTTTGATTCCTTCAAGACCCAGTTCAAAGTCTACCTTTCCTGGTAACTCTTCTCCCACTTACCCATTCCCTTCCCTCCAAAATTACCTTTCATTTACACTATACATATATATGTGTATGTATATATATATATATATATATATATATATATATATGTATTGAAATGGTTATTTTCATGTTATCTCCCCATTATAATGAGCGTCTTGAGAACAGGGATCTGTTTTTGCCTTTCTTTAAATCCCCCGCACTTTGTACGGTGCCTGGTACACAGAAAGCACTTAATAAATACTTAGGTATTAATCTACTGCGAAGGACTATAAATACAAAGACATAAATGAAAGTCACTGTTCTTGAGGAAATCTATATTATAATTTCAAGGAGATTAAATAATCTCAAGAACATGATATCCTGAACACACCAACTGCTAGTGCCACCCTCCCCCCCGCCCCTGCCTTGAATTTCTTTTATATATACTTATACAAAATGTCCCAAAAGTTTTATGCAGTTTTAAGCTACCAAAGTTCAAAACTGCACTAAAACTTTTGGAATATGCTACATATGTACATGTCATCTCCTCTCTTAGTCTATAATCTCCTTAAGGATAAGTATAGTGCCTGATACATAATAAGTGCTTAATAAATACTTGTTAATGACTAAGTCAGTAAGCATTTATTAAGTGCCTACTGTGTACCAGGCACAGTGCCAAGTGCTGAGGATATAAAGGCAAAAGGGAGTTCCTTCCCTCTGAGGAGCTCACAGTCTCATGGACAAAACAACATGAAAAACAACTATATACAAATTGATATCATATTGCTTGTCTTCTCAATGGTTAGAGGGGGGGCTGGAATGAGGGAGAGAATAAAGTAGAATTATATAAAAAAGAACACTGTACACAAACAAGCTATATATAGGATAAACTGGAAATAACCAAAAGAGGTAATGGGAAAAGCTTCCTATAGAAGATGGGAGTTTAGCTGGACTTAAAAGGAAGCCAGGAGGCAGAGATGAGGAGGGAGAACATCCCAGGAATGGGAGATAGGCAGAAAAAAATGCTGAGAGCTGAGAGATGGAATATCTTGTTCAAGAACAGTAAGGAGGCCGGTGTCATTGGAACAAAGAGAACATGGCAGGGAATTAGAAAAGATAGATGGGTGGGGATGGAGAGGGAATAGGTTATGAAGGTTTCTGAAGGCCAGAGGATTTTGTCTTTGATCCTAGAGGTGACAGGGAGCCAATAGAGCTTCTTGAATAGGAAGGTAACATGGCTGGTCCTGAACTTTAGGAAAATCACTTGGTGGATAGATGGAAAATGGATTGGAGGGGTAAGAGACCTGAATGCGGGCAGACCCACCAGTAGCTTACTGCAGTAGTCTAGGAGTGAGATGATGAGGGCCTGCACCAGAACAGTGTCAATATCAGAAGGCAGGAGTATTTGAAAGATGTTGCAAAGGTGGAATCAACTGGCTTTGGCAACAGATTAAATATGAGAGAGTGAGAAATAGTGAGGAGAACTTGGTAGACTAGCAGGGCGGCAGCACCCTTGACAGTGACAAGGAAGTTAACAGCTAACATACCATGTACCAGACACTATGCTGAGTGTTTTACAAATTTCACTTGATCTTCAAAACTCTGAATCCCAGAGTAGAAGGGTTTTTAGAAGTCCTGTAACCCAAACCACACTTGGATAGAGATACCCCTTTACAGCATTCCCTATAAGTTCAACTGAGGCTGCCAGACTCGGGGGTAGGGTGGGGATGGGAGACCCCCCCCAGTCAATCTGATGGTAAGCATTCCTTATGTTATTGAATTTTTATATCTAAAGACTATACTTCACTGAATCATAATCTATGTAGGGTTATTCCATCAAGAAAATGGCCCAAAGCCCTGGAATTCTGGAGTCCCCCAGTTTTTCAATTCCTCGGCCTTTCTGCTTTCCTATGCAAGTTAATGGATGAGGAAAAAGACACAGAGACAAGGCCAAGCCCAATGATAAAGGTCATTCCCCTCCTACCAGTCCAGGCACATTTTTGGCTTTTCATATGTGTACATTAGGATAGCTAATTGGTCTCACCCTTAGCTACCAGATGAAATCTAATATAAATAAATGTAAAATTTTATCAAAAAACCAAATTCATAAACATAAGATGAGGGGTACGTGACTATACAGAAGTTCATCTGAATAATATT
This sequence comes from Trichosurus vulpecula, assembly GCF_011100635.1. Lineage (NCBI taxonomy): Eukaryota > Metazoa > Chordata > Mammalia > Diprotodontia > Phalangeridae > Trichosurus > Trichosurus vulpecula. The sequence continues at coordinate 148,451,077 of NC_050574.1, read as the reverse complement.
TGGGAGATTTAGCTACAGAAATCGTTGGTCTCTATATATTAGAACAAAACTCAAGCGATAGAATGAAAAATTCTATTCAAAACATTCTTTACAGAAATAATGATGGAAATAAAGTTGGATAAAACCATTATAATAAAAATGATGACTATCTAAATTAATTTACTTATTCAGCACCATATTAATCAAACTACGAAAGGATTACTCAAGAGAACTAGAGCTGAAGGGCAAAATTCATTTGGAAGAACAAAAGGTCAAGGTTCTCAAAAGAAATAATGGGGTGGGGGGAGGGGACCAAGGGAGCAAAGGAAGGAAGGGAACCTAGCAGTACCTACATCTCAAACTATCCTACAAAGCAGTAATCATCAAAACTATTTGGTATCAACTAAAAAATAGAAAAAAAAATCAATTAATAGAATACTGGAACATGGAGCACGGGGAAAATTCAGTAGAGTAGCTGCTGGGGCAGGGTTGGGCCCTGGAATATTAGAGAAAATAACTTCACTTGTCAAAACTTTTCTGAACCACAAGAAGGTGCCTTCTGCTGATCCAGGGAGAGTGCTGGCTATGTAGAAAACACTGTGATAGCCTACTAAGGGCAGCAGTCTGTCAAGAAGTCAGGCATCTGGAAATCAACTCATTCTTTCCAATGCGCAAGGGAAGAAGGCAAATTTCTCAACCCTACAGCTTGCAAAGGCAAAGCCAGAAATCTTTTTGAAAAGAATCCTGCCCCAATTTTACAATTAACTGGCATAGATGTGACTATAATCAAAAAAGATTATGAAATACAAGCCAAGAAGCTGCTAGAATTAATGGAAATAGATATTAGGCACACAATATGCAGATGCTAACAAATACAGCAGCATGATGTTTGATCAACCCTAAGACCCCAACTACTGAACTAAGAATTCATTATTCCATGAAAATTGCTAGAAGAATTAGAATGCAATCTGGAAGAAATTCAGTTTAGAAAAAAACATCTCATAACATATACCATGATAAACCAAATGGATACATGACCTAGACAAAGAAGTTCATATTATGACACAAGAAAGAAAATAGGTAATAGAACTATAACCAGGGAAAGAGTTCATGACTAGATAAAGGATAAGATCATAGAATAGGAAATGAGCAATTCTGTATAAAATTTAAAAGTTTCTACATAAATCAAATCAATGTAATTCAAATTAGTTTCTCTGATAAAGGTATCGTATCTAAGATATTTAAGGAACTGACTCACATATATTAAAATAATAATCATTCCCCAATAGATACATGGCCAAAGGATATAAATAGGCAGTTTTCAAAGGAAGAATTAAAGAGATCGAGGTTGTATTAAAAAAAAGATCAAAATCTCAATTAATTAGAGAAATTTAAATTAAAGTAATTCTGAGATTTCACCTCACACCTATGCGGTACCCCCCTTTCTTCCCAGAAAGGAAAATGAGAATATTGGAGGAGCTTCAGAATAACAGGTGTGGGGGGCAGAGCCAAGATGGCCGCATGAAGGCAGCGTCTTACCGGAGCTCTCTCACAAGGTCTGTCAGATTCCTATAAAAAAGTGAATTTGAGCAGATTTGAGAGAGTCAGAAACCGCGAGCAGTCTGCGTGGGGCAAATTTCCGAGCTGGGAGAGTCTGAAAAGCCGGAGGTACGAACCTGTAGGCCGGGAGAGTGCTCGGTGTGGAGCTGCTCCAGACCAAGGCGGAAGCGGCTGGCCGGGAAACCCACGTGGGAGACAGGCTGGGAGAAAGCTGGGCCCCCGAAACCGGCAGAGATCCCCAGGACTCCCAACACAGGACGGCAGTCTGTGGAAGCAACGAGAGGCAGCGCAACGCCACCGGCCGTGAAATACCATCTCCAGAAGTTTGCAGCCCAAACGTATTAAACGCGGCTTCTTGAACTTCTGGGACACTTAATGGCCAGGTAAACAGCTCTAATCCCTCCCCTCCCCACCCAGAGAATCCCTCAGAAAAAAAAAAAAAAGAAAGCTGGAACTGAGCAGAAAGTAGTGGGGCTTCAGTGGTCAAATAGCAGAAGTTCATTAGTCCCATAGGGGCAGAGTCGGCAGGGGTCAACGCCAGAAGCCCAGACGTAACCTTGCTCTCCCAGGGGAAATGCCAGACATCAGTTCAAACAACAAACAGCTGAGACCATTGCTGAAAAGCAAGTGCTGGAGAGCACCCACAGGGAGTGAGACGCCAGGGAGCCAGACCCCTCCCCCACACCTCAGGAAACTGAAGGTTATAATTCTAGACTCACAAGCCCCAGAATAAGAAAGCTGGGACAGAAAGCCCTGAGGCCCACAGATAGAAATTCGTTGTAAAGCCAGCAAAAGGCAAACCAACATGAAGAAGAACACAAAAAAACCGAGGACAATAGATTCTTTTTATGGAGACAGGCAGGATCAAAATACAAATATGCAAGAGAAAAGTAATGATACTGTAGATACATCAGATACCTCAAAAGGTAATATGAACTGGTCTCCAGCCCAAAAAGCACTGCTGGAAGAGCTAAAGGAGGATTTTAAAAACCAAATTAGGGAGCCAAAAGAAAATATGGAAAAAATGGAGAAAAAATCCACTGATAAGATTGGCGAAATGGCTACAGAGATTCAGAATCTAGAGAGAGAAAAGGACACCCTGAGAGGCAAAATCAACCAATTGGAAAAGGAGACTCAAAAGCAAAATGTAAACACTAACTCATTAAAAATTAGACTTGAGCAAGTGGAAGCTAATGAATCTATGAGGCACCAAGAAGTAATAAAACAAAACGTAAAGAATGAAAAAATAGAAAAAAATGTGAAATATCTTATTGGCAAAACAACTGACCTGGAAAATAGATCCAGGAGAGACAATTTGAGAGTTATTGGTCTACCGGAAATCCACGATGAAAAAAGGAGCCTTGACAGTATCTTCGAAGAAATTATCAAAGACAACTGCCCAGAGGTCCTAGAACCAGAGAGCAAAATAGTCATTGAAAGAATTCACTGATCACCCCCTGAAAGAGATCCCAAACTGAAAACACCAAGAAATATTATAGCCAAATTTCAGAGCTATAAACTCAAGGAGAAAATACTGCAAGCAGCCAAAAAGAAGCAATTCAAATATCGTGGAACTACAGTCAGGATCACGCAGGATGTCTCAGCTTCCACATTAAAAGACAGGAGAAATTGGAATATGATATTCCGAAGGGCAAAGGAGCTGGGACTACAACCAAGGATCAACTACCCAGCAAAACTAAGCATAATTTTCCAGGCAAGGCGATGGACATTCAATGAAATAAGGGAATTCCAGACCTTCCTGATGAAAAGCCCAGAACTCAATGGAAAATTTGATCTCCAAATACAAAACTCAAGAGAGACATAAAAAGGTAACCAGGGGGAAAAACCCCACAAACCTTATTAACCAATAAGGGCAGGTTGTTTACATCTTTACTGTGGGATTATATCATCTTATGTATGTTTTTTATGTATATATATATATATATATATATATATATATATACACATATATATATAAGTCATTCTTGTGAATGGTACAACTATTATGACAAATGAAAGGGATATACATAGGTTGTGAATGCCTGTATAAATTAACTGATGTAAAGATATAAAATATAAATAAGAGATATAAAGGGAGGGCTATGAGGGAAGTGATAAGGAGGTAGTAGAAAAGGGTAAATTACACCAAAGGAAGTGGCACAAAAACATATTATAGTAGAGGGAAAGAAGGGAGGGAGAAGAGCAGTATTTGAGCTTTACTGTCATCTGATCTAGTTCAAGAAGGGAATAACATACTCTGATAAGTTTAGAAATCTAACTTGTCCTACGGGAAGTGGGAGGGTAAGGGGGGAAAAAGGGAGGGGGGTGGTCAGAAGGAAGAGGAGAAGTAGCAAGTGGGTAACGGTAAGATAAGGGAGGGGAAGAAAGAGGGAGGGTTAACTGAGGAAAGCGGCGGTCAAAAGCAAAACTTTGTTGAGGAGGAGAAGGGGAAAAAGAGAAATAAAAGCATAAACAGGGGGAATTAGGATGGAGAAAAAGACACAGATAGAAATCTTAACCCTGAACGTGCAGGGAATGAACATTCTCATAAAACAGAAGCAGATAGCAGAATGGATTAAAAACCACAATCCTACAATATGCTGTTTACAAGAATCGCATTTGAAACAGGGGGATACACATAGGGTAAAGGTAAAAGGCTGGAGTAAAATATATTGTGGCTCAGCTAAAGTAAAAAAAGCAGGTGTAGCAATCCTAATCTCAGACAAAGCAAAAGTAAAGATAGATTTAATTAAAAGAGATAAGGAAGGACATTATATCCTGCTAAAAGGCACCTTAAACAATGAAGAAGTATCATTGCTTAACATATATGCACCAAGTGGTAAGGCATACAAATTCTTAGAGGAGAAGTTAAGGGAGTTACAGGAAGAAATAGACAGCAAAACTATAATATTGGGAGACCTCAACCTCCCCCTTTCTGAACTTGATAAATCTAACCTCAAAATAAATAAGAAAAAAGTTAAGGAGGTAAACAGAATTTTAGAAAAGGACATATGATAGACCTCTGGAGAAAACTGAATGGGGATAAAAAGGAATATACTTTCTTCTCAAAAGTACGTGGCACATACTCAAAAATTGACCATGTACTAGGGCATAAAAACCTCACAATCCAGTGCAGAAAAGCAGAAGTAGTCAATGCATCCTTTTCAGATCATGATGCAAAAAGAATCATTTTCAATAAAGTACCATGGAAAAATAAGCTAAAAACTAATTGGAAACTAAATCATTTAATTCTAAAGAATGAGTGGGCCAAAGAACAAATCAGAGAAACAATTAATAATTTCATTCAAGAGAATGACAATAATGAAACAACATACCAAAACTTATGGGATGCAGCAAAAGCAGTTCTTAGGGGAAGTTTTATATCTCTAAAGGCCTACATGAATAAAATAGGGAAAGAGGAGATCAATGATCTGGGCATACAGCTGAAAAAGCTAGAAAAAGAGCAAATTGAAAACCCCCAATTAAATACCAAATTAGAAATACTGAAAATCAAAGGAGAGATTAATAAAATTGAAACCAAGAAAACTATTGAATTAATAAATAAAACAAAGAGCTGGTTTTATGAAAAAAACAATAAAATTGATAAACCTTTGGCCAATCTGATTAAAAAAAAGAAAGAGGAAAATCAAATTACCAGTATCAAAAATGAAAAGGGTGAGGTCACCTCTAATGAAGAGGAAATCAAAACAATAATTAGGAATTATTTTGTCCAACTGTATGCCCATAAATTTGACAACCTTAGAGATATGGATGAATATCTACAAAAACATAAAGTGCCCAGGCTAACAGAGAAGGAAGTGAAATTTCTTAATAACCCCATATCAGAAAAAGAAATTGAGCAAGCCATCAATTAACTCCCTAGGAAAAAATCTCCAGGTTCAGATGGTTTTACATGTGAATTCTATCAAACATTTAAAAAACAACTAATTCCAATACTTTGTAGACTATTTGGGAAAATAGGTGAAGAAGGAGACCTACCAAATTCTTTTTATGACACAAATATGGTACTAATACCCAAACCAGGTAGAGTTAAAACAGAGAAAAGAAAATTATAGACCAATTTCTCTAATGAGTATTGATGCAAAAATTTTAAATAAAATATTATCAAAAAGATTGCAGCAACTCATTACGAGAATAATACACTATGACCAGGTAGGATTTATTCCAGGAATGCAAGGCTGGTTCAATATTAGGAAAACTATTAGCATAATTGACCATATCAACAACAAAACTAGCAGAAACCATATGATCATCTCAATAGACGCAGAAAAAGCCTCTGACAAACTACAACACCCATTCCTATTAAAAACACTAGAAAGCATAGGAATAAGGGGAACCTTCCTCAAAATTATAATAGCATCTACCTAAAACCATCGACAAGCATTATTTGTAATGGGGATAAGCTAGATGCATTCCCAATAAGATCAGGGGTGAAACAAGGATGTCCATTATCACCCCTATTATTCAATTTGGTACTGGAAACATTAGCTGTAGCAATAAGAGAAGAAAAAGAAATTGAAGGAATTAGAATAGGAAAAGAAGAAACTAAATTATCACTTTTTGCAGATGATATGATGATTATCTAGAGAATCCTAGAGAATCAAGTAAAAAACTACTTGAAATAATAAACAACTTTAGCAAAGTTGCAGGATATAAAATAAACCCACATAAATCCTCAGCATTCCTATACATTACTGACAAAGCCCAACAGCAAGAGATAGAAAGAGAAATTCCATTCAAAGTTACTGAAGGCACTATAAAATATTTAGGAGTCTATTTGCCAAGACAAACCCAGGGCCTATATGAACATAACTATGAAACACTTTTCACGCGAATAAAATCAGATCTAAATAAATGGAGAAATATCAGTTGCTCATGGTTAGGCCGAGCTAATATAATAAAAATGACAATTTTACCTAAATTAATCTATCTATTCAGTGCCATACCAATCGAACTACCAAAAAATTTTTTACTGAGCTGGACAAAATAATAACAAAATTCATTTGGAAAAACAAGAGGTCTAGAGTATCTAGGATATTAATGAAAAGACATGCTAGAGAAGGTGGCTTAGCCACACCAGATATTAAACTGTACTACAGAGCAGCAGTCATCAAAACTGCCTGGTACTGGTTAAGAAACAGGGGTGTGGATCAGTGGAATAGGATAGGTACACAAGTAGGAGAAATCAACAAGTTTAGCAATCTACTCTTTGATAAACCCAAAGAGGCCAGCTTCTGGGCTAATAATTCACTATTTCACAAAAACTGTTGGGAAAATTGGAAAATGGTAGGGCAAAAACTGGGCATAGACCAATATCTTACACCATATACCAAAATAAAGTCAAAATGGGTTCATGATTTAGGAGTAAAAGCTGATACTATAAGTAATTTGGGAAAGCAAGGAATAGTTTACTTATCAGATTTACGGAAAAGTAAAGAATTCATGACCCAACAAGAGATAGAGAGCATTACAAAATGCAAAATGGATAATTTTGATTATGTCAAATTGAAATGTTTTTGTACAAAAAAAGCCAATGCAACAAGAATTAGGAGGGAAGCAGAAAATTGGGAGAAAATCTTTGCAACTAGTATCTCTGATAAAGGCCTCATTTCTAAAATATACAGGGAACTGGGCCAAATATATAGGAATACAAGCCATTCCCCAATTGAGAAATGGTCAAAGGATATGAACAGGCAGTTTTCAGAGGAAGAAATTAAAGCTATCTATAAGCATATGAAAAAATGCTCTGGATCACTACTGATTAGAGAAATGCAAATCAAAACAACTCTGAGATACCACATCTCTCCTGTCAGATTGGCTAAAATAACAAAACAGGAAAATGATAAATGCTGGAAAGGATGTGGGGAAATTGGAACATTGTTGCATTGCTGGTGGAGTTGTGAGCTGATCCAGCCATTTTGGAGAGCAGTTTGGAACTATGCCCAAAGGCTATAGATATGTTCATACCCTTTGACCCAGCAATACCACTTCTAGGGTTGTATCCCAAAGAAATCACACAAGCGGGAAAAGGACCCATATGTACAAGGATATTTATAGCAGCTCTTTTTGTGGTAGCCAAGAATTGGAAATCAAAGGGATGCCCATCAATTGGGGAATGGCTGAACAAGCTGTGGTATATGAAGGTGATGGAATACTATTGTGCCATAAGAAATGGGGATGATGCAGACTTCGTAACAACCTGGAAAAACCTACACGACATAATGCTGAGTGAGCGGAGCAGAGCCAGGAGAACGTTGTGCACAGCCACAGATATATGGATTCCGTGAGGACCAACCCTGACATACTGCGCTCTTCTCAGCAACCTAAGGGGCAAGGACAACTCCAGGGGACTCACGATGGAGAATGCTATCTTCATCCAGAGAAAGAACTGTGAAGTTTGAATACAGATCGAGGCACACTACATGCTCGCCTTTTTTGCTTCTCTTTTGTTTTTGTTTTTGGGTTGTTTTTTTTTTTTGGTTCTGTTTCTTCTTTCTCATGATTCATTCCATTGGTCAAAATTCTTCTCCACAACTTGACTAGTGCATAAATTAATTCAATGCGAAGTTATACATGACAGTTATATGAGATTCCATGCCATCTTGGGGAGGGAGGGGGGAGGGAGGGGAGAAAATTTGGAACTCAAAACTATGTAGAACCGTGCGTGATAAACTAAAAATAAATAAATAAATTTTAAAAAATTTAAAAAAATAATAGTAAAAAAAAGAATAACAGGTGTGACACTAGCGCTTTGTCAGTGGAACTATGAACTGATCTGGCCATTGTGGAAAGCAATTTGTAAACATGCCCCCAATGTCTCGAAGCTTTGCATGCATACCTATTAGGCTATCCCACACAGATCAAAGAGAGAGGGCAAAAAGCACCCATATGTACATAAATATTTATAGCAGCTCTGTTGTAGAAAACAACTGGAAACAAAGGGAATGCTCATCGTTTGAGAAATGGTTGAACAAATTACAGTATATTAATTTAGTGGAATAATATTTTTCTATAAGAAATGATGAAAGGGACAGTCTGAGAAACCTAGATGTTTAGCTTAAATTGATGCAGAGTGAAATAAGTAGAACCAGGAGAAAATTTTGTAAAATAACAAGATTTTATTTTTAAAGAAAACAACTTGGAAAGACTTAAGAACTCTCATCAATACAGTGACTAACAATGACTCCAGAGGACTGATAACTAAGTAGGTTGATGAGTTTTTGTCCTTTGTTCTCAAAGAGGATCAAAATAACATCACTATGTTAGAGTAGTTCAGTGCCAGAGAAAGGACCTCAGTGTCTGGAACCTCATCCTGACAAGTGATCTTCAGAATCTTCCTGAGACAATTCAAATGGAAGCAATTCAGTTTCCTGGTGTCGCCCAGGTTTGGTTAAAGGAGGCGACAAGCTAGGTGATAGAAAATTTTATATTACTTATTCATTTACTCCCTTAAAATTAGCAAATACATACATGTATGGTGCCAGACAAAGTCTGACTGCCTGAACAAAGAATGAGAAGACTTAAATACATTTTTTAGTCTCAACTCAGCATGCCTGTGTTACTTCAATTTTATCATCTCCATGTACGTTTAACCATGACACAAGAAAAGGACTTTTCTAAATTGAATAGGTCATAAATACAATAAGAGAGTTGACAACGATCAGTTGAAACTACACCCCAGCGTTTCTGTGTTTAATTTACCATTAACATTCCATAACATAGTGTATGCCCATAAAATATTAAGCAAGATAGTTTCTCAGGTTAAGGGTCTCATCCTTAATGGCTAATAGGCAGGGGAAAGAATGCTCTTAAGTCAGCCCGATCTGGCCTTGTTGACATAGGAAGAGTTTACTCATAGAACAAAGAAGCTTAGGTTCAGCTGGTTAATCACTTCAGTCTTTTCCTCTGGTTAATCAGTTCAGGCTCTGGCCCCCTACTGAAATTACAAAAATGATATTAAATGATCATCACTGGTATGGTGCTAGTATACTGTCCAGATGTCGGAGACATACGACAATAGAGTCACTACAATGGCTCTGTAGACCTTCAGTTTAGTAGGCAGCCTAAAACTTCTTCTCTCTCATAGTTTCCTTTGGAGCCTCCCAAACACTGAGCTGGCTCTGGCAATGAGTACATCAACCTCATCATCTCTGTGGAAATCCTTGGAAAATCTATTTCAAAGGTAAGTGAACTTATCCACAGCATTAAAAATTTCTCCATTTGCTATAACTGATGGTTCTATGTATGGATGGCACAGTGCTGGCTGATGGAGAACTTATGTTTTCTTGGTGTTACTTGTCAGGCCAAAATTAGCACAAGTGGCAGAGAACTGATCCATACTCCTTTGTATCTCAGCCTCAGAGGCTGCACTGAGTGCACTCTCATCCATGAACAAAAACTCTCCCTCCACTTTAGTCTTGGTTTGTAGCCTTTTCAGGTTAAATAATATACCCTTATTGAGTTAGCTTGATGCCATTTTGTCCTCATTGAAGGCATCTGACATGATGTTTTCAGTGTTATTGTCAGATACCTTCAAAGAGGATAAAAATGGCATGGGGGAAAGCACATCATCCTGTTTTATTCCATGGGTGATGGGAAAGGGTGAGAGAACAGTCCATTATCCAGAATCCATGCAAGTGTGCCATCATGAAACTGCCATACAATACTTACACACCTCTCCAGGGAACCAAGTTTTGTCATGATCTTCCACAAGCTCTCACTACTGAGAGCACCAAAGGCTTGCATTAAATCAACAAACTTTTTGAACATACTTCTGTTCAGCTCCTGGCATTTCTCCTGGAGTTGTAAGCAGGAATCAACATATCAATTGTTCCTCAGCCTTTCTAAAGCCACACTGGCTCTTGGGTAGATACTATCTTCCAGATGAAGGATCAGCCTATTGAAGAAGGATCAACCTACTGAAGAAGCCTCGGGCAAGATTTTTACCAGCAATGACTAAGACAGAGATAGACTCCTCTCTTCCCCTTCTCCTCCCCCACATTCCCCAGCTGTGATTGTCAGAGGACAACCTATTTCCTTTTCCTTTATAGAAATAGACAATAGAGGTATCCTCAGACTCCTGGGGAATAACCTCCTCTTGCCATATAACCCAGAATATTTCAGTCAATTTTCATATGCGCAGTGGACACCCTACCTTGATCATACTGAATCTAGATTATTTTGTTCATTTCTGCCTTAGAAGTTGGTGCAATTGTTCCCCTTAATTAAAGTAAAAAACCATATCATTATTTATCCAGTGTGTTGCAGAAGGGCTTATGGAAAGGGGATGGGGAGTGATAGGTTAGATTAGATGGCTTCTAAAGTTACTTTCAACTCTCAAAATCTCCATGAATGTATTTCAGGTGGGGCATCTACACATGTTAGGCCTACTCCCAGCACATAAGCCAGCAACAATCTTCAAGCCATGCAAGGATGAGTACAGCTGACATTCTGAAGTGTCAAGAACTCTGAAGTTGGTCACTCAGGTCTTCTAATGGCTGAGGGTCTTCCATGACATTGTCCAATATATGTGCAGATGTGAGACATGTGCATGGACCAAACATACAGTTGTGAAGCTAGCATTAATGCTAGCACCTTCCCCTTGTCAACCACCTCCAATTTGTTCTATAGATACAATTTGTACACAGCTGTTTGCATGTTGTGTCACCTATTAGACTTTAAGAATTGATATTATGGTTTCCTTTTTTTTTTTAACTATTTTGTTTTGCCTGTATTCATAACCTCAGTATTCACAGTGCCTGGCATACAGTAGGTGCCTAAAAAATACTTGTTGACTTGACTTGAAACTAGTAGGTTACTCAGGTCCCTTCTTCTACCTAGTTGGAGTTTATCACAGACCTACTAACTTACAAAGGACTAAAATGTTGTAAAGCCAATCAGTAAGTGAAAAGATCTTTCCGCCCACTGAATAGGCTTCAGGTGGGGCTCTAGGTGGGGCCAACAAAGAGAGATCTGATTAGATCTTTGCTCCTAAGTAGGCCCCAAACCCCTGCTTACTAGGTGCTAAACCAATGTGGGCATAAAGCCCTCAGGGCCCTAAGGGGAATTGCTAAAACCAGAGCCAATAGTATGTGCCTAAGTTCTGGTCAATCAGATGACGGTTCTAGTGGATTGGATGATGGCTAAGGACTGCATAAAAAGAGAGAACAGAGCTTGGACAAGCAGACATAGCTGAAGCAGGAGAAGGAGGAGCAGTGGAAGCACATGCAGCAGAAGCAGAGCCAGCAGAAGCCAGAGCAGTAGAAGCTGAAGCAGCAAACACTGAAGAAGTCAAGAAGCTGAAGGAGCAGCAGAAGCTGGAGAAACTGAGGATGAGGAGGAGCAGAAACTGAGGACTGAGGACTGATAGCCGAGAGCCAGCTTCCAGAGCATACAGACTGGAGGGTGCTAAACAAGGGCTTGGGACTCCTGCGTAATCGTCTTACAGGAGGGCCCTAGCATTGGGTGGAGCACATGTATGGCTTGGCTTGCTGCCATAATATTTTTCTGTAATCTCCTGGTCACTATTGTGAGATGGGCATATTGGTTTTGGAAGGTTTTTGACACGATATTGACTTGGGGGCATTGGTCCCTGGGTCTGGTCCTTCGGGAGTTTAAATAAATGCTTTAATTCCTCTGCCTTCTACTTAGAGAATTCCTTATATCCTGTGATTCCAAACAATTCAGGCATGCACATGGTCCTCTTCAAAGTCATGAACTTTGCCTTAATTATATACAGCCATCCTGCTAAAGGTTAGTATTTCTACAAAAATGCTCACTTAAAAAATACTAAAAGGCAGCTGAACTATGATTAATAGCAATGATCAAAATGATGAAATGCAATTCCTTCTTGGTAGTGAAGTAGACAACTACAGGTGTAAAATGTTGAGAACGCTGTCAAATGCAATTGCTTTGTGGAATGGTTTCGTCTCACTGTTTTTCTTGGTCACAAGGGAAGATTTAATGGATGAATGGTAATTCGGAAATTGTATAGAATTCATCAATAAAACTTTTTAATGGCTCGCTTTTTTCCCTGTACTGGTTTCCTACCCCCCATTACAAACACACATATAACACACAGATACACAGACACACACCCTAGTATTCCTACAAGGTTTTTCTGATTCAAAAGCTTCCTCTCTATCTCATTTCAGGTTGAGAACCCCAGTTCATATCACATTTCTTTAATATCCTGTTCATTGCACTCAAGTCAAAACTCATGTGTTCACTGCCTACTACCCCCAACCTGGAACATACTGATTGCAAGCACAATATTACTTCTAGAATAACAGACTCTCAGAACTTGTAAGTTGGAAGAGATCTCAGGGGTCCCCCAGCTCATATTTAAAAGGAATTATCACTATAACATACCAGACAAGTGTTCATCTAGCCTCTACTTAAAGACCTTCAAGAAGGGGAAATCTCAATATAGCCCATTTCATTTTAGGACAACTCTCATTGTTGTGAAGTTATTGCATGCTTGCTATATATCATATCAACAGAATGATTTAGCTGGTCTGCTACTCCAGTCCATCGTCCATTCAGCTGCAAAATGATTTTCTTAAAGCTCAGATCCAACCATGTCACTCCTCTATTCAGTCTCCAGGTGGCTCCCTATCACCTCCAGGATTAAATACAAAATCTTCTATTGGGCATTCAAGGTCCTTCATAACCTTTCTAGTATTCTTACATCCTACACTTCCCCAGGTACTCCCTGATCCATTGACACTGACCTCTTTGCTGTTCCCCAAACAAAATACTCCATCTCTCAGCTCCATGCATTTTCTCTGGCTGTCCCCTCTTCCTGGAATTCTCTTCCTCTCCATCTCTTCCTCCTAGGTTCCCTAGCTTCCTCCAAGTCCCAAATAAAATCACCCCTAGAGGAAGCCTTTCCCAATCTCTCAATTCTTATGCCTTCCTTGTACTGATTATTTCTTATTTATAAAGTATATATCTTGTTTGCAAATATTTGTTTGCATGCTGTTTCAGTCATTACATTGTGAGAGCTCTTTGAGGGCAAGAACCCTTTTTTTGGTATCTTCAGCATGTAGCACGGTGCCTTGCATATAACAGGTGCTTAATATATGCTTACTAACACTACTTCCTATCACAGGGTCCTGTTATGATGACCCAGTTCACTAAACTCTGCTTTGCCAACTACAGGTTCCACCCCCAATTCTTCCAAAGCCCCACTGCCTGGCTAGCAATTCAAGCCTACGGGAGAATTCAAAACTACCATACCCAATGTTAAGTTACCTAGCAGCCACCATGACTATTGCCAGCAAAGCCCATCTTTCTACCAATCCAACAAATTTATTAAGTGTCTACTTTATGCAAGGTACTCTTCTCAGCGCCTGGGATGCAAAGGGAGCTATAACAGTCTCAGATCTAAGTGGCTTATAATCTAATGAAGGAAAGGACATGTGCATTCAAAAATATGATATCATAAAAAGGAGAACAATATTTAAGGGAAAATGATATGAGAATTTGAGGGAGAAATAAATTTCAGCTGAAGCAGTGAAGAAAAGCTTCACTGAGGAAGTGACACTTGGCTGAGGTCTTTAAGGGAGGGACCACAAAATACAGAGACCTAGCAAAGTCCATTGCAACTATGAAGGAAAAGTCTGAGAAAAAGAAAAAATGGTGAGGAAAGACAGAATAAAATGTAGTTTTGCAGGAACTTAAAAAGTATATGATGGACTATAGAATGAAATAAAGCTGGAAGAGATAGATTGGAATCGAATTGAGGTGAGCCTTGAAAATCAGTATCAAGAAGGTAATGAGAAACTATGGGAAGTTTTTGGATAGGGGATTGAGGTGATCAGAAGGGTAAGTCAGAAAGGCAAACTGGGCAGTGAGATGAATGGAACTGGCTATATGTCTAGACTCAAAGAGTAAAGGTGTTAATGGTTCAATATAAGCATGACAGGAAGACTCTAGTGGAGTACTCCAGGGATCTGTGCTTGGTCCTATGTTGTTTGATATTTTTATCAATGACTTGGATAAAAGCACAAAGATATGTTCAGCAAATTTGCAGATGACAAAAAACTTAGAGCAACTGACAGACCAGCTGACAGAGTCAGAACTGAAAATTATCTTGACATTTTAGAGCATAGGCTGAATCTAATAAAATGCAAAGGCTTGCATCTGGGTACAAAAAAATCAACTTCAGAAGTGTAAGATGGGAGAAGCATGAACAGAAAGCAGCTGTTCTGAAAAAAAATAGCTAGGGTTCTTAGTCAATTGAAAACTAAGAGACAACAATGTGATGCGACATCCAAAAAAAAAGTTAATGTGGTCTTGGCCTTCATTAATAGTAGCATGGCTTCCAGGAATAGGAAGGCGATAGTCTCCTATACTCTGCCCTTCTCAGACCTCATTTGGAGTATTGTGTTCACTTTTGCACACCATGTTTGTTTTTTTGAAAAGTATACTGCCAAGTAGAATGCTGAAAGACCTCGGGACTCTCTCTGACTCTCTCTCTGTCTCTCTTCTAATAGAAAAGGACTTTCAAGCATTCTTAACAGCCCAAAACCAAGTAAAAATCTTTGAAAGAGAAACACGATAAACATAAGAAACCTAGAAAGATCTGAGCAATTAGAAGGGGCTAAATGATGATCAAGCATTTATGTTTTAAAGGAAAGAAGAGAAAGTGTCCCTCAAGAATTCCATTTCCTCAGGTTCATAAAGAGAGTTTAAAAAGACAAATACAGGGTCTTGGTGCAATTTTCTTGGTTTAAAAAAAGGAAAGGAAAGAAACAGAAAAAGGAATATACCTGGAAAGAAATGAGGAAAAAGGGGAACAGCTTACTATTTCTCATATGGGGAAAAGGGTAGTGGGAATGCACATGTCGTGAACCTGAACTGTATTCTTATCTGAACTGGACTAAAGATGATGAGATGGTTGAATACTCAAAGACACAAATACACACAGATTTTGATGCGAAAATACATAAATTCAATCAGAGACAGAGTAAGGTAAAGGGGGGAGTTCAAGGAGGGTGGAATCAGGGAGAAAATAATCAGAAGCAAAACCAACTTCAGATACAGAGGATGATTTATAAAGAATGATTTAAAGGAAAGAATTAAAATGTAAGAACCTATGACTGATCTGGGTTAGGTAGACAGAAAAGAGGCAGTGGAGTGGGAACAAACTATTTCCATTCTGAACCACTAGTGTTAATCACATTCCTTCTCTCTTGCCACCTTTTTCTTCTTTGAAAAGAAAAGGAAAACAAAGAGAGGAAAAACAGTGAAA
Source organism: Trichosurus vulpecula (assembly GCF_011100635.1). Lineage (NCBI taxonomy): Eukaryota > Metazoa > Chordata > Mammalia > Diprotodontia > Phalangeridae > Trichosurus > Trichosurus vulpecula. Next base: position 148,435,260 of record NC_050574.1, on the reverse strand, counting down.
GACTATGATGTCAGGCAGGCCTACACAACATATGGCACGCCAAAGGACTTCGGGTTGCCACTGCACACTCTCTCCTGTTTGTTACATAATCTGAGGCAACCATCATTATACCTTTACTTGGAAAGTGGGCCTCTAAAAACCTACCCGCAGCCTAGGAAGTTTAGCCTATGCTAATTTTGGCCCCTACCTACTTCCAAGTCGTGCAGATCTGATGTAGGGAAATACACAATTAAGCCATTACTTGAATGTAATGAACTCAACCATTAAATAGAGAAAGGTAGCAGAATGGATTAGGAAGCAGAATCCAAACCAGATGTTGTTTACAACAAACACACTTGAGAACTCTGTGCAATGCAAAGACCTATCATCCAGAAGACTGATGGTGAATCATGCTTTTCACATCTTGGCATAAAGATGAGGGAGTAGATGTACAGAACGAGACATATTTTCAGACACTGCCAATGTGTAGATTTGTTCTGTTCTACTATATATATTTGCTACATGGGAAGGCTTTCATTTGAAGGAAAGTTATAGAGGGAGTGGGGCAGTGGTGTGTTGGTTAACATCTAGCAAACAGATTTCTGGGGGGAAAAATTTTTATGCTGGACACACTTTTAAGTTTAAGCTGCATTATTAACATTTTCTCCATCACCTTCTTAAGTTTAGGCTGTCAAGAAAATAATAAATCAAGATCTGATTTGTAACTTTTGTCAACTACTTTGTGTAAATACTCAGACTGAAAATTTAACAATCGGAGAACCTTTATGTGCACACCCCTGGTATGGGGAAAATGACAGCAGGGGAAGGGAGGAAGGGACGGAGGGAGGAAATATAACAACATAAAACCTAAAACGTGCAAGGGGTTGTGATCTGTGTTGATAGAGGAAACACACCAATAAAATCACTGCTCTTGGTGGGTATGCTATGTCAGAAGGAATTTATTATGTTGTTCTGTTTTGCCAGGCCCTCCCACTTGCTGTGGGTGAAGTGACTAGCCTATTAATTTTGTACTCCTCTTAAACCTATGTGTTCAGGGATCCCCTGAGAAAATCTAAAGGAAAGGGCAGGGGCAAGGGCGAAGGCGGGGGCGGGGACAGGGGCGGATGAGCCACGTGCAATGAGTGGGCCGAGAGCAGACAGGTTACAGCCAATAGGATGCGACTATGTACGAATGTCCAATGGCCATTGTTTGTACTCACAGCACAATCTATAAAAAGGGGTGAGTCAGCAGCCGTTCGTTTCAGAACCAATGCAGCTCCTCAGGCTGCGGGAATCTTTTAGTAGCGGGGTGGAGATGGAGGAAGGAGGGCTTAGTCAACGTGTGTCCGAGGGAGAGGGGGTTCGGTGTTCTTTTACGTGGGGTTCTGGGTGCAGCACACAAGGTAGCCACCAAAGACAAAACTCGTTAATTTCTGGCCAGGAGTAGGGGAGGGGGTTGTTTTTGAGGGTAAATCTACCAGAAAGGAAATGGTGGCAAGGACGCTGGTGTGCTGATTTCCGCAAGGAGGGTGAGGGAGCAAATGATTGAGGAGAGCAGATACTTTGCAAGGCCGGAGAAGGAAGAGTTTTGGGGTGGGAGCGGTTTCGGGATTTGGGAGAAGGGACTGGGAGAAGTCGACATGCCTTACTCCTGTGTATGAAGCAGAGGCTAAAAATGGCGATGGCAGAGAGACTTAACTGGAGGGTGAATGTAGGAAAGAAGGGCCCACCTCCAGGCCGTAGTAGTTACATCTGGACCGAAAAGGGTAAATTGAAAGCAGAAAACTCAGTAAACCGTTAATTAACAAAGAAGTAACCAAGGAAAACAACCTTGTAGAAGAGAGTACAAAAAAAACTTGTAGTTCCTCAAATGGAGGCCTAGTTCTAGATGACCTATGAAACTAAGATCCTTACTGCAAGTGTCCATAGTGGTCTTACTATATAGGTGTGTGGCTAGAAAGCAAAAACAATTTTTTTTAAATTTTATTTTTGGGGAGCAGCAGGAGGAAACCATCAAGGAAAAACTATTCTCCAGGAATCTAAACTGAACAAGAGGGAGAAGAATGCTGTTAAGGCAGATGAGGTTGTGACAGGAATGAAAAAAATTAAAACCATTAAAGGGTTTACCAAGGATCAGTAGAAGAAAAAGGTTGTACCCTGTTGTTTAGAGAGGTACCCTGGGCCTTTCAAAGGCAAAGGCAGACTGTCAGCCAGAGTTGATTAGTTTGTGGGACAGTAGCCATCAGGAGGAAAACAAGTTTCTGTTATAAACTAGGACTCCCCAACTGATCCAGGGAAGCCTACTCAGCACCTGTAGCCGTAAAGTGAAGTAGTTGATGAGCTCATAATCACCATCTAATGATTCCTTTTAGGATCTTGGGTGCATGTAATTAATTTTGCCACCAGGATGTGGAGTGAGGTCTTACCAATAACAGAATTATTCGCTAATGGCAGTTAATTTTAGTTTAGTGCCCGTTAGGCAGCTTACACAGCATTTTTTTCCTTGAACAAGTTATTTCAAATCTTGGCAGGGAAGAGATGAGTCTTTGTGTAAACAGAAAAAAATTGCCCCATGGTATATGATTTAAGGGGTATAGAGAAAAGAAAGTGTCACCACCACTTAAAATTTTTTACGCTGCATGTAAAAAGATGTTCTCAACCATTAACTCCCTAATTTAAATGATGTTAGAATGAAGGCAAGTTCTTTCAAGAGTAAGAAATGCTGTTTTTGTATCCTATGTATCTAGCAACAATGCCTTGCGTTGTAGCAGACACTGAATGTAAGTTTTTGCTGGATAATCATCTTAAGAGTCAGAAGTTATTTTTAAACCTTTTCATTTTAGTTAACTAAATCTCCTGCCTTAAGCAAGAAGGCCTGCCTTCTGTAGCATCTCTGGCAAGGTAGGCTCCTCCTGCTTTTGCGTGAACATACATGTGCATTGGGAGAGAGTACTCATTTCCTTTTGAGGTAGTTGTAACTCTTCAGTAAGCTGTAAATGTTAAAAAGGTTTTTAGGTCATTAAAATCTGCTTGCAGAGTTTTCTGCGTTTTTTACTCTGGGAACAAATGACAGAACCCTTTGAAATATGAAGGCAAGTTATAGTTCATGGCATTAACTAACATTCCCATAACAGGGATATGTAGATGGACGGAGGGCACCCAATTAGTTACAGGGGTGTTAGGAAAGAGAGCACTGACAAGTGAGCACTGGACACTCATGGACACTCATACTTATGTTGGATAGAGGAGGACAGTGGGAGGATACACAAGGAAATCAAAACTGACTTTACCCAGTTTTATGCAATTAACACAGTGTGAAAAAGCAGTGGAACTTTGCATTCTGAAGATGTAAGTCCAAGCCCTAGTCACACCACTGATTTCACTTTGTGAACTTGGGCTAGTATGTACATGTGCCTCAAGTTTCCTCATCTATAAAGTTGGAATACTCTTGGACTCCTTGGCTCATAGGTTTATTGTCTGAGAGGTGGTTTTTGCAAATTTCAAATAAGTGTTAAGTTTGTTTTTATTGGTATCTACTTCACAAGATTGTGAAAGTACTTTTGTAAACCACAAAGCATCACATAAAATGTATTTATATTTTTGACTTTACTAGAGAGAGAGAGAGATCCCCTTTATTCATTTTCATTTCATTCCGTTCAAAACTCTTGTCTCTCTGGCCTTGCAAAATATCTGTCCCTTTCAATTATTTGCCTCCTTGCTGAAAATAACACACTTGTATGGTTGCCACCCTTTACTTGCTCTCATTCTGTAGCTGCTTGTTGATGGTAATGATCTTTTCAGCCCTGAGTTCTTCCCATGTAAATAGTTAAAATATTGTTACTAAGTGTATTTTGCAATAAATAATATGTACAGGTTCAGATAGAGCATCCAGACTGAATTCTTCCCTAAAGATGATCATTGAGAATCCTCTAAGACTTTGAATTTATTATTTAAGTATGTCAACTTTAGAGAGCAAAGAAGGTTGGTCAGTATTAAAAAGTTAAGTATGCTTTGAGATTTATCTCAGTGCAGATGCTTTGGTTAAATTTGTAACTTTTAAGGGAAAAATGTGGTGATTTTGGTGTCCTGCAAAGGAGGGTGTTGGGAGTAGGAGCCCAGAACTAGAATCACTTTAAGTATCTTAATTCTAGGTTGATCCACAGATTCAGAATTAGTAGGAATGTTATAGATGGCATCTAGTCCAAATCTCACTGACCAAGAATTCCTTTTATAGCATCCCTGACACATGGTCAACCACAGTACCTGCTTGAAGATCTCTAGTGGAAGAAAACTAATACTTTCTAAGGCAATTGCACATTCCACTTTGGAAGGACCTAATTCTTAAAAAGTTCGTTTAACCTCAAAATCCCACATCTACCACTCTTATTTCCATTCCATTGTATCTACTTCTGCTCACTAGTGTCAAAAAGGATTAAGCGTCTAAGTCTGGGGTGGGGAAACTGGCCTTCTAAGTCCTTGGGGTGTGGCTTTTTGACTGAGTCCAAGTTACGCAGAACAAGTTCTTCTGTTAAGGGGATTTGTTCCTGTGAGGTTTGAATTCAGTCAAAAGGCCACACTGGAGGAACTTGAGGCCACAGATTCCCCATGCCTGGTCTAAGCTATCTTCCAGATAAGAAAACTTTAAATACTTGAAAAATGCCAGGTGTCGGCTACACGTGGCTATTTTTGAAATGAATTCTAGTACTTTAACAAGCTATTCAGGATGATTGAAATTAATGAAATTATAGAAATGTGGAAACCTAAGACTGACAATTGAATCATTAGGTGGTGGTGGTTTGTCCTTGAAGAGGGAGGACCATGACCTCAGGAAGGCAATGCCATGACTTGTAAGTGAATTGGGTTTGAATGAGTGAGGGCAATGCAAAGTCACCAGCCTCACTTTTCCAGAGCTATCTGGGTCCAGTAGCAAGATATAGAATAGGATGACTAGATGTGGCTCCAGGAATGGTTTTCAACAGCCAATTAGGTTTTTGTCTGGAAAACTTCCCTCAATAAAACAGGTCTTTTAAAAAAAATAACAAAATAGAAAAGGTGGAATTAGTTACTTAAAAGATGCTTCTGAACCTGGCCAGTTTGTTCTCTAGAAGATTGTGTACCGTGAAGCAGGAATTTATAATGGGTTTGATTCTTAGAGGTATAACGGTCTTCAGATGCTTTCTAATCTAACCTGAATAAAAATAAATTCAATGCCAAGTTAGGACAGCATAATGTTTGCTTCTCTAAAAAGTATTTTTGAAGGAAATATGAAATAAAACTTGCAAAGATAGAAGGGAGCCAGAAGGTGAGGGGCTTTGTATATATAATCTTGGAGTTACTTGCATAAAAATAATTGCACCTTTGGGAGCTGGTATTGCTGAAAGAGAAGAGGCCTCAGAACAGCCTTGTGGGATACCAACAAGGGCATTTGGGACTTGGATGATGACTCAGAAAAGGAACAATCAGAAAAGTAGAAAGAAAGAATATCCAAGAGGGTGGTGGTCAAAGCTGTCAAATGCTGCAGAGAAGAGAGAAGTCAAGAATGGTAGGGGGTGAGGGGGGGAGAAAGGAACTATTTTCTACATTATCTTAATTCAAGGTCATGTCTTGTACGTACTTAACACCCTTTATGTGTCTTAAAATTTCCTCACCAGATGAGAGTTTTTGTATTCTGATGCTACTTGTAAAAGAGCTGCAAGGTACTTTGAAATTCATGTATTTTATGCCCTAGGTTCCATCTTTGCATATGGGTAAGTGGTTTGACAGGACAGTTCCATACATGCTCAAACTGATCTTAGAGAATGACTTTTTTTTCCACATTGGAATTGCTTTTCGGTGTCTTTAGCATCTCATTCTTGAGCAATTACCATGCCTCCTGGCGGACTTCACTTGTAGAATTCATTCATGGTATCCTATCTATCCTTACTTTGACACCTTTGAAATCTGCTCTGCAAAAGTCTAGACTGAAGGTTGTACTGTGACCACCTTTCCTCTGACAAATTCTGGAGCGGGTTGCTCATTTCTCTATGAAGTAACCACCGTTTCTACTTTTCTTCTTTTTTGGTGACTTCAAAATATACTTGCGAACTGGGAAGATTATATAGAGAGCAGATACTTAGTGAGGTCAGGACATGATATTTGAGCTGTTAGGGAAAGAGGAAAAAAGGGATGTTTCTCCCACTAGAAGCTTTTTTTAAGCCATGCAAAAATTTATTTTATAGTCTACCTGACTGGCAGTTATCCAACCTCAGGCTAGAGTACCTTAAGTAAGAACTCACCACCTCTGAAATCGATCCTGTTACACATTTATACTATGCTAATCCTTTTAAAATTCTCATTTAAATTGAACCAGAGCTCCTATTTATAGCTTCAGTCTTTGGTTTGGGTGGGAAGACCCAACTACTGCCCTCATCTGAACCTTGAATCCATCAAGCAGGCCCACCCTGAAGATAATGCCTTTAGCTATATACTACTCGGGGTATGAGAACTGTAAGAGAAACGAGGAAAGGGGGAAAGGAAGCAGAACAGGAGTTAGGGATAGAGGTGATGAAGGAAGGTAGGATGAGTGCTACAGATCATTTTGCATTTTCTCAGAAGTGGCTAAGAATTAAATCTGCAAATGAATGGTCCTCTGTTCCCCAGTTCCTACCATGCTCCAATAAACTAAGCAACTCCAAGGAATGGTGACAATTTCTAGATCACTATGTTTTTGATGTCGCTGGATGAAGTGGCATATTTTAGGCTATGATCATTAAAAAAGTTCTTTGTTATTTGACAGCAGAATGGGACGTTACATAATCTAGGAAACTCCCCTTTACCCAAGATCGATAAGTAGAAGACAAAGATGATACCATGTTTTACTGTTTACTTAACAACCCTTGTTCGTATAGCACTATTCATTCCTATATTTTATATTTAATAAATACCAAACTCAATAGATGTTGTGAATTCCCTCCATGATCACACAGGCAGTGCATTTCTGAGATATCTTTCTGACTGCAAGGCCAGTGCTCTTTTTATACATGCATAGGAATTTTCAGTGGGTGTAATGTCAAATTAATGGTTCATTTCTAAGGCCCCTTCCCAACTACGAGATTTCTTGGTTCTTAATTTTAACTTTAAAGTACTCGGCAATAATTGGTCCTTTATTTGTCAAGTCTACAATTCCCCCATTCTCAGAGGATGTTCTAAATAAACAACAAAAGAAGTATCCCAAATGGATTCGTTATAGACAGTGTTGGCAAGGTATTTCTTACAGACTGATTAGAGGTAGAATGATTTTCGCACAATAGTTCTGAAGATTTTCCTCAACAACAGATACTTGGTACCAGACAATGGTTTGATGCCTTGACTGTAAGTGAATCAGGAACATAATTGGAGTAAATTTTCCTTGAAATACACTTAAGTTTCAAAATTAGGGGTGGAGGGGAAATGTTCGGCCAAATCTGTTTCACCTTTGGCCAAACCTCAAATGCTGGTGTTCTGTGTGGTATGAAAGGTCAAATGTGAGAGGTGTCTCTAGGCAAAAGCAAAGTGCATTTATTGAATACAATCTCGCGAGGCGGGCGTCACCTCTCAGGTACTAGAAAGTGAGGCGAGGCACAAAGAATGCACCGATAGATATACCCTAACGCAAAGATTCCCACCCACCTCTATCCCTTCTAGCCTTTGGATGGGAGTTGGGCTTACAATCTAGGCGCGAAAATCTAGACAAGGAACCAGGAAATCAGATGGAGCCAATCCAGGCATACTTTCCTTATTTGGCTACTGATGTGGCGATGATATGGCTAAGGTAAAAGAGAAGGAATGAGAAAGGAGAGGGGTCCTTCCTGGGGCAGAGGATAAACAGCTCACAGGTAGTCCATTACCTCCTTATTTGGTAAATTTCTTGTGCTAGCACCAAGACAGGGGAAAGGAGGGGCACCTACAGCTTCAGGCCCTGACTTTCTAGAATTTGAGTAAGTCACTACAAGGTTAAATTCCAAGCCCCTCCTACTCCTTCAGACATTCCTTATTCCAGAAATATGAGAAGAAAGTAGCCCCTGTATTCTTACACTTTGAAGTCTTCACAAATTATATCCCTCTTAACTCAGTTCTATTCATTCCACCTAGATGTATACCTACCTTACATTTGTAGACAAGTTATACACAACGGTATATAAATTCTGGAACTCCAGCTCCTCCCCACCGTGGTTTTTGTTGTCATTGTTACAGCCTGAGCAACCTGTTTATACTTAAATCACCTTTGAACTAAAATTACACCTGGCGAGGCAGTTGCCAGTGGGGACTCCCCAGTGGACTAAGGGCAAGATTAAAATAGTAAACAAAAACCTTGGAAAAGCAGTGGACTGTTGGAATGTGGGTGATGCCAGGGTTTATTTTTTAACCAATAATCTTAGCTATATAGAATTTCCATGTCAAGGGATATTATTCCCAGGTAAAGCACCATAAATATCTTAAACTTGTCTGTGGAAATACAACCACCCTTATAGTGACAAATACATAGTTTTGCTTTTTAGTGCTAGTATAGAATATTCAAAAGCACAGATTAGAAACTGTTTTGTTTATCCTTTTTATGAGGTATTCCTGATAAAAATTTTTTAATTGGGTTAAAAACTCCCAAAGATGCCTTATTCAACCAACATGTTACTTTCCATTTATTTGGAGTTTAAAACATTTCTTTTTAAGAAATCAAAATATTTCCCATTTGTCTTTGCTCAACTGATCACTTTGATGACCTTTTGAGGACCAAGTGAAGTATTATTGCCCATATAGGTACTGAAATCTTCCATGATCATGTTGTAAAATCTTGGACAGAGCTGTATGTATACTTGTTTTCTAAGGAAATTAAGGTCCAGAGGATAATTGCTTTCATAGATGAGTTATTTCCTTGTATTCTGTGAATTCATGCAACCTGAAGAAATGGGACTTAGCATAAATGTTATAGTAAGTAGTTTAAGAAGCCTTACGTATGACCCCTAGTTGACTTTAGATAGCAAAATAGCTTCTCTTAAAACAAGAATTAGAAGAGTCAGCTAATCCCTTGGATGATAGGTAGGCCATGCGTAGAAAACTGTAGAATCATAGAATGTGAAAATGGGAGAAAACATCTTTTAAGTCAGTCTAGTCCCATGCCTCCCTATTTGAACTATTCCCACCAAGCATGAAATCCCTTAAGTCCATTTTCCTTAACTGAAAATCCAATAAATAAATGTACCACCATTTTAATTGAGTATTGGAAGAATATGCCAGAGTCCCAGATATGAAATAGAGTTCCTTTAGACATCGTTATATTCATTATAAATTAATTATTAAGTGCCTAATGCAAAGTGTTAGGTAATTGAGGCCCAAGGATAAATCTAACATAGTAAAAAATCACCGCCACCATTTACATAGCATATTAAGATGAGCAAAATACTATGTGTGTATATAGATACATGTATATAGTGTATCTAATTCGAGCTCATACTCTAATAGATGTATACCTAAATAAATGTACACAGTAGGATATAAATGTGCAAGGGAGAGGGTTATGGAAGTTCATTATAAACAAACATCAAATAAAGGAAAAATCAATCGTCTTCCTATCTAGGGGAGTCCCTTATATAGCCCAATTTTGTACTCTGAACAGAAATCACTGACTGTCTAGAAAACCAGCAGGCTGAGTACATCCAGTGCCATGTCTACTGCCACCACCTAATATCCTGAGGAAAATTTACCTTAAATTTTCCCACCTTTGATACACTTCAAAATCCACCATGATCCAGACAATCATGAAATGGTAGAATCATTTTCTGAACACCTTACTTCTGTGAATGGCTTCCATGAAGAAACATAGACCAGAAAAAAAGCCTGTTGAGTTTGTCCAGTCCTCGACCCTTCTTTTAGCTTGTCTCGAGGATCAACACGACCTTGCAGACTTCATTAATGCACTAAAGTCAACAAGGTATTGTGCCACTAATACAGTCAACTTGGTAAATGCGGTAGAGTCATTCTCCATAGAATCAGTGTCAAGATCTGGTTTGTTAATGTGTCATAATACAGGCATGTATCAGTAACCATGTGTAATAATGATTTCGTTTTGTCTTTAGCAAATCCTCTAGTCAGCCAATGTTGGGTCACTACACTTGGTCAAGAGCCTTCCATAAGCCCATGACAGATGTTTAAATCTAGGGGATCAGACCAAAGGCTTTTATATCCATAGTATGGGTTGGTTACTTCTTGGAGATCTTGAAATTACAATCTCTGGTGGTAATGCCAGGATGCTCATGAATAGCTGTCGCTATCATGTCCAAAGTGGTCAGCCCAAATCCTGCAACCTGAACCAGACTGCTGGTTCTAGTAGAAACTCTAACTATCATTTAATGACTGTTACATTCATGTCATCTACAAGGTGTCCAGAGTTCTATGTGCTCATGACATCCGTTCTCTGATCTGCCACATTCAGAATTTTGCACAGAGAAATTTCACCCCTGAGAGGAAATGTGAGAAGGCATAACAGTGCTGGATATTAGGTTCTTCATGTATTCTTTCAGCCATATGTTTGGTGGCTAGTTTATATAGGGCTAGGTTTTGCTCAAAAGATTGTCTTACCAATCCATGCTTCTGTCTTAGGATCCCATGGGGAGATAAGTTGTTTCCACTCCGCTTTTTCAGTCCCCTTTATTAAGCTTGTATGGCTCATGAAACCAAGTGTGTTACTTAAGTATTAAGTTCTTTGCCAACAACTCTTGTAGGACTCAGGCTTTTTCAATACCTGATCTTGGGAAATGGAAAAAGGGCTTCTTATTTAATAATGTTGCATGTTGTTGTTGGTCCTAAATTCTAATGACATCATGAAGGTGATGCAATGACTTGGAATTGGATTGGATTTAAGTGAGACTGTGCAGAGTCATCAATTTATTTTTGGAGCCATCTGGGTCCAGTGGCAAGATCTATAGATCAGGATGACTGGAGATGGTCCCAAGGATGTTACATGAAGCAATGTTGAAGGAATGTGAGGATTTCAAGAGGTTCTATGCATAGGGGACAGACTGCATAAAGATACAGAGACAAGAGGTGGCATGTCATGTCTGTAAGGTGAAATAGCATGAAATCATTCTGGAAAAGACGGCTAAGCCAGATGGTGAAAGAATTCAGATACTAAACGGAGTTTGTTATCCTAATGTTTCAACAATTCAGCTAGCAGCTTCTGTGGGAGTGCAAGATCCGCCCACAGCCAGCACCCAGAAAGCTGCCAACAGCACAGGTTCTTTTGATGTGTTTAACTAAGGAAAGCAAGAGGAAGGGGTTGACAAGCTTACTTTAATTCAGCATACAAATAGCATTCACTTAGTTCAGAGGAAAAAGCCAGCACCCTGAACTTCAGAATAAAATACAATCAGAATAAAGTACAATCAAATTACAAACATCAACAGACAGACCTTGTCTGATTCAAATCCCAATACATAGTTACCAGAGTTCAACAAAGTCTCAGCATCCGGGTTTACAAGCTGGAGGGCTCCTTAGCTACAGCTGCCTGGAGTCTCCTCAACACCATCTCAGAGCCCTTAAACAAATTACAAACAGACAGACCCAATACAATTCATAGTTACCGATGTCTAGGTTCAGCTCGGGAGCTCAGAACAAGGGCTGGCCCAGTCACATGAGCCACCACTGCTGTGGGTAAGAGAGCTCCAAAGAACACACAGCCAACCCCTGGTTTTTATATCTTTTTTAGCGTCAGGGGTAAGTCACCCATGCGACTCACCCACGTGACCTAGAATTGTCACAAAGAGGCGGACTTAAACCCATGTGGTCGAAGAGCCTCTGCTCTCCCAGACATGTAAACTAGGCCCCCCCCCTGGAGTTGGCCCCACCTTAGTTGCCAATCCACACCCACTAAGGTTTTACACCTAATAGGGGTTTGGGCCTGGGGCTTAGCACCTAGTAAGGCTCAATGAATTACTCAAACGGAACAAAAGCCAAACTATTCAAGGGCACTTGTTGAACTAAGTGCTAAGAACCCTACTTTGCTTACCAACACACCTAAAGACAATGAGGAGTAACATGGTCACTTTAGAAGACTGCTATAGAGCTAATCAGAAACTGCTCTTAAGTATTCCTTGTTATTCCTTAGCAAATAATGGAGGGGCATTAACCTGAGGATCCCTCTGGTGCTCAAGGAACTAGAGGAAATCCCCAAGTTCTCTGGAAGGAGTGCTAGGTAACTCCCCCAGGTTTTGATCAGGCTCTGTGACCTAGGTAAAGATTGGGTAACCACAAGACCTGGTGTGGAGAGAATGGGAAAGGTCAAAGACACCCTGATGGCTATGTAGGTAGGCTCTGTGCATTTGTGATGGGTCTGGGAAAGCATAAAGTAGAGGCTTCAGCAACTCATAGCCAACTAATCTAAACTGAAAGATGGGAAGTGGTGGATGACACCCCCATACGTACACTCTACACATATATAAATGCAGTTTGTAGAGGCGTATGCAACAGGCCTAAGGGATCCATCAATCATTGTGAATTCCAAGGCTCATGATTCTATAGATAACATTATAGTCAAAACTTTGGAATTTTTTTCTTCTTTAGCAGGGTTTTTAAATCGAAAATACTCATCTGTAGTTTAGTTGGTGTGATCCTCCCTTAGCCTACCACTTGATTAGTCAAATGTATTAAATATCACCCCAAATTCTAAGGTGAATTAACTACAAAAATTGTAACCTCTCATCAGTCCTCAGTCACTGCTCTAGTTTACAAAACGGGATAGACGTCCTTTTTCCATAGTCGGTTGCATGTATTTTGATGTTAAATGCCTTAATATTTTAGGATTGAATAAACATTAAAGTCACTGAATGTATGATTTATTAATAAAAATTAATAAAACAATGACATAGATAATTACAGTGTTGTAGCTATGAGAATGATCACGCTGTCACCTCAAGTCCTCGCAATTGTAGATCATTTCTCCTCACTGAAGAACAACAAAATTCTATGCACTTTACCTCATTCAAGATTTTTTAAAGTGATGTTACCAGAATTATCTTAATCCTCTTTATCTGTACTTCACACTCTCATCCTGTAACATACTGTAAAGAGGAAGATGTATTTCTCTGAAAACTAAGAGGAAAATAGGTCCTAAATAAATGCTTTCTCAAAGAATAGTATTCTTTTCCTGAGAAGCCAGAGCACAAGCAAGCAAATATGTAGTTGTGATTCATGCCCAAATATTAGTAAATATGGTATAAAATCTGTGGCATGACTTTAGGTTGAATTGCGTACATGAACTAAATGCCCCACGTTGGCTCCATTGAAATATGTTTAAGGTTTCAATGTTACCCAAATGTTTATCGTTGTTGGGTTGAAATACTCCCTGTTTTGGGTCTCCTTGCGCATGGTAATTTCCTAATAGTTCCCTGTAGGGAAATTAGACACTTAAATTGCTCGAAGTATTTGAGCTCCTTTGAAAATTTTCAGTTTCTTGATGAATATGTTCATGAACATCCAGTGAAAAATCAGTCACAACTAAATTATGGTTTATGTTCTAGCCTTCTCCTGAGAGTGATTAAAAAATCAATGCAGGTGAATTTCAAAGGTTTGCTAGTACTTATATTCTGCAAGTGAGATGTATGGGATAGTAGAACTTCTATTTGCAAATGAGCATGGTCTTAGAACTTCTTATTGACACCTGTAGCCATGAGCCCATAAACTTTTTTTTTTAAACTAGCTCCAGGGTTTTCTTTTGTCCTGTATGTCCAAAGTTTTTGCACTTTCAGGAAAATAAAATGTGCTGGGGTTGTTCCAACTGCTTCCTCATACTCTGTGTGAATATTGAAAATCCCTTATAATTGCTGCACCTTTTATTTCTGCCTCACTTAGCTTGTATTACTTCCTTCAGTCCTTCATCAAGTTGTGCCCTCTCCATGAGTCAGCCACAGACAAGGCAAGACATCTGGGTTTACTTGAGATTCCCATTTGTTGCTGGCATGATGTCTTTTGAAAATCCTAGATTCTTTGCTATACTTCCAATTGATAGTGACATATTGCTCCACTGGTATCACATAGTTTAAAAATGTCTGTATTTCTTTACTTTTGGTATCACCTCAGCTTCCAGACAGATAATTAATATCTACATTACATTTCCCAGCATTATTCTTAACTAGTCATTTTGCTACATCTTTCAGGCAAACAGCTTCAAATTTGGCAGTAGTCAAAAGTGTGTCAGTAAAGTACAGTCAGTGCATACTTGAATTTTAGCTCCATAAACCCAATTTGAATTTTTCAGTAACACCCCATTTCAAAGCTAAAAATGTTAGCGTATACACAAGACAGAGAATGAAAGCAATCAGTTCCAAAAACCAAAATGCCCTTAGTACACTATTGTTTCTGACCCTTCCAAGTTAAAATTTATATGCTGAAAAATTTAATGTGTATATGCCAACACTGGTACACATGTGAGACTATTGGTCTCAAAAAAAAAACCTTTAAGTATTCAAAACTTGTTCACAAGCTGCTGGGGTGGCTAGGTGTAGCACATGAGATAAAGTGCTGGGCCCAGAGTCAGGAAAACTTACTTCCTGAATTGAAATCTGACCTCACTCATTAGCTGTATCACACAGGGCAAGCTACTTAACCCAATTTGCCTCAGTTCCCATATCTGTAAAATGAGCTGATGAGGAAATGGCAAAGCGCTACAGTATGTGTGCCAAGAGAAACCTCAATGGGGTCACAGAATCATACATGACAGAAAAACAACACCACGAGAATCTATCTAGAGATCTTTAAATTAAACATCTTAAAAGTATATCACTATTCCCGGCTTCCCATTTTTGGTTCTCTTCAATCATTTATAAATAGATACGATCGTTCAATGGTGGGATCATTCAGTTGATTCAGTGGTTTCTCAGTTGAAACTTAATTATTAGTATACCAGCATTGTTTTGTGACAGTCCTTTGGCATAAGGGAATTCCTCTTTGGAGCATGCAAAGTTCACTTACCTCTTGCTTCCTACACCTGGGATCACATTAGCATATTCCCCCAGTATAGGTGTGTGTATCAATCACTAAATCCTTGTCTATGTCTAAGGAAAGTCCCATGGGCCAGCTGGAGACTTCAGGGAAAACAACACGTTGATGAGTTCTAGTGGGAGAATAATACATAAAACAGTACGAACCACTTCAACGCGAAGCTTTATTGCAAGCAACAATTGAGAGAAAAAGGAGACCCAACATCTACAGCTCAAGCGTACAAACTAACTCACATAAGGTCACTACTACATTGGGGAACACAGAAACATGAGTTCATTCAACAGGAAGTGGAATGTTCCTGCTGGAGGGGAGGGTGTACTCCAGCATATCCTTATGAGAGTAGTTGGGGTTCCTATACTTTGATTTTGGATGGCCTCACTGGAGCTTACTGAATTGTTTTATCAGGGGAGAGGGCAAAATATTTTTGGTGGTGGAGAGGGGTTGTCGGTGGGGAAAATGAGCTAATGATAGACAAATATTATTTGGAGAACACAATTGTGCGAACTTTCAGAAAGTGTTACTGTCAGTGTTTTTCACATGGATATAAGTATGAGCTTAACACCTCCCTTAAGTGGAGGCCTCAAAACTATCAGGCTTAATCTTATAACTATGGTATGATTCTATAAGCTAAATCATCCCTTAGCAGGAAAATATTATGGTGGTATGAAGACCATCAGGCTTAATCTTTTTAACACCTTGAAATCTTAATCTTGTCGGTTTGTTTGAATAAGGTCACTTAAAAAGTGCCTCTTTTTTCTTCTCTGTCATCCTCTGCTCATTTTTTCTTGATCATAATTTACTCCCTTCTGAGATACTGTATGTGACCAACTTAGTAAACAAGGGCTCTGCAAAACTGGCACTTGGAAACAATTTCTTACCAGTTTTCTCTAATCTAATAATTCCTTCCTGTTTTTTCAGTACTTTCCAAAAACATCATCATCTAGGTACATTGAAATTTCCAAATAATTCATGTTTACAACTGTTTTCTCTATCAGCCATTGGAAAGTGACTTGATATATACACTTGGACACATAAAACCAAGATGGTCTGGTAAAAAAAAAAAAAAAAAAAAACTCTTTCATGCGTCTTTTCCTGCCATCAGAATCTGATAACCGATAAATAAAATGAACATTGAAAACTATTGGCTGCCTGAGAAACAGTAAGTTTACCTTGACTTTCACTCTTATATTCAGAGTTCAATAGGCCACATGCACATTTGTATCTAAGCATGGCTTTGCTACCACCACTAAGACTTGGCCTGCCAATGGCATCTAATGATACCATTAACCAATAGTTGTTAAGGTGTTTTTTTAAGGTGTTCCATCACAGATACATAGGAGACAATAAGGTGTGTTTTATGAGCTGCTTTTCAGGCATATCCATATCCCATTTTCTTTTTGAGTTTCCTATCAGTTGTTCACTATTCAAGCAGTGTAGTCATCAAAGTCAAACTTTTTAATGTTTATGTATATATGTATATGTAGCGTGCGTGTTTCAAATACTTTTGTATTCATATGACTCCCCACTAATTTTGGTTTTTCTGTAAGCCTTTGCACAGAGATGGATGATTGAATCAATCAACAAGCTGGTACCTGGAGATTTAAGAACAAAGAACGAAAAAATTTTTATCTGCGAGAAGCTTGCTTTCTAATTGGGGTGACTGCAAACACATGAGGAGAATCAATATGAGTATATCTGAAGTAGTCAAGTAAAAGGCAGTTTGAGAGAGAGGGTACTATATCAGTTCGGTGGTGGGAGGGGTAAGGAAAGGTTTTATGTAGAAAATAGTGCTTAAGCTGTATCTTAAAGTGAGAGGAAAAAGCTATGAGGCCAAAGTAAGAAGAGAGTTCATTCTAGGCTTTGGGGGGTGGGTAGTTCATAGTTTCAGAGACAGGAGTTGGAAGCGCAGTTTGGCTGGGTCACATAGGGGTTGAAGGTGTGATGTTACTGAAAAATAAGTTGGGGACAGGTTGTGTCTGGTTTTAAAAGCCAAACATAAGAGTTTGTTTTTCATCCTAGATGCTATAAGAAGGGGTAGTTAGGTGTCATTGGGTTTGGAATCTGGAAGACTGATCTTAATGAGTTCAAATCTGGCTTCAGACACTAGTATGACCCTGGGCAAGTCACATAATCCTGTTTGCAGCTGTAAGATGCCAAAAAAAAGTACAATCAGTAGGTTTTTCCTTTTTGAAGAGATCAACCATATCCCTATCTTTGAAGATTAGGAGTTCTCACTGTATGTTTTTACATACCATTTGTTATTATTAAGTTGTTTCAGTTAAGTCCAACTCTTCATGACCATATTCAGGGTTTTCTTGGAAAAGATATTGGAGTAGTTTACCATTTCCTTCTCCAGCTCATTTTACAAAGGAGAAAACTGAGGCAGATAGGGTTAAGTGACTTCCCCAGGGTCACACAGCTAGTTAAGTGTCTGACAGTGGATTTGAACTCAGGTCTTCCTGACTCCAGGCCCAGTTGTCTATCTACCGTGTCACCTAGCTGTCCCTTATGTGCTTTTACAGAGCAGATTTTCCGTTCCAGACGTCATTTGCCCTGTTATTCATCTTTCTTTTCTTAGTTAAATATTCTGAGGACCTTCCATAAGAGCTTTATACCAGAGATTATTTGACAAGTCCACCATGAAACAGGCCCTAAGGCTGTTTACACAAACCCTTTTCGACCCTGTCTCGAGCAGGGTGGACTTCTTTACAAAGTCCCTACAAAATAAGCATGTCAGGAAATACGAAGGGACTGCCATTGAAGGTAGTCAGGTATAGAGGCTTTCCTGTCTTGTTGTACTGTCACAATGGTTCTATGTAGATTGGAATTTCTCCTGTTGATTCCAATTTGGCAGGACCTTGGATTGCTGGTTTTGGGGGCTGCAGAGACTGTCATTGCTATGAAGGGGCAGGGCACCCCCAGGGTCAACACCCATGATTGGGTCAGTGTTTTATTCATATTCACTCTCTGTGGGGTGGATTTGAATCTCCTAAATGTCTGATGAGAGGGGTCTTCTTTGAAATAATTATGCAGGTCAGCTGGCCCTAAGGGTATACCTTCTTTACTACCTGTTATTGGAAGGGTGGATTGACTTTATCCAAAGGTATGGGGGTGAAAGAGAGAAAATTTTTGGACAGTAATTTGAGACATGTCGCTGGAGATCAAAATGTGTTGGCACTTGAAGGTTTTATCAGTTGGAGTTTTAGTCTAAGATGAATTGTATTATTTCCCAGTAAGTCGATATTGTGTTGGGCAAGGGATGGACTTGTCCCTATTTTTCCTGTCAGTTTTGGGGCCAATCGCAGTTTAATTTTATCAAGTATTTCCTGCTTAGCCTTCCAACCCTTCCTTTTCTTTGTGTTTGCTGAACACATGCTTTTGCTGTTGAAACTCTGAAAGGATTTGTTACTCTTCCTTACCTAGCCCAAGGTTTTTAACCTAACATTTCTTGATGTTGTCTTAACTCATTCATAGCTTCTGTGGGCCATCTCTTAGAGAGCCCTGATATCTTTAATCAAGATCTACCCCAATCAGCATGTTTCATGAACTGAAGTGACACCTGTTGCAATGGCTGACAATTGGCAGGTATAACCATGCTCCAGCTGATTAACCCCAGCAAGACTCAGAAGTAGAGCATAAGGGGCATAAATTTCATGTTTCATGATGTCCTTTACCGTGAATTGGAAACCGGCCAGTTCACTTTGGAGACCTCTTTTCCGGGCTAAGGGGTGAAGCTCAACCCCATTCTTTGTTCTAAGTAAAATATGTTCTAAAACAGTTTTTTAACAACAGTCCAACAAAGTGTACCCGGGCAACTGACATCGCAGTGATGTAGTCTGATGCATCATGCTCTCAGCTTGTTGATGGAGCTCCTGATGTATAAGGACAAACTTAAGAAGAAAGTATTGTCATACTATGGTAAACACAATCTTCATGGTGGCAGTTGAGACCCCTGTTTGTGGGAGTTCTGCAAGACATTGTTCAAAGTGAACTTGCATCTGGTGCAGCACACCTCCATCTAGCTTTGGGAGAAATAGCCTGCAGAATGAAGCAAAAAGACCTATTCGCTCTTTATTTGGTTTCCCTTGAATAGTGTGTTGTAGTGCAGGGTATTTTGATTGCTCACATCAAGAAACTTTCCCAAGTCTGTGTAACACCAATTACAGCAGCACACTTCAGGGTCGCTGCTGTGAATAATCTTAAGGATCTAAACATTAGTCAGTAAACTAAAGCATACCAGTCATAGCAACATGACAACTTGTTACTAAGGTGACTAACTGTAAAACATGATCCAGCATATGACATAACACTCAATATGTAATATGGCACAGAGCATATACCATTGCATCCCCAAAATACTTGTTTATATAATTGGGGGTTCCAAGCCAGGGTCTTCCCTAGCATAACACATCCTTAAGGGGGAGCAGAAAATACATCATCCACCCCTAGGTCACAGTAAAAACATCACATGGTATATATCATTGCAAACAGTGTCCAAGTAAAGTCCTCTTTCATTTTGACTTGAGGATTAATTCCAAACCTCATGGCTCCTCCTCCATGAGACCACCACTCCCTGCTTTTGCCTGGGTTCACACGCAGGCAGCTCTGCGCTCCTGCTCCTTGTCTTAGCTCTTGGGGACTGCTCTACTCCAAACTCTCCCGGCTCCTGTCTGACAACAGGCTCCAGGGGCTCCTGCCTCTAGCTTCATTCTCTGGGAAAACACAGTTTAAAAGAGCAACAATATTTGCACACATTACCCACACCAACATCTTAATTCACTTTCAAAGCCAGGAGGCTCTGTGATAACAGCTCTTAAAGGGGGTGCCTCTTTCCGTTGAGCAAGTCTCTCCCCTCAGTTCAACAATGTTCATCATCATCTGGGTTCACATTCATAACTGGAAGGCCCTTCAAACAACATGGCATATAAGATCTTCCACTAGGTCAGTTCCTCCCTCTGCCAGCTCATGCTTGCTTCCCTCTCTGTGTTGCCTCTCTCTCGCTCTCTACCTGTGCTCTCAAACAAAATAGCCACTGGGATATTGTGATAGTTCTTGATATCTTTTTCATAATAATAATAGATTAACAATGTCAATAAACAATGGTCTAGATGGTCTCCCAGGTTGACTCCTGCTTCTATTATACCAATAACTCTTACAACATAGTAGGTCCAGGTCTTTAGTGGCATAAAAGATCAATTTTCTTGCCCTAGCATATTTGGTTTAGATGTTCAGTCCCATTTCAAGTAAGTCATATAACGAATCAATAGTTAAGTGTGTAATTATGGTCTAGATTTTGATGCTTGGTCACAATTTTTTTGACAAAATTTGTACAAATACTAATCTTCCTCTTTCTTGCAATATCACTTGTACACTTTTAAGATTTGACTTCAGTATCTGTTCCAGAAGATCTGATTTGAATATCATCTCTTCCACTATTATTCCTATTTTCAGACACTACAACAATAATTGGTGGCTCTGGACATATAAGTGCCAGAGTGTCATCTTGTTGACACCAACAACCTTTTAAGGAAACTTAACAAATTATTTTGATGTATTCCAGATGTGGATTAGTCTTTGTTGCTCAGTCTTAATAAGCACTAATTTTTATAGGTTTTTTATTCAACTTAAATGACTTTTATAGAGTGATTTAAATATTATTTGGGCAGACAGGTAGTACAGTGAATAGAGTATTGGACTTGAACTCAGGAGTTTGAATTTTGCTTTAGAAATTTATTATATGACCTTGGGCTAGTCACTCAACCTCGATTTCCTCATCTGTAAAATGGGAAGAATTATAGCACTTACCTCACAGAGTAGTTGTAGCGATCAAATTAGATTATATATGGGAAGTACTTTGCAAGCTTTATTTGAGGTCTATTCTTCCACAGCAGAGAATGGTACATTTTTATTAAATATGGAATCCATTGAGTCCGGTTATGCTGGTGGTTATCACGGTCTGGCATATCCTCTGTCCGTGACCTCTTCACTTCTTAATTCTGGTCCTAAAGATCTCAAGTTTACAGTAGCACTAAAGCAGCATTATCCCCCCAGTTACCTTTAATTTGTGTATGACTAGCGCTTTTCCACAATTTTCCCTTGATAATGGTCTGGTTGCATTGTTGGTGTATGATGTTCTTTGTGGTTTCCATTCTCTTGTCCTTGTTTACCTTCCAAAGTAGAATAAAATTTCTCATGGATCATTTCTCACCAGAATGTTCTGTGAGTTTTCACAGATGACCCATCCTTGCATCAGGCATGAGAAAATGCCCTTGTTTTGGTTAGTGTTGAACCTTTACAAAACTGGATCATTCCGGTGATGTGTTTATCTTCAGTGGGTATTATTGCAATGCTTAGAAAGTAAGAGCTGATGGATTGATTGCTGCCACTCTGGCTATGTTATGAATTCTGATGGTTGTTCTACTTTCTACTGAATGATATTGCTGAACTCAACCATTAAGATAGAGCTATAAGGACAATTTGTACAAATTCCAAATGTGAAATTCCAGGGTTTCTTGTTTTAAAAAACAAAATTGGTTTTTTAATCACTCCCTTACTACTGATCCTCTACCCAGCCATGTCTTGGAATTTAAAGAAATTGTAGCAAAACACTAGATTCAGTCTCCCATGGTGAGGTGGACTACCTCTCATGATTCTAGGACTGTCATTGAGGCTCTGAAGTAGGGTGACTTTCTCTAAAACTATGAGATTAAGCCCTCATTCTAGTGTATACCCTCATTGTTAGCTACCAGCAATTATTAGACAATTTGCTTTAACCAATTACTATAATACAATAAAAATACTGATAGCGTTTTCATATATAAGACATACAAACAGTTTTATATGACCTTAATAAATTGCTTATAAATTCTTTGTAGTTGGTCTTCAGTGTTTTCCTTATGTTTCTTCTCAATCTTATATATCGAATTTTCCATTTAGTTCTGGTCTTTTTGTCACAAATACCAGAAAGTCTTTCAATGCATTAAATAATCATTTTTTTAAATTTAGCATTATACTCAACTTTTCTGGGTAAGTTATTTTTGGTCAACCTCAGCTCTTTTACTTTTCAAAATATAATGTTCTTAGGAGCTATGGTCTTTCAGTGTAGAAGCTGCAAGGTCTTGTGATTGTGATTGTAGCTCTACAGTATTTAAATTGTTTTTATTTTCTTGTTGCTTCTAATATTCTATATCAATGATATTAAATTTTTTTAAAGTAACAAAAGCTTAGTGTTTACCAGTTCATTGTTCAGCAAATCTAGAAGACATGCCCATCATTACTATTTAGTAAAATTTGGAGGACGTATACACACATGCCATTAGATGTTTACCAAGTTTGGAGGGGATGAATCATTAGAAGTTGACTACTTCAAGTCCTTATCTTACTAAAGCAACTTATATAGCAACTTCTTAGGTCAAAAAGAGGCATAAAACAAAATGGAGCCAGTTTTGTCAAGGCAATAAATTTACTCTCACTAAGAACAATTCCTGGGTGGTGGCAAAGCAAAGAATAGAGGCATAAAACGAATTGGAGCCAGTTTTGTCAAGGCAATGAATTTACTCTCACTAGGAGCAATTCCTATACAGCAGCAAAGCAGGTCTCATGAAGCTGTAGGTGGCCTGAGAATTATTTTCTTCAGTATTTGGTGGGGGGGGGGTCCCCGTTAGTGAGCCATTGACTAGTTTTTAATTATTTTCTTAAATCACTCTCATTTTTCTTCTGAGTTTTCCTCTACTTATCTTAACTTGATTTTCCAGATCCTTTTTGAGCTCTTGCACGGCCTGAGATCAATTCATATTTTTCTTGGAGGCTTTTGATGTAGGATCTTGGACTTTGTTGACTTTTTCTGGCTGTGTGTTTTGACCATCTTTGTCACCAAAGAAAGATTCTATAGTCTGAGTCCTTTGATGCTGCCTGCTCATTTTCCCAGCCAATTACTTGACTTGTTAGCTTTTTGTCAGGGCATGACTGCTTCCAGAGTGGAGAATGCTTTGTCCCAAGCTTCAGGAATGTTGCGCTGCTATTTTTAGAGCTAATTCTATTCTGAGGTGATACACTCCTCTCCTGGCCTGTACTCACTCTCCTCTCTGCCATGTAATTACCACTCCCTCTCCACAGCCACCACAAAGATCTGCCACACCAGCACTACTCTTCAAGAACCTCCAGCCAGGCCCATGACCCAGATTCAAGCAGGGACACAAGGGAACCTTGCCTCAGAGCCAGCAAAGCAATTCTTGCATTCCTGCTCTGCTCAGAAGCTTGATTCCCCCAACTCTGTGGGCCTGGAGTTCCAGAAGCAGCTGCTGCTGCTGTTGCCATCACCTCCCCTAGGCTGCAGCCAGACCACACACTTCCCTCACCCAGATCTAGCAGTTTTCACACTGACCTGCTACATTATCTTTGGTGTTTGTGGGTCGAGAAGTCTGGTAACAGCCACAGCTCAGTGATACAGGGCCCTGAGGCCTGCTCTACCTGGTCTACTTGGGCCTGGTCTGTCCTGGTGCAGCCCATGTTGTGCTGTGCTCCACTCCCAGCACAGCGCGATATAGACCCTTCCCAGTGACCATCAAGGCCTTTTTGGGCTGGAGACTTGTTTCTCTCTGTTACTGCGTGGGTTCTGTAGCTGTGGGATTTGTTTAGTTATTTTTTACAGGTGTTTGGAGAGGTTTGAGGGAGAGCTTGAGGGAGTCCCTGTTTTCAAGCCTCCAATTTGGTTCCCGCCTCCATCCCGGTTTTGCTGGTTTGGGGAGTAATCTCTTCAGATTTGGATTTTTTACAATACCTGTCATTAATAGAGGCGATCCTTAACTTTTGCAGGAGGGGACCCTTCCTAGAACTGATGCAAAAGTCAAAAACAAATGGCGGTATATTGAACCATGACCACCATAAACTGTGATCTCTAGAGATCGCTGGAAAAAAACTTTTTCTGCATGTAATTGTTTATAACAAAACATTAATTTTGAAAATATGCATTTTTCCTAACCCAGTAACCATGAAATAACGCGTAAAATGCAGTACAGAAAATTGGTAACATGCAAAATATCATATGCTTAGAAATTTGTTGGGCCTTAAAGCAGATGGTTGACATATTGACCACATGTTTTCATCCCTCTGCTATGTTATCCACAAGCTTAGTTATTTTCTTTTTTTTTTCATTCATATAAAGTATTATTGCTTCATATCCACTTGAGAGCTTACTTTAGCACTTTCTGGAGCAGGTTTATAAATATTTGTTCAGACCAAACTAATTTTATCAACACCTCTATTTTCATACTAATCCACATCAATGGCTTCACATGCTTGGGTGTAGAGACGAAAGGATTTGTGCTACACTTTGGGGCAAAATTTGAGTTTTAAAGGCAACTAATGAAAATATGCGCCAAACGCACAGGGACCTTGTCGCAACAGTAAGGTGAACAAGACCAATTAAGTGCCTAGTAGAATACTAGCTGCTTAACAAACTTACCCCCTTCAGGCTTCTCATTGCTTTTCTCTACTGTAAAGAACTGCAAATATGCATGGTTGCCAGTGTGAAAATGAAAACAAGATTACTAACAATCACAGGAATTCTTGAAAATGATGTAATGTTGAAGACCCAACTGTAACTGTTTTTGTCTACTTGTAAACTTGGCTCATTAGAGCCTATATTTGCGGTGACTTGGTCCTTATGTGTTACGGGCTGAGTTAGAGCTGAGCCCTGCTCTCCTCAGACCTCCAGGCCCAGGGGCCTGCTGAGATAGACTCAGGGCTTTGGGATGTGGGTGGAGCCAGGAGGAGGGGTCTCGCCTTTGTTGCCTCCCTAGCAATTCCAGGTCGGACCTGCCTGACCACGTGGAACTTCCAGCTCTCTGGCAGAGCATGTGGAACTTGGACCACGTGGAGTTTCCGGTCTTTGCCTGGACTGCCTGCCCGCAGGGAGCTTTGGGTAGTGTGGGAGGAGAGTAGGAGGAGTCAGGGCGGTCCTAGGACCCAGGTGTATTAGCTTTACCTGTCTTTCACCCACGTAACCAAAGAGTGTACCTACGTCACTAAAGGTATAAATGTGCTGCTTGCTGAAATAATAAACGGAGTCATTCACCATCTTGTTCGGCTCCCGCCCCGTACATTGTCCGCGAGATCAGGCCCTTTGCTTAGGCAGAGGCCTGGGGCTTGGGGGGGAACCCCGGGCGTAGTTACGAGGCTTCGGAAGCCCGTGACACTTATGCGTCAGTTAAAAAGTAGAACTCATTTAACAATGGGCTGTGGGACTTTAGCTTCCAGCTTTGTACCGTAAGGCTCCTGTCACTTGAGTAGCATCCAGTGCTCTCCTATATCCTCTAGCAAACAAAGACCACCAGATTACTTAAAGGCAGTCGGTGAATGGGAAGATCTTTTCTGCCTTTTTGAGTGGGGGGAGTGGCTAGGACTGGAGCCAACGATAGGCGCCTGAGTTCTGGTTGCTCAGTGACATTTTGGTCAATGTGATGACATCTGGTGACTGTTGGGGGGGAGGGAACACAGCTTGGAGATTGGGATGAGGTGGCAGAAGCAGTGGCAGCGACAGCAGCAGGCACTACAAAAAGCAGGACTGACCCTCGTGCAGACCGGAGAGAGTGGAGCAGGAGCTTGAGGCCAGTGAGTGGTGGTCTTGCTGGAGGGCCCTGGCATTGAGAGGGAAGCACCAGTATGGCTTGGCTTGACACCGTGATGTTTTTCTGTGGTCTCCTGGTCACTATTATGAGATGGGCATACTGGTTTTAGAAGGTTCTTGACAGGATTTCGAATTGGGGGCACTGGTCCATGGGTCTGGTACTTTGGAGCTTCAATAAATGCTTTAACTTCTCTGTCCTCTACTTAGAGAATCCCTCATATCCTGCGATTCTGGACCATTCAGGCATATTCATGGTTATCTTTGAAGTCATGAATTCTGTCTTAATGTTATACAAGGTCAATCACAGGTGTCTATTGTAAAGTTAACATAAAAACCCAGCAAATGTAATCTTTAACAGAAAGTTTTTGAAACAGAAAGTTTTTGAAACTGTTCTTTTATCCTACTTAGTTTTTCTAAAGCATTTCTGATACCCAGACAACTCCCACCCCACAGTAGTCACACAGCTCTATGCTTGTTTAGACAGAGGTCAGCTCTCAGAGCTCTGAAAAAGGGAACGGTCAGTGTCCTGGTAACAGGCTTCCACGTGCACTGCTATCGTTAAAACAACTGTCACCTTTCTGCCTGTGTGGAATGATGACCACCAGAATCAAAAGTTCAGAGTCATGAGTCCAAGATCATAAAAGGTTTTTATTCCTTTCATGAGAAAGGGCACAGTCCTCATCGCTCAAGCAGCAGCAGCCAGGGAGTGCCAAAAGTCTAGAAACTCACAGGCTCCTCTTTACCCTATTCCCCAGTTCAGCCCCCACCCCCGTCCTGTCCCACCATTGGCCGGTTGGATAGACTCAGTCTTTCAGCAAGCAACTAGCTAAACATCACAAAGCAATTTTAATCCTTCATTACCGTAATTATTCATTGAAGTATGTTCGATTAAGCTAGGTTAGGTTCGGATTCGGATTCGCACTGGCAATAAGGTGTAACACTCCCAACAGAATAGTTTTTATTGAAAGACAGGAGAAATACTCTGTTAATCCCACAACCACATTATTTAACAATTCCTGCTACACAGTTAACGCAGCAACTACCACAAAAGAGACACAGAGCATGTTCAGCACCTGCACCCAAGGCTTCTTTCAAGCTGAGGAATCCTTTACAGCCTTCTTGCTGGTTTTCTGAACGTAATCCCAGGGAAAGCATCCTCTCCATGGGTGAGGTTCCAATATGTTTCACCCACATGGTGATTTTTATAGGACCCTGAACAAAGAAAGTTTTTCCCACCAGAGAGGGGAGCCACCCCTGCCCTCCTCATTCTCAAGAAGTGTCTAGGTTCTTAGAAGGTAACGTAATGTTTCCTATTTTTTGTTCAGAGTCTATCAGTCTCCAAGCAGGAGAGGAATGTCCCAGGAATGTATCCTGGTCATTGTTCAAGGCCTATCAGTCTCCAAGCAGGAGAGTCCGAAGGGAGAGCTGGGCTTACGCTGTAATATGGAGGATCTTCTATAGTGATTTATCATTCAAAGATACCATATCAGAGAACAGTGGTTTCCAGAACTTCATTATGCATTTCTTTGCACCAAATTTTGAGGTGACCAATCAGAAGAGGACTAGTATGGTTCAGTTTGTTTCTTTACCTCATTTTAGGGAAATCACAAGTTATTCAGGAAACGAAACAAACTGAACTGGTTGGCAGAGTATAGCAGAGAGAGAGATAAGGGTGTCCCAGGGAGGTTCCAGTGAGGGAACTTCACTGTAAGCCATCCCTCACAGTGCCCCCTATTCTTGTATCCTGTCTTTTGAAGTCACCTCACACCATTGGTGATAAACTTCTTCTGTCATATCCCCATTATAACTCTCAGGTTCCCTCCTGTTCCTTGTCTCTAGAGGGGTCCATCCTTGACTCTTCAGTGTCATAATTTTGATCTCCCCACCTCTGGACACCTGTAATATTTTCTGTACTGAATTCTGCACCATTTTAGTGATCAAATATTTATATTATACAAGGCAAACAGGAAGGAGTATTATTTAGTGTAAGAACCACAGTGCTTGTTTCCACCAAGAACCCCCAAACCAAGACATCCAGGAAGAACTGAATGGAAAGTTCCATGCTTGGATGGGAACATGAGCTAGGTTTCTTATGTTCTTAGTAATGTCTTTTATGACTTTTTCATGGTCGGCGGCTGGACGGGATGTGCCCCACTTTGGCACCCCATACTCCCCGACTACGGCCTATCACTCACCCTGCCCTCAGGTCTTCGGACGTCTCCGGCTCCTCTCGGGGGATGCGAGAGGAGAATCACCAGGCAGTACGCCAGAGTCAACAAGCAGCTTTATCGCATGGCGTACAGAAATCTCACACAAATCCCACTGACCCTCTCTGGGGAGCGCCTTATATTGGGTGTTTCGGGTTGGCTCCTCCCCAGTTCCTCCCCGAGGGTGGAGCTCCTCCAGTAAGAGCCGCCCCGGTACTGACGTGGTGGAAGCCACACAGGCACCGCCGCGTCAGCAGGTCCAGACTCCCTGGCGTCTCACTACCCTCTCGGGGGGCCCAGGTCCAGAGCGCCCCTAACATTTCATTATCATCAATTTTCACACAGCAGTTAGGTAAATTTAGCTTTCCACAGACACCCACCACCCCGGCTTCTACTAATAAGTAATCCAACACTAACCTATGTTGTAACACAGCTTCCTAGTTTGAGTAGCTTGGTCACCCAATAAGTCTAATGCTTTGGCGGTTTACTTAGTAATTACTTACACGACGGCTTGAAGCCTAATGAATCTGAAGAGGATGTAAATTGGAGTCCTGTAGCCCTAGCTCCCATCTTGGGCCCATAAGTCCGTATTATCCTCTCCGGGGCCAAGTATCTCCCCATCCATCAGCACTATCTGTATTAGTCAACAAAGTGTCAACACCTTTTTTTTAGTTTTGTTTAAATCATCATACAGTTTTGTGCCTAAATAGCTGCCTCATTGTCCTAGCAAGAATAATTTTGGTTGGATTAGTTCTAGATAACAATTCCCCATCCAATTTTCAGATAAGTGGTCATAGACAACCCACATATCCAGTAATAATACCCTCTCAGGGCAGGCTGGGACCAAGGAAAGATCCTAGATCTATTTGGAGTAGTTGGATAATAGTGGACATCGTGGACTCCCAAGGTTCTCCCGGCATAGTTCTCAAGATACGGGCATTTCACAGTTGCTGGTTTTCCTTTCATGAGCATCCCTTAATGTAAGAAAAGTGGGATAGATTTTCACAACTCCAGAACTAGTCAAAATGATTTTCAGTAACTCTTACTTCCCTATCCTCAACGATAAAAGAAAATTTTGGTCACAGCTTTGGAATTCAGGCACTGAGACATAGGGATATAATGAGGCCCTTTACAAGTGGGGTTTCCCCCTGCTAATATGTGCTCACATGATGGTATTAAACAGTATTCCCATTCCCATGATCCCAACTCGATCCCTGGTTAGAAACACCACTTGCTACCGACACCTGTGGGATTACACCACTTCCATGCACGGGTACATTTAATAAGAATTAGATTCCACTTGTCAGCTTGTGGTGTGCAATCGAGCTGAGATTCCTGGTCCTCTCAGGAATAAGTCCATTCACATTTGTTGTCCCCAAGCCACTTCCCATCCCCCATTTGGTTCCAACAATACCTGCCCTTGACTACCACAGGGGCCACTGATATTCCTCATGTTTGGCCCAAAACTTGGTGCCATTGTGGACAGTGGATCCTGAAGATCCATGCAGGGTTTAGGAGTACTGGCACCTGGCCCCCCACAAGTCCAACAATTACATTAAAATTTTCTGCAATTTTATCAGCCTTACAAACCTGTTTTCTTCTTCAGGCAATGACAGGATGGAGTGAGAGACTGACAGGAAGGCCGGAGTAAAAGTGGTCACTTTGACCCACATAATTGCTCTTATCCAGAGATGGAAGAGTAATTCCTGCTACAGAAAAGAAAATGATTATGCCCCTGTGGAAGTAAGCAAAGGTTCATACATGCAGTTAGAATAAGCACTGGAATAGCCACTAAAAGGAAAAGTGTAACCACGATGGTCCAATGCTCCATTTAAAGGTCAGAGTCAGTCTTTCTGCTTCTTGATAGTGATCTGAAGATTTCTTGGGATCACTGGAAGCAACAGTCCTTTTCCCAGGGTGTAGTGAGTCCAGCCCCTCTCTTTGGTCCATATGGCTGTATCAAAATGAGCTAGTACTTGGAATAGACCCCCCCATGTGGTTGTCAACTTCTCCTCTTTCCACACTTGAATCAGCACTCAACCTGGCTGGAATTTATGCACTGAGAACCCCAGCAGGGGAATTTGAGCAATGATCCCTTTTTCTATAGAGAAAACAAATAACTTGCCAAAGATTGTGCATTTTCTCTGAGAGATTTGTCCCTGGTATCCCACTGGGGAGGCTCCTCAGCCAGGTACCAGGGGCCATTCAACAGCTCATAAGGGCATAGACCTATATCCCTTCAGGGTTTGGTTCTGATGCGAAGGAGAGCTAGGGGTAAACACTTTGTCCAGGAGAGCTGAGTCTCGATCATAAGATTTGTGAGCTGTCTCATTCGTGGTTCATTCTTTCTATGTTCTCCAACAAAGGAGGATACCAAGGAATATATAACTCCCAAGAATTTTCTAAGACTTTCATAAGGACTGGGGGATTGGAGTAGTGAAATAGGTCCCTCGGTCAGAATCAATTTTCTCAGCCAACCCATAACGGGGAATTATTTGCTCCAGTAAGATTTTACTTATGGTTGATGCAGTAGTCTGAACCAAAGGGGAAAGTTTCCACCCAGGAGGTGAGATGATCCAAAATCACCAGCAAGTACTTTAACCTACCAACTGGTGGTACTTCAGTGGTCTGAGTCCTGGGGGCCAACCTCCTTTTGGGTGACGTCTCTGGCTGTTTTTATTCATCCGTTGACAAATAATGCAAATAACAGTAGCCTGTCAGGCAAGAGTATAGATGCCAGGACGTAACACTCGCTTGTTGGGAAAGACCATAGATGCCAGGACACGCGTACTTGGCCAACATGGTATCACACAAATTTTGGACATCTCAATGACTACCTTGATGTAGGTGCTGTAGGAGTTGCCTCATGGTGGCCTCACTTAGGATCTCCCTATCATCCAGGAGGGACCATCTTCCTTGCTCGTTTTCCTGCCTTCCAAGTTCCTGGGCCCTCTTCTCCTTTTCAGTCAAACATGAGGGCTTCAGGTCAGGGGGAAATGTGGGAATTCACGCCAAAATGGGTCCTGTCAATTCCTGCCCTAATTCTCCAGCCCTTTTTGCCTCATCGGCTAGGCGATTTCCCCTGGCTTCGAAGGAATGCCTTTGTGTCCATTAACATGCACCAGTGCTATGGCCTTGGGTGAATGTAAATTTGTTAATACCAGTTGTAGTAGAGTGTTATGTGCTAGTTCTTCTCATTTACTATTTATCATACCCCTTTCTTCCCATATTTTTCCAAATACGTGGGCCGCCCTCCAAGCATGCTTAGAATCTGTATAAATACCCCCTTCTCTATGTTCTAATAGTTTTAAAGCTTGATTTAATGCATACAGTTCACAAGCTTGTGCAGACCAATTATTCAGAAGTCTTCCTAGCTCTGCAATAGCAGTTTTATCTTTGTCAACAATGGCATAATTATTTCTACTCTTTCCCACTAACACCCATCTACAAATAGGTTCACACCTCCTGGAATATGAGATTCCTATACGTCCTCATGGGTTTTGGTCTGAAAGTCAGTCAATTTCATACAGCAGTGCTCTTCCTCTGATTGTGTATTACCCCTTCCTACCAGGAAAGCAGCAAGATTCTGATTATTGTCGTGGGCCAGGGCCAGGACCAGGCCTGGTGGCCTGAGAATGGCCTCATATTTGAGGATTCTTGAATCTGTCAACCATCGTCCAACCCTTTGATTAAGAATGGAGCTGATTTGATGAGGGACAGTAACCACCAAGCTTCATCCAAAGGTTGATTTTCTTTTTTCTTCCACTAGAATAGCAGTGGCAGCTACCACTTGGACATATATGGGCTAGCCCTGACCTACCAGATCTAAAACCTTAGGACATTACTGGTCTTCATTGTCCCCCGTATTGCTGTGCTAGAACCCCCAAAGCCACCTCTTTATCCACATTGACCAACAAATGTAAAGGCTTTTCCAGTGAAGGCAAGGCCAACGCTGGGGAAGATCTTAATACTTCTTTAACAGAACTTTTCTTTACTCTCCTGGTCTTGCTGTATAACATCTCGCTCTGCTTCCAATAAGTACTCATATAAAGGTTTAGTTAATGTTGCGTAAGAGTCTATCTACAATCTACAATAACCTATTAATCCCAGGAATTTCCCACAATTCCCTGTTCATTTCTGATAGGCAGATCTGCATGATACCTGATATTACAGTTGGGTCTAATTTTTTACTCCCTTTGTTGTAAATTGTGCTTTCTTCTGAGAGACTCTCAACCCTTGAGCCTCTAGGAAATTTAAAAGCAGACTTGTGCTACTAACATCATTCCTTTTTGGCCCTGCAATAAGCAAATCATTGACATGTTGAAGGGTTCATGATTTTAAGGGGGGGGGGGGGGTCAGAATCCCTGAAAGATAGCTTCTAGGACTTGAAATAGGTTAGGTGACTCAGCATATCCCTGAGGAAAGACACACCACCACAGTTGTTGTTTTCTACCTGTATCCGCATCCTACCATTTGAAGGCAAATAAGTCTGTACTCTCTATATTCAGAGGACATTCCCAGAAGGTATCCTTTAAATTTATGACACTAAGCCACACTTTGAGTATGAATCTTTCCCATGATTGTGTAGGGGTCTGGGACTACAGGATGGGATGAAAGAATTATCTTATTTCTCTAAGTTACTGGACTAATTGGTAAGATCCATCTCCTTTCTTGACCAGAAGGATGGGTGCATTGTAGGGTGATTGGCAGGGTTCTAATACCCCATCCTCCACCAGGCCTTGAATCACTGGTTTGCCCAGTTCCTGTTTTTCTTCTAAAGAAATTCGGTATTGTCTTACCCTAACCATGGTACCAGAAACTCTTAGTCTAATTTTTATAGGAGGGATGTCTACTCGGCCTCTATTGCGGGGTCCCACACACACTTGTGGTTCAATTTGATCCTTCTTCTCTAAGTATTAACATTCTCTTCGGGACTATCTGGGGACCTGCCAGGATAAGTTGAATGAACATCTTGGTGATTAAATTTTTCCCCAGTAAGTTCACCCCAGCCTCCGTCACAAATAAGAATTGCCCCAAAAATTTGGATTGTAAGTACTCCAATTCCAGTGTCTTGATAATTGGGACAGGGAAATTTTCTCCTTTTATTCCAGAAATTGTAAGGGTTTCTTTACCAAGTTTAGCCCCAGTTGGTAAGTTGCCTGAACAGCTCGTAGCATAACTTGAGCCTGTGTTTCTTGTTGCCGTAACATAATCCTAGTTTGTTTCTCCTGTTGTTTGAAAGCTTGTACCATTATCTGAGTCTGCTTCGCTTGTTCTTCTTACTCTTCTCCGCCCTTGCCACATAACACTTTTAGAGCTGTTTCTACCAACTCATTTAAAGGCTTATTCTGCCAGCCCTCTTGGCCAGGATTTGGTTACAAAATACACCCTGAATAAGCTTTGGGCGGTGGGGTCATCATGTTCCAGCCCCGAAAACTTCCTCATGTTCTTCAGCCTATCTAGAAAGGCAGGGTGAGTTTCCGCTTTCTTTTGCTTAATTCCTGTTACCTTATTTATATTTTGTCTTTTAGAGACCGCTTTCCTAATTCCTTGTACTATCATCTCTTGAAGTTTCCCTTATATTCTTTCTATGGGCTTGGTTGTTATGCGCCCAATTAAGGTCTGCCAGGGGGAATTTATCTTCTCCCTCAGCTCCTCTTGGGCAACCAGATGGCCAGCATCCCAGGCCCTCATTGTTGCCCTCTGAATTTCAACTTGTTCCTCCTCTGTAAATAAAATATCTAATACTGCTACCGTTTTTCCCCATATATACAAATTTGGACCCAAAAATTGGTTAAACTGTTCTGTGACCCCAGAGGGGTCCTCAATAAGTTTCTTCATATCCTTTTTGAAATTCCTCGTCTCTGAACTACTGAGGGGAGCGTTTATGTAACCAATTCCTCCCTGAGCTGAAGGAACCTACTTTAATGGGAACTGATTGGTGGTGGTACTAGGAGTGAGTAGTGGAAAGTTCTTATGGTCTTTAAGTAACTGCTTTAGTTCTCAGTGGAGGGGGTGGTGTGGTGACATGATAGTCTCCCCCAAGTCAGTCAAGTCCCTCCCACCATCAGCTCTCCCAGGCAGGGCGGAAGGCAAGGAGGGAGCTGGAGCTGGGGGTGGAACTGGTGGCAAGGGGTAAGGAGGAAAAGGACAAGGAGCAGGTCCTAAGGAGGGGACAACTCTTTTGTTCCTTCCTCCTTTACCAAAGACTGCCCAATGGATGGCATATGCACTCTCCTCCAAATTCCAAGGTTCTTTGCCGTTTACGTATATATTCAAATTTTGGCAAACCCAGTTCTCAGAGGATCCATACTTTGGCCAGAAGACTTTTCCTCCAAGTTGAGCACTAGCCCATTAATCATTTTCTTCTTATCTTTCCCTTTCTATTTTGACATTTCATCCCAATTGCTTAGTCTGTCCCCTAAAGGGCTATCTAGGGATATTTATGGGAAAGGGTTCTCATTACTCAACTTTGACTGTGACTTCTCCATCTCAGTTCCTAGTCCTGCTCTTCTCCCATTTCTTGCCGGTAGGGAGCTTGTTCTGATCAGCCCGAGTCCTTTATGTACCAGTTCAACAAAGCCTATGCCAATTTCCCTGTACCTTATCCTGGGTATCTTGGTGCGAAGACTTAAGGCAAGTCATGGACACTCTCATCAGAGTTTTCTCAGCCCATGTGCTAGGTCTCCTGGTGTCTTCAACCCTGCCAGACTCCACAGTACCTGCCCATCCAGTCACCCAGGCACCTTACCTGGGTCTTTGCACAGACTAACGTGATTGCAATTTCCATCCTCATAAGTAAACTTCTGTTTTAGTTCCCTACACATCTTCTGCTCTTGGCTTCAATCTCCCTTCAGGCCTCACTCCCAACAGAGGGGAGTCATTCCCCACCTGACCAAGGGCCGCAGGACATCCTGCCGTCAGCCAAGGCGAGAGAATTCCTCCCCTCATCTTAAGAGAGGAGGTCGGAACATCTCCATACTTGGAATTCAGATTGCAGTTTAGATCTATAATAAAGAACCCTGTTTTAGGATAGTTGTTGACCCCTCCCTGCATTACAGCACACATCCGTGTACCAAGAAGAAAATGCCTTGCCACACATTCCCATAATCCCCCAAGGGGCCACCACCCTCTTGCTTCAACATGAATTAGCACAAGACCCTGTCTCAAGACTGTGGCCTAAGGAACAAGGAACTGACCCACACCCAATCTCTACAGTGAACAAACAAGTCCTGTTACGGGTATGCCCCTCAATGCCCTTGCCCCCAAACAGTAAAATAATAAGGCAACATGAACGCAGTTAGGCCTTGAGGGGCTCCTCAAGGCCAGTTCCGTCAGCTAAATAAAGGTAAAGTTATGCAAAGACAGACATTTGCTAACATCCCTGTTCCTTGACCCTTGTACCCAAACCTTGTGCAACAACCCATACAGTTAAAGGAAATATCTAACCACTGAACCTTTGCTTCAGTACCCTTTTGCTTGCTCAACCATT
Organism: Trichosurus vulpecula; assembly: GCF_011100635.1. Taxonomy (NCBI): domain Eukaryota; kingdom Metazoa; phylum Chordata; class Mammalia; order Diprotodontia; family Phalangeridae; genus Trichosurus; species Trichosurus vulpecula. Next base: position 148,399,949 of record NC_050574.1, on the reverse strand, counting down.
AATAGTTCGGTATAAAAGTCTCCCCTTGAGCTCTATTCGGGGCCACTCTGATTTGGGTTGTAACCCTGGTGGCCGCCGGCTAATAAATTCTCTGATTGAAACTTACACTCTGTGACATTTCTTGCTTGCTGCGCAGTTTGGTATAATATTTTGGAGGCTCCAGCAAGATAGAGGTGGCATTCTGTGTTGCTGTCCCAGAGACATTCACAGACTAATGGATCTCAGAAGGGGGCCCCAGAGCCAGTTCATCTCCCTCCACTTCGGGGAAGCTGGCTCCTGGGAATTCCTAGGGCTTTTCCTAGGTTGGGGTGAGGGTCCCGGAGGACTGGCTGCTGACTAGTCCCCTTTCGGCTTTCAGAGAATCTTGTCTGAAGGCCTATAGAAGATTCTTGGGGCTAGCCATCTGGTCCCTGTTAACACGCTTAGCTGGACGCAGGTCGTTCGTGTTCAGAGGGTGAGGACAGGATGCTGTCTTCTCACCAAGAGTAGTGAGAGCCTGACTGAAAACTTCTGTTTATCTGTGAATACGGAATCTGGTTAAAGGTTTCAGTTTGACTCTTGCGTCAGTTTTTATCCATCCTTGTCTGTTGTCCGGTCTTCTACTTGATTGGTTAAGAATGGGAACGTCAGCCTCTAAATCCCAGACCCAGACCCCAAAATGCTATCTCATTTTGATGCTTTTGTCCACTCAGGATATGGTGTCAAAGTCACCAACGGAACACTGTCAACTTTGTGTCATCTTGAATGGCCAACCTTCAGTGTAGGATGGCCCCCAGAGGGAACATTAGATAAAGGGATTGTGGGGTGCATTGGGTAGTGATGGGATCCAGGACATCTGGATCAGTACCCCTATATTGATGTTTGGTTGCAACTAGTCACACTTCCCCCTCCTTGGTTAAAAATTTATACTTTTCAGAATGGTGTTCGAGTACTGGTTGCCTGACTCCCTACCCCCCCATTCTGAGGCTCCTGTCTTCCAGGCAACTCCGGAAGACATGGAGCCTCCTTTAGCCTTTACCTTTGACCTTCCTCATGATCCCCTGAACGTGGAAAAAGGTTCCTCCTCCAACCCACCACCGTATTGCCCTCCTGCATCGTCCTCCACAACTACTACCAGCCCAGACCACTTCCCAAGAAAGAGACTCTACCTTCCCCTTCCTGATTGTACAGAATCCTCAAAGCCTCCTGACATATCAGCCCTGAACCCATTCCCCACCCTATCTCCATTTTGCACCCAAGGGGGAGTTCCTGTACATTAGCTGCTGCTCCTAATAGTTCCTCTACCAAACTCCCAGATCCGACAGCTATTTTACCTCTTAGACAGACTCTTGGGCCAGAGGGAACTTCTTCCCTGGTGTATGTCTCTTTCTCAATGAGTGATATCTACCAGTTGGAAATCTCACACCCCACCTTTTCTCTGAGACATTAATCTTCATGAATCTGTTTTTAATACCCATCGCCCCACCTGGGACAACTGTCAGCAACTTCTTACTACCTTGTTTATAACGGAGGAGAGGGATAGGATAAAACAGGAGGCGAGAAGGGCTGTGCTGGGAGCAACTGGGGGTCGTCCTGAGGACCACCAGGATGAAGTTGAAGAGGCCTTCCTCTCTGCCCGTCCTAACTGGGAACCAGCCAGTCGGCGTGGCCTCAACTCCCTTAGCAATTACCATAAGTATTTACTTCTGGGCATGAAATCAGCCGCTAAGAAACCATCAACAAGATCCCCGGAACTTTCTTGGAAAGGTTATCTGAGGCCTATGGGACCTACAGTCCCATTGACCTGGAGGCCCCAGAGAATAGCAAGGCTATCAATGTTGCCTTCGCCACCCATTCGGCACCCAACATCTGGAAGAAGCTCCAAAAGCAGGAGGGTTTTGAGGGAATGGTCATATCTCAGTTATTAGAAATAGCTCAGAAGGTTTTTAATAACAGGGACATCCTTGCAGATGGGATTAGTAAACTGTGTGCTAAAGTTGTAGTTGCAGCCGTCCAGTCACTGGACGGGAAAGGGGCACCAGCCCCCTCCACGCAGCTGCCAGAGTAAGGACTAGTGTTCCTACTGTAAGAAGGCTGGCCATTGGAAGAATGAGTGTCCCCAAAAAAGAGAAAGGAAGGCTCACCCGCCGTCAGTATTGGTCACGACCGATCAAGCCTAGGGGTGCCCGGGTTCCATCCCCGCTGATTCTAGGGAACCCTGGGTTCAGCTTTTAGTTGGGGGACATCCAGTCAACTTTCTGGTTGATACAGGGGCTGCCCATTCTGTGCTCAAGACCCCACTAGGCCTCTTATCAGCCTGATCTATGTCTGTCCAGGGCACTACTGGACAGGCCACCTATTTCCCCTGGACCACCGACAGAGTGGTCAATCTTGGTAAAGGAACCATAACCCATTTTTTCCTTGTCATGCCTGACTGAGCATACCAACTGATTGGAAGAGACCTTCTCCATGAACTCAGCCACCATCTCTTTTTCCACACCATCGCCCACCTTCACCTTCACTCCATGGAGGAAAATGTCTGTAAAGGACTTTCAAATACCGAGATCACCCTGCCCCTCTCAGCCGAGTATCTTCTTGCCATGACACCTTCCCTGTCCCTCCTCTCTGTGTCCCGTGCACTTTTACAACAAGAATTTCCCAGGGTCTAGTCTGAATCTAACCCCCCTGGCTTGGCTGCACATCACCCCCTAGTGGTGGTCCAGCTCCTTGCCTCAGCCTCTCCCATTGCTGTCCCAACAGTACCCTATGTCCCAAGAAGCACACCGAGGCATCTCCGTTCACATCCAATGCCTCCGAGACCATGGGATCCTAGTTCCTTCTTGTTCTCCCTGGAACACTCCACTGTTGCCTGTACGGAAGCCCCATTCCAGGGACTTCTACCCTGTCCAGCACCTGAGAGAGGTCAATAAGCAAATATAAACCATACCCCTTGATGTCTCCAATCCATACACTTTATTCAGCCTTCTTTCCCCTAATAAGACTTGGTATGCTGTCCTTGATCTGAAAGGTGTTTTTTTCCTCCATTCCTTTAGCCCCAGTTAGCCAGCCTCTCTTTGCATTTCAGTGGCATGATCCGGACAGGGCATATACTGGTCAACTTACTTGGGCTCGGTTGCCTCAAGGGTTTAAGAACTCTCCTACTCTTTTTGGTGAAGCCCTTCATAATGATTTGGCACTTTTTCCATTTGGAACACCCTTCTTGTACCCTCCTGCAATATGTAGATGATATACTGTTAGCTTCTAGTTCTTATGATGAGTGCCTGACCTCTTCTTGTGCCCTCCTGTCTCTTCTGCAATCACTGGGATTTCGAGTGTCTGCAAAGAAAGCACAACTATGCCTCCAGACTGTTTCCTACCTTGGCTACACTTTACAGAAGGGGCAGCGATCTCTCTCCAGAGTGAGTAAGGGATGTAATTGCTATCCCTGTTCCATTCACTAAGAAGCAGAGAATTTTTAGGTGTAATTGGCTGTTGCAGGTTGTGGATTCTTGGGTTTGCCGATGTAGCCAAACTTCTCTACTCTGCTACTTCTGGTCAGGGACCCCTCGTTTGGGGGAAAACTGAACAGACTGCTTTCAATAACCTCTGTCATGCCCTTCTTTCAGCACCAGCCTTAGCGCTTCCTGATATCCACAAGCCCTTCCACCTCTTTGTCACTGAAAAAATGGAATAGCTAAGGGTGTCCTGACACAGCCATTAGGGCCATGGAAGTGGCCTGTGGCATGTCTCTCCAAATGCCTTGACCCCGTGGGCTCTGGATGGCCTCCGGATGGCCCCCCTGCCTCTGTGCTACTGCAGCTACTGCCCTTTCAGTTAAGGAGGCTGGTAAGTTGTTCTTTGGTCAAAATCTCTCTATTTCAGCCCCAGATTCGGTTGAAACCCTACTCTGCTCCTCACCAGATCGCTGGCTCTGCCACTCTTGCCTCACTCACTACCAAGTACTCTTATTAGACCACCCTTGCTTGTCCTTTAGTCACACTGGAGCCCTCAACCCTGCTACCTTGCTACCTGACTCTGATCCATCTGTCCCTATTCATGATTGTCATCAACTCGTCCTGTTCCCCTCTCCAACCCTGACCTGATACTCTTTACCTATGGTAGTAGCTTTGTTCAAGACGGTGTCCGTTATGCGGGAGCCACTGTTATTTCCTCCCCATCTCTCAACGTTCTTTGGTCAAGCTCCTCCTCCTCCGGATCCTCTGCCCAGAAGGCTGAACTCATTGCTCTTACCCAAGCCCTCCATCTTTCGGAAGGCAAATCTCTTAACATCTACACCGATAGTCGCTATGCTTTTGCCATGGCCCATGTCTGTGCTTCCTTGTATCATGAATGGGGCCTCCTCACTACTGCTGGTAAGGAAATCCGCAACAAGTCTGAAATTCTAGACCTTCTTGATGCTCCCTGCCTCCCTTCACGGTTTGCTACTATCCATTGTCCTGGTCACCAGACTAGTGACACTCCTATGGCTCTGGGCAATCGAGCTGTTGATTGCGCTGCTCGTCTGTCGGCCGCTTCTTCACTCTTTGCACCCTTGCTGCCGAACCCCGTCCCTTCCAGCCCTGTCTATTCTCCCTCGTATGATTCCTTCACTATCCAAAAGGAAGGGGCGAAGGAAGAATCATGGTGGGTCATAAAGGACAAAATTTTTATTCCAAAAGCTCTAGCAAGAGAATTGATTAGAGAAGTCCATGGCTCAACTCACCTGGGATCTAAGGAAATGCACCAGCTACTTGAGAGGTGCTACATCCAGAATATAACCAATTTGATACAAGATAAAGTAGACCAGTGGACAGTATGTGCCCGAGGAAGTGCAAAACAAGGCAAGAGAGCCCCGCTAGGGGTCCGAATTAGGGGCTATGCACCAGGGGAGGTCTGGAAAGTAGACTACACGGAAGTTAAATCTCCTGCTGCAGGGTATAAATATCTCCTAGTCTTTGTGGACACCTTTATAGGCTGGGCAGAAGCCTTCCCCACTCAGAATGACACTGCCCAGACTGTAATAAAGAAGATCCTAAATGAAATTCTACCCAGATTCGGATTACCCTTTATGATCGGTTCTAATAATGGTCCCCCACTCGCCGCTAAAATCTCCCAAGGTATATCTAAGGCATTGAGAATAGATTGGAAACTACATTGTGCATATAGACCCCAGAGCTCCGGCCAGGTAGAAAGAATGAATCATACATTAAAGGAATGCCTTACAAAACTTTGTCTAGAAACAGGTGAAAATTGGGTAACATCACTTCCTCTTGCCCTTCTCTGGGTAAGATGCACCCCAAACAAACTGGGTTTATCCCCCTTTCTCCCATTTTGCCTGTTGTAAGAGAAGACCTGATAGCAGAAGCAGCCAACTCCTCTGTTGTTAAGTTCCTTCAGGGTCTCCAAGAAACCCAGAGCTCACTCCACAAGAAGGTGTGAGAAGCGCTGCCTATCTTGACCTTAGATTCTGTGCATAAATTTCTGCGGGGGGATACTGTTCTAGTCAAGAAGCATTCTACTACAGATTTCAGACCAAGGTGGAAAGGACCATACACAGTGATCCTCACCACACCCACCGCCATCAAGGTTAATAACATCCCTGCCTGGCTTCATCACAGTCGAGTCGAAGCAACCCTGCCTGAAAAATGGAAATTGGAATCCCTTGGAGATCCACTAAAGAGAAGACTGGTTCGTCATCTGATTCCCTTATTCTTCTCTTATGCTTTCTCCCGAAACCCCCATGCCTCAAAATCTATCTCTGACTGGGTGGTCACTGCACAAAAAGGACAATCTTGGATCTTTAGCGATCCCGGCCGCATTCTTCTTCCCCTCAACACCCTGTTTCCCAGATCAGGAGGGTCTCCGGCAGTTGAAGGTTTTTTACTCTGCACTGATTCAGGGTGCCCGGCCCCGTGTACTTGTTTATGTATCTCGACTGATCCTAAGGGATCCCTGTGTGAAAGGGCAGGACGTAAGGGGGGGTCCAGATCCACTGCTCTACATCCACACAACCGGATTCGACCTCAATATCATCATTCAAAATCCCCCAGACTCTATCTGGGGAACGCTAGTTTCCCGAACCTTGGCCCTTCTCCGGTTTAATTGGGATAGGGACAAGGACGGGGAATCTGAACTGGGAGACAAGATGATTCTCACTGTGAACAGTGGAAATAAGGAACCTCCCCCTCCTGTACCATTGTCCCCAATAGGATCCTTGGAATCGATCGGAGAAGATCTACACCCACCTCTCCTGGGTGTCCCTAAAAAACTCCCAGAGATACCAGTAACCCCAGGAGCAGTTGTCCTGTCCCACTTCTGCCACCCATTCACCTGCCCACTCAAAACTTAGATCTCTTTCATCTCCTAGAACCCACACATTGGATTGTGAATGTAACAAATCATAACCTTGCTAAACATTGTTGGGTCTGTGTAAACCCACAACCCCCTTTCTTTATGGGCTCTGCTTTACAAGACAAAGTTGGGAAATTTCCGCTGCTGACCTATGCACTTGGGACCAGCCTAAGCTTACATTGGGTGACTTGCAATGGACAGGCCCCTGTCTAATCACTTTCTCCATATCTCCCTCTAATCCCCTCTGTAGATTCTGCTCTAAAACCATTGAAATGACTAGTCCCGAATCTGATCCCTACTGGTTCAGGGCCCCACTCAGTTTCTGGTTGGTCTGCAAGGATGACTTGACCCGATGCACCCATGCCTCGGTACTGCTGGCACAGGAGGACCCCCTCTGTGTCTTGGTCACAGACCTACCAAGGTTCTCTCTCATGACTGGCTTGGATGGAAGGGAGTTGTTCTCCTCACACTCCGAGCTAGTATGTACAGGGAGATCTCGGTGAGCTGTGCCCATCCTCATCCCTTTGCTAGTAGGATTGGGGCTGGCTGGCTCAACAGTGGTAGGCACCGCTGCCCTCATTCAGAGTGATGTCAGTTATCACTAGTTGAGTACTCAAGTCGACCTAGGTATCATGCACATTGAGAAATCCATTGCCCAGCTAGAGCGGCAGGTTCACTCCCTGGCTGAAATAGTCCTCCAGAACAGGAGAGGCTTGGACCCTCTCTTTTTGAAACAAGGGGGTCTGTGTGCCGCCCTGGGAGAAACTTGATGTTTCTATGCTAATAACTCCGGTGTCATTCGAGAGAGTCTCACTTTGGTCAGGAAAGGTCTGCGGAAGAGGCAGAAGGAGAGGGAGAGTGGAGAGAACTGGTATCAGTCCCTTTTCAATGCCTCCCCTTGGCTCACCACCCTGCTTAGCGCTCTGGCTGGCCCCCTCATTTTGTTGGTCATAGCCATAACCATAGGCCTCTGTTTACTTTACGATGTTTCAAACTGGATTTCCTCCCACGCTAACACTGTCTGTGTATTAGTAACCCAGACACTAGACTCCTTCGACCTCAACATTCCTCTTTCAAAGGTTTGAATCGGTCGTAAAATAAGTGGGGAATGTGATACTTGGAATTAAGATTGCAGTTTAGATCTATAATAAAGAACCCTGTTTTAGGACAGTTGTTGACCCCTCCCTGCATTATGACACACATCCATGTACCAAGAAGAAAATGCCTTGCCACATATTCCTGTAATCCCCCAAGGGATTCCCACGCTCCTGCTTCAACCTGAATTAGCACAAGACCCTGTCTCAAGTCTATGGTCTAAGGAACAAGGAACTGACCCGCACCCAATGTCAGAAGTGAACAAACAAGTCCTGTCATGGGTATGCTTCTTCGAAGCCTGTTCTGTCAGCTAAATAAAGGTAAGGTTATGCAAAGATGGACATTTGCTAACATCCCTGTTCCTTGACATTTGTACCCAAACCTTCTGCAATGACCCATACAGTTAAGGGAAATCTCTGACTACTGAATCTTGGCTTCTGTACCCTTTTGCTTGCTCAACCATTAATAGTTTGGTATAAAAGTGTCCCCCTGAGCTCTGTTTGGGGCTGCTCTGATTTGGGTTGCCGGCTAACAAGTTCTCCTTTTAAATTCATACTCTGTGACGTGTCTTGCTCGCTGCGCGTTTTTGGCATAACAATGCTCTCAGCTTCCATTAGGGCTAGAGGGTCTCCTAGTGTGGATAATGGGAATAACCAGTGGTGGGATTCAGCCAGTTCACACTGGTTCAGCAGAACCCATATTTAATTTTATGTTGAATTCAGTGAACCAGTTGTTAAAATGGTTGGTACTTGTAATCAGGGCCAGGACCCTGAGAAAAGCAGGATGTATAGAGTTGGAGATACGAGAGCCAGAAGGGCTGAGGTGGATCCAAATGGAGTGGAATTAGTTAGAGGTGGCTTTCAGGAGGGGAGTAGAAGCAGAGCTGTGAAAGTCAAGGAGAGGGACACAGAGCTGGGGTGAGATAGGAGGGGAGTAGTGGTCTCTGCCAAGCTCATGAAGTGAGAGAAGGCAAGGTGTGGAGAAGCAAGGGGGTGTACCGTTAGGGCAGAGTCTGCAAAGGGGGCAGGGGAGAGGGCTAGGAACAGGAAACTGACAGCTTCTCAGAAAGTGGTGGGGGTGAGCAGGGTTTGCCCAGTGATAATTAAGGAACAAAGCAACTGAAAGCAGAGAGTCCATGTAGCTCAGGTCTGGCAGGCAGGTTAATAGGACCCCCAAGGAGAAGGTAATAACAAGCAGAGGGAACTGTACAGACAGTCTGGTGTCACTACACCCCCATGTCACCCCACTCACAGGCCCTGCCTGAGCTAGAACAATAACTGCATCTCCCAAGTGGGTGTAGAAATATGTTAATAATAAGAAAGGGTTTTGTTGTTTTTTCAAATACATTTGAGCAGCCTCCAATGCCCATGGCTGAGGGTTAGGTTCCTGCACTCCTGACTTCAAATGCTTTTGTTTGACCTGAGGGTTGAAAAGTTAGCATAGCAACTGCTAGATTTGATTTTTCTTTTTTGGTGCCTATACCTACTACAACATAACAGAAGTGCCCTTAGTATAGGAGAGCTAGAGTGGGAGAGAGGTAGAGCAACATTGTGAGGATAGGCAGGATATACCCAAGCTGGCCTCCAGAGCCATGAATTCAACCCATTCCTTGGAGGTCACACCAGGAGCATGTCAATTCCTCAGTATCTCGATCTCTACCGCTCTTTGATTTGCATGGGCCATGGAATGAATTGTGCAAACCTACAAAGGCAGGAGAGTCAGGGGGAGTCATGGGCCTGTGGCAGAGACCTGGAGACCATTGGGTTGGCAGTTATCCTGAATGGAGTCCAGGAAACCTGTTTAAAAGGAAGCTGGAGGAAACTAGAAGAAATTGGAAAGTCAATATCTGGGTCTCCAAGGCAGCACCCTTGGCAGCAGCCTCCATATGAACATTGCCCAAATCATTGGGGTCAGAGGAATTGGTGTGGGTCTAGGTAGCAGATAGCAAGGGTAGAGGGAAGCTGGATGCCTGCAAGCAGAGAAGTAATGTGAGTAGTACGATGTGTAGTGATCCCAGAACCAGTAAGGAAAGCAAGAATTTTCCAGAGGTAGCAAGAATCATGAGCACTACACGAGGGATGTCCAAAATATGATCCACCATGCTACTTTATGCAGCCTGCCTGTGGGTTTTAGTTTTCACGAGCAAAAAAATAAAATAATTTGCATGGCATGGGTATTAGATTTCTTAATTCCATCACTAATAAATGATCTCGTATATGTTAAGTTTCTTTGGTGTTTTTAAGCAGTACTATGGATGGAACGTGTTGCACAGGGTTTTCAGTCCATTGTGGGCTGCGTTCCATCCGTATAATGCAGACTAGTCAGTATGCACCTACCTTTATACTGTTGTGTTGTTGCTTTGTTGTTTCGTGTTTGCTTTTGCTCTTCACGCCTTTGCCTGTCATATTGACGGCATGCATTCCTCCACTTTCTATTAGTATACTCTTTTATTCTGGGTGCAGTCCTTGAATAATTTTATTTTAATGAGGCCGTAAGGTAACTGAGCTACACCAAAGTCCTATCAGCTGTTTTGTAGTAGATGGTGATTGGGAGGTGATGAGGCAACAGATTTCTGTGAGAGCAACAAGTTTGACTACTTGTACAGAGCTAACGTGAAGAAGGAGCTTAGATGGTGGAATAGAGACTGAGCAGATAGAGAAACCTGCCTTAAAATGTGCCAGTCATCACAGAGGCAATTGCCATCCATAAGGATAATAAGGTCAAGGTGGGAAGGTCCCTGAGGTATAACCTGGAAAAGTGTCCAGACATCAGACAGATGGGTTAGGGAAAGTCCTCGATCCAGACAGGAGGTGTAATGGGACGAGGGTTTCAGGCTCAGCAGTGGGGCTATGAGATAAAGTTGGCAGGAGAAGTTCCTGGCATGGAAGGTGCAGGTTGGAGAGATGTTGGGTGGTCTTATTTCTGAAAAGATACTAGGTATCATGGGGTAAAGAAACAGTAAAGGGGTGACCAAAAATGAAAGGTAGACCTCTCCCAAGGCAGCTGTCTCTGGGACACTTGGAGATGGACCTGAAGGCTATGGTAGGCAACAGGGCAATGGCAGTATCCGTGGGCCTGGGTCAGCTCTCAAGAGGCAAATCTGGCAGCCTCATGGCAGTAAAAGACAAAAGGCTTGCTATAATCGGAGTCCCAAGCCAGGTGTTGAATGAAGGGCTGAAATAGAGTCTAGGTGGTCTCCTGAGCCTCTAAAGATCAGGGGGAAGTTTGATGATCAGATATTCCCTTGGTGATGAGGACTTCAAGGGGCCTTACAAGTAATAGGAGTCCAATGGTGGCATTTAGGGTTAGAACCAGTGGTGGGATTCAAATAAATTAACAACCGGTTCTCCACAGAACCAAGCCGAGCCACCGCCACTGCTGATGTGGGCAGCACAGGTCCTGCCCCCGCTAACAACCAGTTTGTTGAACTCACTCTAAAATTAGGTACAGATTCTGGCAAACTGGTGCAAACTGGTGGAATTCCAGCACTGGTTAGGACCAGCTTAGGGACTTTTTATTCTGCAGGGCTGCAGAAAGGCAATAATCTGAATACCATCAGGGAGAGGCATCTCTGGCAGTAAGACAAAGTAAAAATTGAGGTACTAAACTGAGGGTTGTACAGGCTGAATTTTCTTTCAGGAAGCCTTATCACCCCAGGAATGTAGCATGAAAAGCAAGGTGAGTGTATCTGTTTTACATGATTCAAAGTAGGGGGAACACAGATATAAATCATCCATGGGATAAACAGGGATGAATCAAGGTCTCAGTGAAGTTGAGTGGAGAAAATGGTAAGGGAGTCCCAGAAACCCTAGGGCAAATGGGTCCAGATACATGAACCTTAGAAGACTGTGAAAGAAAAAAGGAACTAACTGGCTATCCAAGGGGTACTGGTGATAGTGAAAAACACAGAACATAAGTCTACAATGGTGAAATAAGTGACTTTGGGAGAAATAATGGATATGGGGTTAGGTACTGTTGGGTGCAGGGAGATGTCAAAAGTCATTGATCAGGCATAGGTCTTGGACAAACTGGTAAATTTATTTTCCCACAGAGGTGAACTTACAACCTTGGGAACTGGGAGCATGGGAGTATTACATGGGGAGTATATAGAGACCAGAACTCTGAAAATAACGAGGTCATGAACAACAGGTTGTTGCCTTCCTTGCTTCTGAAAATAGTGGATACAACTTATGGGAAGGGAAAGGGAGATGGTCCTTGTAAAGTACCTAGATGAGTTCCCCAAGCACCTAGCCAACATCATTCTCCTCAGTGGCCCAACAATCTGAGGACAGAGAGCTGAACCAGGACACAATGGAGGGAGCATCACTTACTGTGTGGTTGAGAAGAGGGAATAAGGGCACCAGGAAATGGAGGATATGAAGTGGGAGGCCCTTATCAGAACAGTGGGTGGTGCAACCCTCAGGGCAGAGGTCTTTGCTGAGAAACCTGTTAAGGGAAAAGGAACTAAGTACAAAAGAATGGTTATCCCTTCAAGACTCTAGAGAGATGAGAGGGATTCAGATACAGGATGATTAAGGGGGTGACTCTCGATACCATCAACTGTGACAGTACAGCTTGAGAGGGGTGTGAGGAAAAACATTGATTAGTGCTGAGGATGGATTAGATGGCTTAAATATCTAGTAGGCAGGGGACAAATGTTCCCTCCACTCCCTGGAGATAAAGGAGTAAATGAGGGTATCTTTAGTTGTTTTCATTGGGGTATCTTGGTGGTCCATCACAGGTGGGCTTCTGGTGTCTTTGGGGGCACTCATTCTTCCAGTATTCACACAAGCACTAATAAGCACATAGATACCAAGGGGAGGGAATGCCTGTTATGGTTAGAGTGAGGATAGCCCCTTCCAGCCTAGGGTACCAGCCCACATAGGATGGACCTCTCTTAACCCTCAAGGGACTGGATCTGTAGCATAACTACTTTTCCCTCCCTTTTTTTGTTTGACTATTCCTGGTCAAAGAAGCCAAAGGTCACAGAGACAACTTTCTCCAAGGTGGTGTATTGCCAAGGCAATATTCACAGCAATGGTGACTGCGAATATACCAGCATAGTTACGAATCTCAAAATATAACAGACTCTCTACATGGAAGGCAGAAAGAAAACGTTTATTCAGACACCAGAAAACCAAATCCCAAAACCAGTAAGTCCAATGCATCGTAGCAACTAAGAAGTTAGTACACATCATCACAGTGAAGACTTCACCTAGCTTGGGCCTTCCCACAAATACTCACAATTCCTAGCTGACTTGTTGCCTGCATCCTTTCCCTCCGTTGTAACTGCTCCATTTCCTGCTCAACCCTTCCTGTTCCATTCATTCAACAAGCTCTTCCTACATGTGACTTAGGCTTCCTGTGACATAAGCAAGTCACATGGGCTTATCAGTGGATGGGAAAGAGGTTGGTTGAAGGATCGACAAATCAAAAGGGGGCAGTCCCCTTAATAAACACAGATATCGAGACCAAAAAGAAAGATAAATTGAGCAACCAATTGTCCTTTAAGATTCATAAGTCTTGTCTCATGCTGCTGTCTGGCAGGGAGCATCATCTGATGAAGTCTTCTGGTCCTTGGTATTTGTTCCAGCTATCTCCAGCACAGCATCATCTTTTTCTTGTCGTCTTGCAGGAACCAGCTTTCTTTTGTCCATTCTCCTACAAAAGTGACCTAAGCACAATTTTAAACAATTTTACAAAACCAAAATTGGGACCTTGGCCCATTGTCATGCTCAAGAGGTTCACATTAGAACTTAGTTTTTTATACTTTACATTAATCCATTATTCCCCCATCAGGAGGTTGAGATTTCACTAAGGAATGAACAACAGGCGCCTATACATACAGAAACACATTAAGTAATCAATTTTTAACAATATTAAGCTTGTCATTCCATGTTTTTAAGGCATTTATAAAATAAACCACGTCATTTTTCTTTTAACATTAACTAATTGTGACAAAACTTGAGACAAGTATGCTATTAATTGACAAAATACTATTCTCACAAGTTATGTAACCATAACTTATACGGGAATACATATTAGGAACATATCAAGTCTAAATAGCTAGTTGTTGTTGGGGCTAAAACCCGAAACCTGATGGCTCAGTCTTGTAGTAATGTAAGACGTTCCATAGTCAATTATTTTATAGATTTGTTACTCTTCTGTGTTGGCAATCAAAATGGGCTTTTAGCACTCAGTTCAACCAAGTGGCCTTGAAGAGTTTGGCCTTTTGTTTTCTTGATTAGATTGGGAGTCCTTTGTGACCTCCTTGCTTCAGGGGAAGGTCTAGTTTACATGGGGTTGAGTAGCATGTTTGGGACATCAGAGGCTTTCAGACCACATGTGTTTAAGTCGCCTCTTTGTGACGATTTCAGGTCACGTGGGACTCACCCTTGACCCTGAGAAAGAAAACGAGGGGTTGGATTTCTCTTTTTCGGAGTTCTTGCCCACAGCAGTGGTGGTGCGTGTGACTCTGGGCCAGCCCTTATTATGAGCTCCCAGGCTGAACTTCGATGTTGGTAACTAGGAATTGTATTTGGTCTGTCTGTCAGTGTTTGTAATTTGTATTTTGCTCTGAAGTTCAGGGTGCTGGCTTTTTCCTCTGAACTAAGTGAATGGTTTTTGTATGCCAGATTAAAGTGAGATTGTCAACCCCTTAATGTTGCTTTCCTTAGTAAAGCAGATCAAAAGAACCTATGCTGGCTGTGTTCTTGTTGTTGGGCTTGTGTTGGTTTTTCATCCCCACAGCAGCTGCTAGCCGGATTGTTGAAACATTTCGTACAAAACCCTTTGATTATAGAAATTTGCCACTCAGAAATTAGGGAGTTAACTTACAGTAGGGGAACGACATTTCCCCAACTTAATGTCAACTCGAAGCAGTTAGGGAATCAAGTCAACAGAGTTTCACCTCAGCACATAGGAACAGTTGTCCTCTCAACCTGCAGTTCATACTTGCCCCTCACAGAGCTGCTGACATCATGGATCAGTGGCTCAGACAGCCTTTCTTGATAGATACCCACACCTGGAGTTAGACTGAGAAAAACAGTCAACAGTCCCATTATGTCTTTGAATATCAAGTTTCAGTAATCTTTATGACTATAATCTCACATTGATTAAGGAATATCTTTAGTGAGCCTTAAATAGCTTGCATGTACTTCTACCTTTGTTCATAAAATCTTCCCATTAAGATCATAAGTTATTGCTCAAACAGATTTGCATCTGTTTCCCAAGCTTCTAATGAAATATACTTCAAGAATTGAGCCACATAAATATGATAGGTTCATCTCAACTTTGTCTTGTGTTCAAGATCATGGAATGAATTCAAATCCAAACAGCCACATTTTAACTTTTCCTATCAGTGCAAAAGCATTCTACAATTTCTTTCTCTAAGAAACTTAGCAATTCTTTTTCCCAAACTAAAGATGTCTCTGATTTAGTTCCAGTAATTAATTCAGTCAATTGTATTAATTCCCAATTTCTCTTACATCATTTTGAAACATTTAAGAACCTTATTTCAGATACAGTTACACAATAACTTTAAATCCCAGCCTTAGCCTATGGGATAAGGATTCAATATTGCATTTGTATCTTTATTTCTTTTTCCCTTTAATTATTCCTCATAACATTTTGAAAGAATATTATCTTTCACACAACTATTCAAGAGAACCAATTTACCAAATTATTTGATTGAAAAACAGAGTTCACATATTTGTGTCAATCAAATTTTTCATTTCTCATAAAACCTTCTAGGTCTTTGGGTACCACAACTTCACAATAGTAACAGATTTTGGCAGATACTTTTTCCTTTTTCACTATTTGTTTTGATTACAGAGACCTGCCACCAAAAGAAAAAGAAAGCATGTCAGCCCTTCCACAGGCAGCATCGCATCTACCCTATAGCCAGACTCAGGAATAGTTGAGGGGGAAACTGAGGCAGAAGGATCCCATCTCAGGCCGAGGCTATGATTGTCCTTCCATCTTTTCCCCAAATGCAAAACCTCCACTTGTTCTCTGAGTAGCAAAAGGCATTTCACCAAGATAGTGGGTTCTTTTACATCAGATGGCAAGTCTCACTGATAAATTTACCAGGACCTACATCTCAAATTATAATTTTATTCTAAAAACCACTAAAAACCAATCACTGAAAATCACTTGTGCTGACTTTAGAAGCCAGGTTAGGAGGTTGGCTGGTTTCTGACCCCACTGTTCCCCAGGGCTGCCCATCCCCCCTCCTTCCCTTCTGCCAGGTAGGGAAGGGTAATGCTCTCACTTCTTACATAGACTAAGAGGTGGGGGGTAGTGAGGAATAAGCAGACTGTAAGGATACTGTTTCAAAACTCCTGATTCAGATTTCAAAGAGAATGCTAAAAAGCTTTTAGCAGCTCCAACTCTTTCACCTCAAATAAAAGATTTAGAATGGGGCATTGAATGTGCCTTTCTTAGGGTACTTAAAACACATGAAGAAACAAAGCCCTAAGGATTGAGTTGCCCCCCTTTCCTGCTTTATTTTCTAATCTGAAGGAGTCCAAGTCCCTTACCCTTATCTTGAACTTTCCCCTTGTCCTGAACCATAAAACTCTTGGTCTCCCCTATTTTGTCATCCATCTTTAACCATCTTAAGGTCTCTGTAGAAGCCTCTGTATAAGCATTCCCCAAATATCAGGTTCTCACCCAGAAACTCAGAAAACTCACAGCAGGTTTGAACTACAACAAATTAGCTTACAAAAAGAGATTTAGCAGGTCTTGTAAAAATTACACAAGAGATTTTACAGAACATTTCCAAAAGTATTCCTCCTTTTCTTTATTTCTTTAAAATTAAGATTTTTTATTTTTAGTTTACTACTGTCAGTTCTGCATGTTTTTTGAGTTCCAGATTTTCCTCCCCTCCCTCTCCTTCCCCCCTCCAAGACAGCATGGAATCCGATATACCTTTTACATATATCTTCACGTTAAACTGATTTACACAATAGTCAAGTTGTAAAGAAGAATTATGACCAGTGGAATGAATCATGAGAAAGAAGAAACAAAACCAAAGAAAAGACAGCAAATAGTTTACCTCAATCTGCATTCAGACACTATAGTTCCTTCTTTGTATGCAGATAGCTGTTTCCATCATGAGTCTTTTGGAGTTGTCTTTGAACCTTGTATTGCTGAGAAGAGCCAAGTCTATCGAAGTTAGTCATCACAGAATCAATATATCTGTGAGTGTGCAATGTTCTCCTGGTTCTGCTCTGCCCACTCAGCATCATATCATGTAGGTTTTTCCAGGTTATTATGAAGTGCATATCTTCTCCATTTTGTATAGCACAATAGTATTCCATTACAGTCATATATACCACAAGTAGTTTAGCCATTCCCCAATTGATGGGCATCCACTTGATTTCCAATTCTTTGCTACCACAAAAAGAGCTGCTATAAATATTTTTGTACATGTGGGTCCCTTTCCCACTTGTGTGATCCCTTTAGGATACCTCCTTAGAAGTGGTATTGCTGGGTCAAAGGGTATGCACGTTTTTACAGCCCTTTGGACAGAGTTCCAAATTGGTCTCCAGAATGGCTGGATCAGTTCACGACTCCACCAACAATGTAACAGTGTTCCAATTTTCCCACATCCTCTCTAGAATTTATTATTTTCCTGTTTTGTCATGTTAGCAAATCTGGCAGGAGAAATGTGGTACCTGAGTGTTACAATTTCCTCTGGGCATCCTTGTCCACCAAGGACTTGTCTCGGCATGCAGTGAATGAGGCCAGAGTCAAGGTGGAAGTAACTCCGATTTATTGGGAGAACTCATCCATTTTTATAGGGTTTGCGCTACGTGAGCATAAGCAAGCGGCCAATAATTATGATGATGACAGCATGGGAAAGATCAGAAATGTTTCAGTACGAGTATTAGCATGGGCATGGGAATGATCAGGAATGTTGCCTTATGTTTCAGTATGGGTATCTCTACGGGCATGGGAAGGAGCAGGACTCTTGCAATGTATGTTGCACTATAGTATCTACAAGGGTATGGGAAGGATCAGGATTGTTGCAAGGCAGTATCTGTAGGGGTATGGGAATGAGCAGGTCTGTTGCAATATGGTATCAGAGCTACATGGGCTATGTGAGACATGAGGCAGGATGTCCCCATAAAGTATCAAAGATGTTCCAGTAAGTAAAATAACAAAGCGCTGCGTTAGGCAACGCTTCATGAGCATTAGGTAATGGCCAACTGGGTCCCCCCTCCTGGGCTCGTGTGTCCCTCATGGACAGGCTCTGCCTGCTTGTGTAGGACGACTACAGGGGCTTCCCAAGGGCAGAGGCCCTTCGTCCAGGTGCCTGCTGTTCCACTCCTACTAAGGCTGTGGGGTTAACCAGGAAACAGACCAAGTGCTAGTGGTCCCAACAGCCCCGGGGGTCAGCACCAAACAACCTCTTATACCTAAGAGTTGCATTTATCTAATCAATAGTGATTTAAAGCACTTTATCAATGCCTATAGATATCTTTAATTTCTTCCTATGAAAAGTGACTCTTCATATTCTTTGACCATTTCTCAATTGGGGAATGACTTGTATTCGTATAAATTTGGCTCAGTTCTCTATATTTTAGAGATAAGACCTTTATCAGAGACACTGTTTGTAAAGATTTTCTCCCAATTTTCTGCTTCCCTTCTAATCTTGGTTACATTGGCTTTGTATATACAAAAACTTTTCAATTTAACATAATAAAAGTTATCCATTTTGAATTTTACAATGCTCTCTCTCTCTTGTGTCATGAATTCTTTCCTTTCCCATAAATCTGATAGGTAAACTATTCTTTGCTCTCCCAAATTCCTTATACTATCAGCCTTTATTCCTAAATCATGAGCACATTTTGACTTTATTCCGGCATATGGTGTAAGATACTGGTCTATGCCCAGTTTCTGCCCTACCATTTTCCAATTTTCCCAGCAGTTTTTGTGAAATAGTGAATTCTTAGCCCAGAAGCTGGATTCTTTGGGTTTATAAAAGAGTAGATCGCTACAGTCGTTGACTACTGCGTCTTGTGTACCTAACCTATTCCACCAGTCCACCCCTCTGTTTCTTAGCCAGTACCAGGTAGTTCTGATGACTGCTGCTTTACAGTACAGTTTAATATCTGGTATGACTAGGCCACCTTCCCTAGGATTTCTTTTAATTAATTCCCTGTATATCCTGGACCTCTTGCCCTTCCAGATGAATTTTGTTACTATTTTATCCAGCTCTATAAAAATTTTTTGGTAGTTCCATTAGTATGGCACTGAATAAGTAAATTAATTTAGGTAAAACTGTAATTTTATTATATTGGCTCAGCCTAATAAACCACAAGCAACTGATTTTTTTCCATTTATTTAGATCTGACTTATTTGTGTGAAGTGTTTTGTAATTATGTTCATATAGGCCCTGTGTTTGTCTTGGCAGGTAGACTCCCAAATATTTTATAGTGTCTACGGTAACTTTAAATGGAATTTCTCTTTCTATCTCTTGCTGTTGGGCTTTGTTAGTAATGTGAAACTTTGCTAAAGTTGTTTGTAATTTCAAGCAGTTTAGTACGTGATTCCCTAGGATTCTCTAAATCATATCATCTGCAAAAAGTGATAATTTAGTTTCTTCTTGGCATATTCTAATGCCTTCAATTTCTTTTTCTTGCCTTACTGCTACAGCTAACATTTACAAGTACCAAATTGAATAATAGGGGTGATAATGGACATCCTTGTTTCACTCCTGATCTTACTGGGAATGCATCTAGCTTATCCCCATTACAAACAATGCTTGTTGATTGTTTTAGGTAGATGCTATTTATAATTTTAAGGAAGGTTCCATTTATTCGTGTGTTTTCTAGTGTTTTTAATAGGAGGGTGTGTTGTATTTTGTTGAAGGCTTTTTCTCTATCTATTGAGATGATCATATAGTTTCTGCTAGTTTTGTTGTTGATATCATCAGTTATGCTGATAGTTTCCCTAATATTGAACCAGCCTTGCATTCCTGGAATAAATTCTACCTGATCATAGTGTATGAGTCTCATGGTAAGTTGCAGCGATCTTTTTGCTAATGTTTTATTTAAAATTTTTGCATCAATATTCATTAGGGAAATTGGTCTATAATTTTCTTTCTCTCTTGATTCTTCCTGGTTGATGTATTAGTACCATATTTGTGTCATAAAAAGAATTTTGTAGGTCTCCACCTATTTTGCCAAATACTCTATAAAGTATGGGAATTGTTCTTTAAATGTTTGATGGAATTCACATCTGGCCCTGGAGATTTTTTCCTAGGAAGTTCACTGATGGCTTGCTCAATTTCTGTAGATATTCATCCATTTCCCTAAGGTTGTCAGATTTATGGGAATATAGCTGGGCAAAATAATTCCAAATTATTGTTTTAATTTCCTCTTCATTGGAGGTGAATTCACCCTTTTAATTTTTGGTACTGGTAATTTGGTTTTCTTCGTTTTTAAATCGAATTAACCAAAGGTTTATCAATTTTTTGCTTTTCTCATAAAACCAGGTCTTAGTTTTATATATTAATTTAATAGTTTTCTGGATTTAAATTTTTTTAATGTCTCCTTTGATTTTTAGTATTTTTAACTTGGTATTTAATTGGGGATTTTCAATTCGTAATTTTTCTAGCTTTTTCAGTTGCATGCCCAATTCATTGACCTTCTTTTTCTCTATTTTATTCATGTAAGCATTTAGAGATACAAAACTTCCCCTAAGAACTGTTTTTTCTGAATCCCAGAAGTTTTGGTATGTTGCCTCATTATTGTTATTCTCTTGAATTGTTATTGTTTCTAGAATTCGTTATTTGGCCCACTCATTCTTTAGAATACGATTATTTAGTTTCCAATTAATTTTTATTTTTCCATGGTTTTTTATTACAAATAATTTTTATTGAGTCATGATCTGAAAAGGATGCTTTGACTACTTCTGCCATTCTGCACTGGGCTGTGAGGTTTTTATGCCCTGGTACATGGTCAATTTTTGAATACGTGCTATGGACCACTGAGAAAAAGCTATATTCCTCTTTATCTGCACTTCAGCCCTACTTCTGGCTCCTCTGTTTTTCCTGAGGTAGTATTTTCTAGGTTTACTCAAGGGAAGGTGAGAGCTGTTTTACCTGGCCATCCTGGCTCCTGGAAGTTCAAGAAGGAAAGTTTCAAACCTTTAGACTGTGGGTTGGACGCCTCAGGGGTAGCTGCTCCCACTGCCACAGCTCCAACAGACTCCCGTCCTGGGCTGAGAAGCCTGGAGCTGGATCATGGCCGTAGCTGGTACTTCCGCCCTAGGCCTGTTCCTGCTCCTGCTCCAGCATTTGGCTCACCTGGAGCTCTCCCAGACCATGACATTGTCTGGATTCCTCTGCTGTTCCTCCTTAGAGTTTGGTCTGGTGCCCTTGTGCGTGCCCGGTGCCCTTGTGCGTGCCCACTGCTCCTGCCCCTCTCAGTCTACTAGTAGCTTCTAACTCTCTCAAATCTTTTCAGATTCACTTTTTTTTTAGATGTATCTGACAGAATTTGTGAGAGAGCTCCAGTAGTTCCTTCCTTTCACAGCACCATCTTGGCTCCACCCTACATGATCAGTTTTTGAGTATGTGCCATGTACCACTGAGGAAAAAAAGTACATTCCTTTTTAATCCTGTACAGTTTTCTCCAGAGGTCTATCATATCTGCTTTTTCTAAAATTCTGATCACCACCTTAACTTTTTTCTTGTTTATTTTGAGTTTTATTTATCAAGTTCAGAGAGGGGGAGGTTGAGGTCCCCCACTAGTATAGTTTTGCTGTCTACTTCTTCCTGTAACTCCCTTAATTTCTTCTCTAAGAATTTGCATGCTCCACTATTTGGTGCATTTATGTTAAATAATGATAGTGCTTCATTGTCTATGGTGCCTTTTGGCAGCATATAGTGCCCTTCCTTATCTCTTTTAATTAGATCTATCTTTGCTTTTGCTTTGTCCGAGATTAGGATTGCTACCCCTGCCTTTTTTACTTTAAGTGAAGCACAATATAGTCTACTCCAGCCTTTTACCTTTACCCTGTGTGTGTCCCCCTGTTTAAAATATATTTCTTGTAAACAGCATATTGTAGGGTTATGGTTTTTAATCCATTCTGCTCTCTGCTTCCATTTTATTGGAGAGTTCATCCCATCACATTCACAGTTACGATTACAAGCTGTGTCTTTTTCTCCATCATATTTTCCCCCTGTTTATGCCTTTATTTCTTTCTTCTCCCTTCCACCCCTCAACAGAGTTATGCTTTTCACCACCGTCTTTCTCAGTTTACCCTCCATCTTGATTCCTCTCTCTTGTCTTACTTTTTTCCCCTTCCTACGTCTCTCTCTACTGCCTGTAGGACAAGTTTGATTTCTGTACTTAATCAGAGCATGTTATTCTCTTCTTGAACTAAATCCCATGAGATTAAAGCTCAGATACTGCTCTTCTCCCTCCCTTCTTTCCCTCTACTGTAATATGTTTTTGTGCCTCTTCATGTGATGTAATTTACTTTTTTCTACTAACTCCTTATCTCTTCTCCCAGAATGTTTTAACAATCCGGCTAGCAGCTTCTGTGGGGGTGTAAGATGCACCCACAGCCAGCACCCAGGAGGCTGCTGGCACGCCGGGAAAGCACAGTGAAGGGGTGGACCAGCTTAACTTAATCCAGCATTCAGTTAGTTCAGGGGAGCCTACAGACAATATTCACTTACTTCAGGGGAAAAAACCAGCACCCTGAACTTCAGAACAAATACAAACAAATTACAAATATCAACAGACAGACCTAATACAATTCATGGTTACCAACATCTAGGTTCAGCCCGAGGGCTGTCCCGGAGTCACGGTCGCCACTGCTGCCGCTCCAACCGAAAAAGGATCTTCAAGCTGTCTTCTCCCCTCTTATGGAGTTTTTGACATCATCAAGTGCCACCTGAATGACCAGGGCCAATTGGTCCTTGAGTTGGGCTGTCCAGATAGACTAGGTTAACACCCAATAGAGCGTGGCTCTGGAGTTAACACCTGCCCTCAGCCAGCCCCATGAATCGTCACACAGTAAGATCTCTGCTCCCAGGCATGGGTCTCTGGGCTTCCTGCCCCGGAAGAGAAGCAGCAGGCACCGGGGAAAGGTGAAGAGCTTCCCCAGAGATGACCCCACCATTCTGGTTACACAGAACCATCCCTTTATATCTCTTAATTATGCTTTTTATCATTATATCAGGTATTTTATACTGATACCCACAGTCTATGTATATCCCTTTAAATTGTCATAACTGTACTAGTCTCAAGATTGACATATATATAAAACATATAAAACAATGTAATCCTATATAAAGTTGTAACTAATTTGCCTTATTAACAAGGGTTTGGTTTTTTTCCCAGTCTACCTCTTTTGTGTCTCTCTTGAGTTTTGTATTTGAAGATCAAATTTTCCATTGAGATCTGGCCTTTTCATCAGGAAGGTCTGGAATTCCCTTGTTTCATTGAATGTTCATCTCCTTGCCTGAAAAATTATGCTCAGTTTGGCTGGGTAGTTCATCCTTGCTTAGTCCAAGCTCCTTTGCCTTTCAGGAATGTCATGTTCAAATTTCTCCTGTCATGTAACGTACAAGTCGAAAGATCCTGCATGATCCTGACTAGTTTGTGATATTTGATTTGTTTCTTTCTAGCTGCTTGCAGTATTTTCTCCTTGACTTAATTCTGGAATTTGGCTGTAATATTTCTTGGAGTTTTCCATTTGGGATCTCTTTCAGGGGGTAATCAGTGGATTCTTTTGATGAGTATTTTACCCTCTGGCTCTAAGACCTCAGGGCACTTATCCCTGATGATTTCTTGGAAAATACTATCTAGGCTCTTTCTTTCATCATGGCTTTCAGGTAGACCAATAATACTTAGATTCTCTCTCCTGGATCTATTTTACAGGTCAGTTTTTTTCCAATCAGATATTTAACGTTTTCTTCTATTTTTTCGTCCTTTAGATTTTGTTTGATTCTTGATGTCTCATAGACTGTTAGCTTATACTTGCCGAATCTAATTATTAATGTATTGTTTTCTTCCTTTAGCTTCTCTATCTCCTTTTCCATTTGGTTGATTTTACTTTTCGATGAGACATTTTCTCCATTTATATTTTGAATCTCCTTAACCTTTTTGCCGATTTTGCTTTTTAAAGATTTGTTTACCTCAGTACATTTTTTTCTCCATTTTTTCTTTTACCTCTCTAACTTGGTTTTTAAAGTCCTCCTTGAGTGCTTCCATGAATGCTTTTTGTTCTGGAGACCAGTTCACATTCCCATTTGAGATTTCAGATGTGGGTATAGTGTCCATGCTGTCCTCTTCTGAATTGGTATTTTGATCTTCTCTGTCTCCATAATAGGAATCAATGGCCTTTGGCTTTTTAGTGCGCTTTTTTCCTTCTGGCCTTTAAAGTGGATCTCTGTTTCTGGGGGTCAGGGGGTTCTGTCCCAAGCTTCTTGTGTTGGGATTTGTGGGCCTGCTCACTGGCTTTGTGTGCTTTTGGTTTTGTGAGATGTGCTGGAGGGGTGGTCCAGTTGCTGGAAGTTTCCACTTCCCAAGGACTGCTCTACAGTACAGGTGGTCAGTTCTCTCTCTGCTGGTGTCTGCCACTTTCACTGGCTGTTTAAAGGCATGTCTGAGGTCCTGGTGTTGATGTTTGCTAGCTCCACCCCGCCCCCCCCAAGGCGCTCATTCTGCTGAGGTGGGGCCTGCTGGGACACCTGTCTTCATGCACTAGTCTCCTTCAGCCACCACGA
Organism: Trichosurus vulpecula; assembly: GCF_011100635.1. Lineage (NCBI taxonomy): Eukaryota > Metazoa > Chordata > Mammalia > Diprotodontia > Phalangeridae > Trichosurus > Trichosurus vulpecula. Next base: position 148,375,771 of record NC_050574.1, on the reverse strand, counting down.
GAAGGGCCCTCTCCCCAACTTCTCTCGCTAAAAGGCTGCTGAAGCCCCACTTCGGCTCCTCTGTTTCTCCCTAGGTGGTATTCTCTGAGTGAGGTAGGGAGGGAGAGCCAATTTACCTGGCCATCATGGCTTCCAAAAGTTAAAGAAGCTACGTGTCAAATCTTTAGGCTGTGGGCTTCTGAGGTAGCTGCTCCCGCAGCCTCGGGCTCTGTACTGGTGTCTCCCATAGCTGCAACCAACTCCCATTCTGGACTAAGAAGCCTGGGGCTCAATTGCCACCGTAGCTGGTACTTCTGGCTTGGGCCTGTTCCTGTTCCTGCTTTTTCGTCACCCAGCCCTCTTCCAGACTGGTACGCTGGGGTTGGTTCCTCAGCTGCTGCCAGTTGTTGTGGTCTGGTGCCTCTCCGCGTGCCTGGTACTCCTGCCCTTCTCAGTCCACAAGTGGCTTCTAACTCTCAAATCTGCTCAGATTCACTTTTTTAGATGTATCTGATGGTTTGTGAGAGAGCGCCGGTAGTTCCCTCCTTTCACAGCCTCCCCTTTTCTTTTTAAAAACATTTTACAATTTATCCTGAATTGACAGAAATTGTAGATCATCCCCCACAGGGCCTCTGCATAATTAACCAAGTTTCCTTTCACAGACATACCTTTGTAAATATTTGATAGCAAAACAATTTTAACTGAAACTTCTTGAAAGTTTATGATTTCTTAAGTTATAATTTTTTTAAAAACGTGGTCAAATAAAATGACTTAACAGTTTCCTAACCCATTCATCAATCTGGGCTGGATGTGTTTCCAGATTCATCTCATCATCATTGACATAAACTTCACATCTAAGTAAATCCACATAAAGTTAACAAATATGAAGCAATTACATTTAACTTAAATAGTTTCATGCAGATAGCATTTGGTTTTGCCAATCATTGTGCCAAATACTTTCACAATTAAGTGAATTCCACCTTCATCCCCTCACTGTACTGAACTAAGGTAAATTGAACTTTCTTGGGGCCATACAGTTAATAAATTTCTTAATGCCAAATAACAGTGTGTACTTTTAAAATTATACAAATATGCATTTGTAACTGTAATATCCCTGCCCCCCCTTTTAAAAAAAAAGAACTATTATCCACAAATTCATATATTGCCTTAATCTTTCAGTTCCCCATTCACATTCACATTTTTCTAATTGGGAAAGTTTACAAACAGTTTGGAATCACCTATTATAATCGGGTCAGTTTAAGAGTGATGTGTTGGGCCAATATTCATAACAGATTTAATGGAACCCAACCACAGATCTAGCCCAAAAGGTGAGTGGACATAATTTCCTTCTATTTCTCCAGAACTATATCTATTGGTCTTTAAATCAGTCTATCAGACTTTCACTCTACGCTTCCTGCTTAAGATTTTCCTTCACTAATCTTCTGCTTCTAGTAGAGTCTCTCCCCGCCTTTTTCTCATAGACTCTAGTGTCAAATAGTAAAATAAACATTAAGTTATCTTAAGCATTGCATTAGGAGTGCCACATTTTCATTTTTCACATTTCTAAATATGACTACAGTAAGCTCTATTTCTTTCTAGTTGGGTCCCATTACACAAAAACTTTTCTCTTTTAGATAAGGCAGGAAAAGGGTTAAGTGCTTATTTAGCCTGCCTGCCTTTGATCTGAGGGAAAAAACTTCCCTCAGCTTTGTGCTTTATCTCTATCAGAGCTATAACCCTTTCCTGTATTCCAGGCTTCTTTAGTGCAGGGAAATTAAAAAAGAACTTTTCCCATGTACCTTTTCCCTTAACTACAACACATCCAAAGTCTTCCTCCAGCTCATTTGATAACCTTGCCTCTTGAGTGGAGGGAATAATAAACATCCAGTCCCTAAGAATTTGGGTCTCAGTCACTTAACAGTCCTTGGGCTTTCTTTCTCACATGCCTCATTTTCTTCCCATTTTCAACGTAAGTCAATCTCAACCAGCCACAACTGGGCTTTCACTGAGAGTAGCTTGTTGGTATTTTCCCTCACAGTGGTTAACTTTAACCAGACTACAGCACACAAAAAGAAACTGAATTGCCTGTTCTGCTTACCCTCTCCCCAAGGCCACCCCCCTTCACCTGTGGCTGCTGCTCCAGCCCATCTCCTCAGGAGTACCAGTGGTATAGGGATGGTTGAAAAGGGGATTATCTCCTTGGGGCCTTGCTCTGGGCACTGGAGAAACTACTCCTGAAACTGTGGATGATGTTTCTGCCACTCCTACCACTGCCTGCTGGTAGGCTACGTCTTCACAGGGTGTCAGCTTACATACTCTCACTCATTCACACATACACACACAAAGACACAGGCAGGTAGATACAGAAATCCAAAAGCTCACAGAGGATTGTCAGAAATCCCTTCCACAAATCAGCTTTTTTTTGTGTTTTCCTGGGGCAGACTACCCAAATTTGCTAGCATCCTTTTTATAATTCACATTCAAATTTAGTAATTGACAAACCCAATATGACAAACACAATCTTCATTAGATCTGAATTTTGGCAAAAATACTGAGGGTGCCAAGATAGGCTCCTTAGTCCATTCCTGGCAACAATATTTAATCATTTTCCTCTTTTCCTTTCCCCTAGTCCTGAGAGCATCCTCCCAATACTTCAACATCCTCCTGGGGATTCCTCCCCTTCCTAGGCCTAGAACTTGGCCCTCCCCAATCCAAGCCTGGTGTCAGTTGATAACTAACCTGTGCAGGCCCCAGTATTATAGGATTTTCCTGACCAACAAAGGATGTTTCCTTACCTGTTAGATGTATTTACTTGTGTGAATCACTGGTGGGCTTCAGCAATACTTGGGACTCTTTCGGGCTAATACAGCTACTTTGATACCCGTGGTTGAAAGTTGTGAGTCTGGAAGGAATGGTTTTCAACCTCCAGGATTGTCAAAAATCAATGGGAGCATTCTTCCTGAGGAGTCTTACCCCATTCTATCTGAGATCTGCAAGCCGTGACCCACATTGGGCACCAAGTTGTTAGAAACACGCTTGACACTGAGATTCAGGTATCAAGGACAACTAATTATGGAAGAATCCAAAGGATGTGGGCTTATATTTCTGACCAGACGTGGCCCCCACTCTTCTTTAGGAAGAGGGAACAGCAAATACAGAAGCAAGAAGAGCTCTATACAATTCAGCACAGTCCCTCTCTTCAGTCCCTCTCTTCAGAGAATGGATTGGTCCATTCCGTCCCTGGTTATACTCTTCCTGATATGCCCGTTGTATGTTTCCTCTAAATATGTATAAGCATGTTCCCCCTCCCTTATCATGTCGATAACATGTTCAGTTAATGAGGCTTTCGTTTTATGTGGAGTAGGTCTACATATATGTATGAGGTTTATTAAGCAAATGCAGTAGCATTTTAGTTGTACCTCAGATTTGACCCATACTGGTGTGCACTGAATCAACCAACGTCCTGGACCTGTGGCTTTCTTAAAACCACTAGTTGTTTTTTGATTGGCTGGGCCTATCCGCCTTTGTTAACTTTCCACTCTCGTGTTTGCTCAAGATTCCTAAGAGACTGAAACTTGATTATTCTGTGGAAACCTAACTTTTGTTAATCTCTTAGAGTGGCCAGATGCTCAGCCACTTCCCAGTGAGCAGAAAGTGGAGACTGTGAGGGAGTTTGAGGTGGGGGCAATTTTTTTGAGAAAAGAGGGGCAGATGGAGGGGGTTGAGAGAGCAGCCACAAATCCAGGAGCTTCTCCAGGATTGGAGGGAGGTGGTTCCTTTGATAACTGAGAGATTGACAGATAGGGGACATAGAGGGTCAGGTCTTTTATTTTCAAGGATGTTTAATGCATTCCTTTAATTTTTTTCATTCTCATCCTGGGAGCTGACAATAGAATCAATTTCCTTTTAAGTTGCAGTCTAATACTATAAAAAATAAGAGTTCTTCTGGCCCAGGTATTTAGTTTCAATAGTCTTCAGAAAGTCACTAATTTGGGCAGATCAAGTAAGTCTTCCAAGGGAAATTGTAACATGGAATTGCTATGTGTATAAAAATGTAATTTATCTAGGTATTTGGTTGGCTTTGAGACCATAAATTTTAAGCATTTTATCAGTAGGCCCCCTTGAAGTGGCTTTTGAAGTCCCAGAACCCATTATGAGGACAATGAAAATTACATGGGTCTGTGATGTTGGGGGGAGGGGGAGGCAGGATGCGCTCCCCAGACCTGGTTGGCTGTTCATGAACTATAGGGGAATGTTGCCCAAGGAAATTCCTCCTGATAGCTCATGGCATTCAGAAATGCAACCCTTACTTTCCATTCTGCTGTCACAGGACCATGCTCAGGACACTCCTGGTGTGGCTACTGCAAGGGCAGGTAGTCCATTTGTGGGTCTAATCTGTCCCCAGGAAAGCCCATCAGTAGGGACAAAGGCCTCAGCTGACCAGGGCCTACTGATGTCCCTGTCCAGGGAAGTGACTTACAATTCTAACATACTGACACAATCATAAGCACCCACTGGAGTTCTAGTTAACTCTTTCTGGGGTCAGCCTCACTTACTGTCAAGTAAACCGGCTTTCAACGGACTAGAAATGGATCCTCAGTTGGTCAGGCTGAGGGGATTGTTATTGGTAGGTCAGAATAACACAGCCAATTCTAAATCACTTGAGCAACTATTCAACAGATTTCCATCAGTGGGGGAGATTCTGAGAAGGTGGAATCTGTGAAATTTGCTGCTGCCACTAACTTGGAGTGACAAGAATAACCAGGTAACTGGACCAAAATATTGAATCAATGCAGGATTTGTTAAATTTGCCAGAGAAGGTGGCTCTCTTTGGGGTGATAGAGAAGAGCAAGGATGAAATATCTAGTGCTGATGGGTAATAGAAGTTTCTAGGGCTCTGGTAGAGACCTTAAGTCATACTTGTTTGTGTCGTTGAACCAGGTTATTACAGTGAAGCAGGTTCTTGGAATCAGGATACAAAACAGGACACGTTGAGACCTCATTCCAAGCTGCTTGCCAGGAAACATAATGGTATGGGGGGGGGGGTCATTGATAAGTGAGACGATGGTAGTATCAAGGCCCATGCTAATAAACGCCCTGAGGGGGATTTTGATGGAAGGTGGGCCCTGATAGTCGTAAGCAGACAAGTCTCTACACTATGAAGATATAGTATTAAGTATGAGAAGGTGATGGCATCTTGGTTCTGATCTGGAAGTTGTCAGTTTGGTCTGGTCTTTTACACTAGCATTCCTGGTTTCTTAAGGAAGTTAGACGTCTTGGCATCCTTAAGTTTATTTTCCATAATAGTGTGTTCAGTCAGTAGTATATATTCTGCAGTTAGCACTGAGTGATAAATCATGAGCATTTAAACCATTCCATAAAAAAATAGAACATGTCAGAATTGTGCTGTGAAAATAGGTTGTCGAATACAAAACATTTTCTGGAACTCTAAACCATGTGGAGATCTGAGCTTTTGGAATCTGGAGCTCTCATCCAGCCATTTTTGTACTGAGTTGAAGAATGAATTGGAGTAGTGAGAAACTTGAGGCATATTTCTAATAACAAAATATGTAACCAATCCATAAGTTAACAAAATACTTTTGGTACCAGAGGGACAAAAGGATTACAGGAGTGGACAGAATTTTTCTTTTTAACGTAACTGGAATATGCTCAATTAAAGAATAGATCTACAATTCACCAAGAAACAATGACATTTAAGGAAAGCTGACCATATATTCTAGCTTCCACATAGCATATTGACTTCCCCCAGGTGAGGGAAACCATATCCTTGGTGTCAAAGACCATGGGCATACCTTGAGACCTTACAGTTAAAATGTTGCTCCTGTCTGCTTCATATGGTCTTTATTTTTTTTTTTGCTTTGTGTTTTCAACAGATAATTTTATTCAATTAATATTTACAAATCATGAACACAACTGTTAGCATATCACCACAGTTCCCATCAAAATTGCCTTCTGAATAGATAAAAGTAGTAACATAATGTAGGTTATATAAACATCTACATAGATATAAAAGATCAACATCTTTAATATAATAGTAAGCAGTACAAAAGGAAGGTAATTTCTTTGTAAAATAAGAGATTGAAATGATGAACCCTTTTCAAATAGGTATTGAAAGTTTTATAATATTTATATTCATTTTGTATACTATTGTGTGGGACAGCTGGTGACTTTTACCCAAAGTTAAACTCAGAGGCTTCTCAAGGTAGAATAGTAGAAAGGAATTTTATTACGATCCCACAAGAAAGGGCGACCCACACCAAGAGTTCTCTCATTGTCAGAGCGCACTAAACACAGATGAGACAGATTCTTTTATAGAGCCTGACTGTAGTTTCCCTTCCTAACCCCCTTCCTCTCGGCTCAAAATCTAAAGCCTTGAGGGTACAGTCTGGAACCTGATAATCTACCCCAGTGACAGTGATAAAGAACAAGCAGATGTAGTTATCTTGACAAGCAGATGTGGTTATCTTTGACAAGCCTAGCCTTCCGAGTATTCTTGGTCTAGCCTTGCGCATATTCTTGCACGTATTCTTCCTCCTTTTGGGCCCCTTGCCCATGTGGATGTAAGCATATCCTGTGACCCTGTTCTCATTCCCAAAGCATCCCATGATCAATAACTTGTTTTATAGCAAAATTGGGCAGAAAGCTGAGATTTAAATTTTATGAGAGTTCTTCATTGTATCTAACTCAATTTCTCCTCTCATCTGTTAATTAAAGACCTCTTAACACCAGTCTTGGTATATTCTCTCCACCATTTCATCCTCAACCTCTCATCCTTCCAGTTCAGTTCTGTCCTCTTGCTTTACTGGGGTCCATCCCTATTTCCTTAAGATCATTATTGTTGGGGGTCCCCCATTCTATCTTCAAGTTAAAGTAATTTTGAAAGAGAATTCTGGACTATCTTAGTGATTAACTGTACCATACAAGGAAGGCAAATGGGTAATAATGTAATACCACTAACGGCTATCAGGAGGAAGTACATGGCCTGTTTCCACCAGCTGCCTCCAAACCAAGACCACCAAGAAGTATTAAATGGTGAGGACCAGGATTGTACAGGGACATGAGCTAATTTCCTGGTATCTTTAGCAATTCCCTTTACCATCTCACTATTGTCATCAATTTTCATACAGCATGTAGATAGATTTAATTTTCCACATACTCCACCTTCTTCAGCCATCAAGTAATCTAAAACTAACCTATGTTGAAGGACCACTTTCCTGGTGTGGGTAGCCTAATCTGCTAGTAGATCCAAAGCTTTCGCAGGCTTATTTGTAATTATCTCTACCACTACCTGGAGTCTAATTAGTCTGTTGAAGATACAAATTGGGATCCTAGTGTTGTGCAGAAAATAAGAGTGAGACGAGACCCAGGCTTCATGGTAAATTTAGATGTGGATTTATTGAGCGAGCTCACGACTACCTGGAGTTCATACTTAAATCAGGCAGCCCTGAACTGAGGGACTACAAGGCTTATAAAGGCAAAAACCACAATTACACAATTAAGGAGGTTCGCTAGCAGAAGCAATGATGTACAGAAGTAAAGATCAGCCATCGGTTGGATCTATAGCTCAGGGCTAATTTGGGAATATGGCGCAAGGGTACAGGCGTGCAACCATCTCGTGACATGGGGGTCCCTCCTAGGTCATGATCAGCTTCCTAGAACAGGGTGGAGGGACATGAGGCAACGGGCAGTGGAATTCCCCAGAACAGGCTAGGGTCATGTTCTGGGTAAAGAGTGGGGGACCTCTGTACCCTCCGCTTGGTCAGCTGTGTTCTGGGTGGAGAAACCTAGCTTGACCTAGCTTGGTCAGCAGAACAGTTGCACCATAACCCAGGGTGTGGGGACCCTATTTGGTAACAGGGTGGTCCTTCCTTAAGATGAACTTGTACCTTGACCCTGGGACTGTTTCTTGCACATAATGCTGTTGTAATGCTGATTCAAGGGAAAAGGGGTTCAGGGGACTAGCCTTGGGCAATCTACCCAGAACTGTGCCTTAAGGTGTTTCAAGCCATTACAGAGTATAGGACAAAGACAAAACTATTAAGTGGGTTAGTGGTGGGCTCCCAATTTGGGTTGAGTGTAACATTCCCCACTTTCCATGCAAAAGTCAAACCATTGACTCAAAGATGTCATAACATATGTGGGGTGTCCTTGGTTGGGAAGGATGGATCAACGCAGTGACAAATCAAAGGGAGCAGTCCCCTCTGTGGAGATGGATAGAGAGATTCAAATAGAATGTAATTGTCCCATTAAGATCCGTGGTGTCCGTTCCAGTCATCTCCAGCACAGCCTCGAGGGGTTCCGCTTTCCATTCTGGGGATGGAGCGGGTTTCGCTTGGATGTGGTGTAGCCAGGCTGGAATGGAGTCAGTTTTTACTGCACATGGGGTAGTCAGGATGACAGTATAAGGACCTTTCCACTTAGGTTCAAGACCAGGAGCTGTGTGTTTCTGCATCAGAGCGGAATCCCCAGGCAGGAAGTGATGGAGTGGTTCAGCCGCAGGACAGGCAGGGCCTCTAGGACTGATTGATGGTGCTGAGCGGAGCTGAGACTGCATATGCTGTAGGCCCTGTAGAAACAGAATTGTTTTCCTTCCTGGAGGGGAAGACTTCCACCCTGAGAAAAAAAAAGTATCTACAAATACTAGATATTTATAGCCAGCAGCTGATTTTAGTCTACTTCCCAAGGTTCTCCAAGTTGAGTTCCTGGGGCTGTCTTTTCTTATTGTGCATGTACCTGGGCACAGGCTGAGCATCGGGTGACTGTGCTCAAAGATATCACTTGTTCTGATTACTGAAATGTGCTATAAAAGGAAAAAACAGGGACGGATTGGAATATGGGTAGGATATAGTTACAGTTCCTGCAATGCCTCTTCTCTTGGCAAGACTCAGAAATAGGTGGGAAACTTAAAGGAACACAAGGGGAAACTGAGCCAGGAGGATCCCATCCTAGATTGAGACTAAGATTGTCGCCTCAGCCCATTCCCTAATGCAGACCTCCACCTATTAAAAGTATGGGATCATATTCCCTCTAGCAGCTTGTGGCATTTTTCTTAGATACTGCTTTAAGGCAGACAACCGTACCCAATTTTAAACTCAAAACAAAATCAGTTGTGGTCCCAAATGCCTTTTTTTCCTAAAGAGCAAGTCTTGGCAATCAACCAGATATAGTTGCTTTTCAATTTACCGACATTTCATTAGACATCTTTTCTATCGGCCTGCCTTACGTCCAAGTTCATTGTTTAGAATTTACAAATGAGTTCTTCTTTTCCTGGGCTGATGACCTTGCCCATGCAGGTAGCTTTGCAGTTTCACAAAATGAGAAGAATTGGCAAGGATCCCAGGAATGACTAAAAATTCACAATTCAATAGAAATTTAGTAGGAATTTAGTAGGCCTTAATTTAGTTACTTACCAATTTTGAAAAATTTTTAGAACTGGCATTTTTAGAACTGGTGCACTCCAATACCCCATTGTTATTCCCGCCTTAACTGGATAGGACCCAAAATCATTTAGGGTAAGGGACGAAGGTCTCAATTTCTGGACCTTTTTGCTGCTGAGAGGAGGTTGTAGAGCTGTCCCTATCTCACAGGGTTTGTCCTTTAAGGAGTTGGTGTCTGGAACTGGCTTGGCGGCAGGGAGTGATGGGCTTGGACCTGCAGGGTGCCGTCCGCAAGTTCAAGAGAGTATTTATCGGCCTCCTTAACAAGAATATTGACGGTAGCCACTGCTCGAAGGCGGGGAGGAGGCCTTGTGAGGGCACTCATGCTGGACATGGCCCACTTCTGTACAATGCCAACACCGCCATCTATTTGGACACTCTTTTGTCCAGTGGCCCCTCTGTTTGCAATAATTACATAGACCTGATCTCCTGCCAACAGGTTGGGGAGAATGCTTATTCCCAAATCATCTGGTGGAGGTACTGGGATGTATACCTCAGTTATTATCAACTTTAAGGGTAACCTTTACTAATTGTGACATGTTCATTCCCTTGAAACCTTCCTGTTTCTGTACCGTCTTTCTAAATTTCTGTAGTTTCCTTTTAACAATCTTAGGAGCCAGTTGGGAGACAAAAGCCACATTAATTACCCATGCATTTTTGGGCACCTCGGGGTCAAGAGGGGTGTAAGTTCTGGAGGCCTCATGGAGACGCTCCAAGAACGCACCAGGAGATTCCTGGGGGCCCTGCACAATTACTGAAACTTTGGGAAGAACAGATTCAAGGAGACTGAGGAAGACCTGAGGCTTCTCAAGACATGGGGATTTTTGGGTTCTCCAATTGTAAATGTCAGAAGTAGAAAAGTGGCCATATACCAGAAAAAGAACCCCTTCAGAAGAATGAGGTTCTGTGATTCTACCGTTCTCCGCTGCAGGACTGAGTGAGGAGGGGGAGGTAGTGGAGGTGACAGCGTCAGGGATGCAATCAGCCTCAGATACTTGGGTAAGAGTGGTGAGGTAGCATGCAGCCCCTTGGAACAGGTATCTATAATAAGTATCCAATGCATCCCTCCCTTCTGAGGTGTTGGGGTCCCAATTGGGGTGGGATATGGGAAGGACTAGCTCTACCTCATCTTTCCTTTCCTCTAGGGTACCTTCCCCGGACCCTAGAATTGCCTTCCTTGCCTCTAACGGAAAGGAGTCCCTTTCTTCTGCAGTGAACAGAGTAGTGAAAAGTTCTTGGCAGTCGTCCCAAGTAGGGCGATAGGCATGGAGAACAGATTCAAGGAGATTGAGGAAGGCAGATTCAAGGAGACTAAGGGAGGCCTGAGGCTTCTCAGGGACGCCAGCAATCCCCACTGGTGGAAGTGGGCGTCTGCATCCCCTACCACCGACAACCCACAGAAACCACAGAAGACACAAATGGAAACCGAAAGAACACTCAATGAATAAGGACACTAGACTAAAGACAGGTATAATTTCCAACAAACTACCAGAGATATTAGTTCGAACAACCTTTCAAAAGTTTCTGAATCTAATTAGTTTGATCTTGATGTTAGAATGCTGAGATCGGAAGGGTCAGGAGTAGATAAGGGGAGATCCAGAAGATGCTTTTTGGGAATGTATAGCAGAATATACTCTTCCTTACCTTCCTCTGCTGCAGAACTGGATGAGGAGAGTGATGTAGGTGGCTCGGAGGTCTGGGGAGAGGAGGCAACAATGTCAGGGATGCAATCAACCCCCTCACTACATGCACTGGTGGAAGCATTCCTATCACTGCAGGTGGACATCCCTTAATAGAGAACTCCTATAGTAAGCCACAGAAGGAGGGACAAAGATCCTGAAAAGTGCAGAAAAAATTGTCCTTTCCTTACACTCTTACTATTTGTTGGAACAATAAATCAATCTGACCCTCCTATCTCGCAGTGGTGGAAAAGAGGAAGTTCTACTCTGCCCGCAGGCAGTTAGAAATACAGAGGCACCCATTGCAGACACAGATATGAAACATGGAGACACTTGTGAGTGAGTAAGATGCAGAAAAGAAAGAGAAAGAGAAAGTAAGAGCACTCTGGGAATTTGCTCATTCCCCTAGGAATATGCCTTTCATTCCCCAAACCAATTGGGAGGAAGACTATCGCCACGGGCCCCCCGGGGGGGCAGTATGCATAGACCGAATCAGGTGGGTTAGGACACTTCCCTAGGATCTGAACCACTCGCAGGCCCCCTGGGTTATGCCATCTATCCTGGGAGGTCCAGATAGTTCTGTGGTACAGGTTCTGGAAATCGGGCTACCGAGATGATTGGCACTTACCTAGGATCTGAACCACTCACAGGCTTCCTGGCTTATGCCATCACTCCTGGAAAGTCCAACGTTCAGTCCTACCCATCCTAGAAAATGATCTACCAATGTATTCCCTTGCTACCTGTTGGGGTCTCTTCCTCCTTGACTAGCAAGGACCTGTCTCGGTATGCAATGAATGAGGTGGGAGTCAAGATGGAAGCAACTCCGATTTATTTGGGGAAAGCATCCCTTTTTATAGGGTTTGCAATGCATGATTATAAGCAAGGGGCCAATGATTATGACGATGACAGCATGGGTCAGAACAGAAATGTTTCAGTACAGGTATCTGCATGGGCATGGGAATAATCAGGCATGTGGCAATGTAGGCAGCATCTCTGTATCAGAGCTACATGGGCTACGTGAGACATGAGGCAGAATGTCCCAGTGAAGTATCAAAGATATCCTAGTAAAGTAGCAAGGCACTGCATTAGGTAATGGTTCAGAAGCATTAGGTAATGGCCAACTGGGTCTCTCCTTCCAGGCTCGTGTTTCCCTCGTGGACAGGATCTGCCTGCATGTAGGAAAACTATAGGGGCTTCCCAAGGGCAGAGGCACTTCCTCGGGGCGTCATGTTGTTCCACTCCTACAAAGCCTGTCTGGTTTACCCAGGAAACAGGCCAAGTGCTAGTGGTTCCAACAGCCCTGGGGTCGGCACCAACCCCTTATAGCTCCCCCTAAGCTGGACACTAGATTCTAGTGCCGGAGGAGTTGCACCTGATGGTTGAACGCTATGCCAGCATTGGGCCCTGCCCCTAACCTCCAACACTATAAGGCCACACTTATGGAAGTAACTTCTGCACCTATACTCAGAGACTCACAAACACTTAGCTGAGGCCACTGGACTTACCCCTGAGGGCCCAGAGGAGTTGCGCCCGATGGCTTGGGGCACTGCCAGAGGGTCAGGGCCTTACAACAAACAAAACACAGATTGTGATCGCAACACTCACACTTATTCAGAAACACACTGGGCTCTGGAGGATTTTCAGATCCACAGTGGCCAAAAGAAGGCAGGTCAGCATCAGGTCGGCAGGCTAATCCCGGCCCGCTTAGAACTCCAGAGGCCTGGAAATGTAGAGCCAGCTCCCCTGAAGAGTGGAATGGTCGAGATGGCTACCAGCTGAGGGTGAGAGCCTAGTCAAGCCCAGGTCTTGAAGGGGGCTAGGACCCCAATCTTGCTGGGGCCTCCAAAAATGTTGTGTAGAAAATAAAAGCGAGATGAGACCCGGGCTTCATGGTAAATTTAGATGTGGATTTATTGAGCGAGCTCACGACTACCGGGAGTTCATACTCAAATCAGGCAGCCCTGAACTGAGGGACTACAAGGCTTATAAAGGCAAAAACCACAATTACACAATTAAGGAGGGTTGCTAGCAGAAGCAGTGATGTACAGAAGCAAAGATCAGCCATCAGTTGGATCTATAGGTCAGGGCTAATTTGGGAATATGGCGCAAGGGTACAGGCGTGCAACCATCTCATGACATGGGGGTCCCTTCTAGGTCATGATCAGCTTCCTAGAACGGTGGAGGGACATGAGGAGACGGGCAGTGGAATTCCCCAGAACAGGCTAGGATCATGTTCTGGGTAAAGAGTGGGGGACCTCTGTACCCTCCGCTTGGTCAGCTGTGTTCTGGGTGGAGAAACCTAGCTTGACCTAGCTTGGTCAGCAGAACAGTTGCACCATAACCCAGGGTGTGAGGACCCTATTTGGTAACAGGGTGGTCCCTCCTTTATATGAACTTGTACCTTGACCTTGGGACTGTTCCTTGCACATAATGCTGATTCAAAGGAAAAGGGGTTCAGGGCACTAGCCTTGGGCAATCTACCTAGAACTGTGCCTTAAGCTGTTTCAAGCCATTACAGGATGTAGGACAGAGACAAAGACAGGAATATAAAGGGGATTAATGGTGGGCTCAAAGGGGCTTAGTGGTGGGCTTCAACACTAGACCCCCAGCTCCCATCTTGAGCCCAAGTAGCTGGTCCATAAGTTTGAATGATCCTTTCTGGGGGCCATTCATCACCCCACCCATTTGCATTGCCTGTGCTGGTAACGGAGGTGTCTAGAGGCCTTCTTAGCCAGTCTTGACTGAGGCTATCATATAGTCTTATTCCAAGATAGTCCTCCCTCTTTCCTGAAAGGAAAAAGAATTTGGGGTAGACTAATCCAATATAGCAAACTCCAGCCCAATTGAGAGGGAGGTAAGTGCAGGCTGTGAGGCCACAAATCCAATAGTGCCCTCTTAATGCTGGCTTTAGATAGCGGCTCCTGCAACCACCCCCAATACATTCTGGAGTAATTTCCTACTACTGGGTAGTAATACATGTCATAGGGCCCTAGATGTCCACCTCTAAAATTCTTTATCACAAGGCCACATTCTCCTCCCATCCACAGCTTGTTGTGATGGGATCTCCTGTCTGGTTCGCCTTACTCCAATAGTGTGAGAAATAACTCCTTATACCAGTTCCATTGGTCCATCCCCAATCTGTATAGGGGACCTCCAGGATTCCTTTCACCCCTTGGAATCTGGATGCTTTTTCCCCAAAGTTAAATCTTTTTATGATCTTTGAGGAGAACTGCCACGTCCTTTGTGCCTTTGCTGTAACATTCTTGCCGGACCTTAGTACAATTATATGTTTCTGTTCCCGTAATTCCTGTAAGAGTCTATTTACAATGACTTTCCCCTAATACAATTTTTCCTTCTGTTTGGATCAGGCAGTGTACCCCTTTTCTTTTCTCAGTAAGCTGCCAGGAATGCTCCTCCCAATCCTCCCAAAAACCTGTCACATTATTAACCACAGATTTATCGTTAAGGAGTCATTATGGTTTCAGAGGAACAGGGACCCGTGGCCATTGCGATAGTCTCTGAGGTCCACCACAAATCCAACAGTCAGGTTAAAACTCCAGGCTACAGTTTCCATCAATTGTCGAACATATTTGTCTCCACTGACCAGGATGCAGCAGCAAGTTGTACAGGGGTTACGGAGCAGATCAGAGCAGATCAGAAATAATATCAGGGAAATCCCCGTGGTGTCACACTCTGATTACAAGTAAAATGATTATGTAAAGTGGTAGAAGCACAGAGATTCCACAAGTAGAAAAGGATTTAACACGCTTAAAAGGATAAGAGTTCTAACTGATAAGGGTAGGGGGTTCAGGGCTCATGAATTCAACCACTGGGTGGCTTTCTCTGGAGGCATAACCTCAGTTCCCCCTGGGTATGCAGAATCAACTGTCCATTCAGCAGGAGTGTTAACCGGTCCCTTCACGCATGCGTGTGGTGCATCCAGCCACATTCTTTGGCCTGGACCGCTGTGTCTGAGGTCAACAGAATTTGGAAAGGCCCTTGCCAGGATGGGGTGAACTTTCCCTCCCTCCAGATCTGAATCAACACCCAGTCGCCAGGCTGGAATTTGTGAACTGGGAACCCCAAATGTGGTGTCTGGGTAATCAGTCCTTTATGCTGTAACACATTTAAATGCTTTACCATAGAATGTACATAACTCCTTAAAAATCTATCCTTACGATTGATTATAGGGTCCCAATTTTCTTCTATACTACTTCCCCTGGGATATGGTGTCCAAAGAGAAGCTCATATGGGGATAATCCAATATTCCTCCAGGGTTTTGTTCCGATTGTAAGAAGTGCTGGGGGTAGGCATCTTGTCCAAGGCAGTTGAGTCTCCAAAATTAGTTTAGTGAGCTGCCTTTTAATTTCTTGTCCTTCTTTCTACCTTTCCAGAGGAAGGAGGGTGCCATGGAGTATGAAACTCCCAATTAATATCCAAGGCTCATACTAAGAATTGAAGAACCCTAGAAGTGAAACGCGTTCCCTGATCCAAGTCTATCCACTCCACTAAACCATACCTGGGAAGAATCTGTTCCACAAGAATCTTGCCAATGGCTGAAGCCATCGCTTGGGTTGTGGGGAATGCCTCCACCTACGAGGTCAGGTGATCGACCATGACCAGCAAGTACTTGAGGTGGCCAACTGGAGGCAGCTCGGTAAAGTCAGCCTGGATGCTTTGGAAAGGTCTAATTCCCAGAGGTCTTCCTCCTGCAGGAGACCGGCATTGGGCTGACTTATTTGTCCTTCAACACACAAGGCATCACTCCACTAGCCTTGCCAGGGTATAAAGACCAGGAGATACATACCGGGTTAGAACTGTATCACACAGATTCAGTACATCCCAGTGACTGCCTTGGTGGAGGTGTTGTAACACCTGCCTCATATTTGCCTTGTTTAATACCTCGCGACCATCGGGGAGGAACCATATCCCTTGGCTTCCCTTCTGGGCCCCCAACTCTCAGGCTTTGTCGTCTTCTTCCTTAGAATAGGAGGGGAGTAGACTCAAAGGGAAAGAAGGGATTAAGACTAACATTGAATCACTTTGATCATTTGTTTTATCCCCAACTCTCCTTGCCTCCTCATCTGCCGGTCTATTTCCTTTAGCTTCAAAAGTGTGGCCAGGTTGGTGCCCATTAACATGTATGACAGCAATTGCCTCTGGTAACAACAAGTTCTCTAACACCAGGGTTAGCAAAGTGGAATGAACCAATCCCTTGCCTTTACTATTCACCATTCCCCTTTCTTCCCAGATTTTCCCAAATACATGCACTACCCCCCAGGCATGCTTAGAATCTGTGAAAATGTTCCCACTTCTCCCTTCTAGTAATTTTAAAGTTTGATTTAAAGCATACAATTCACAGGTTTGGGCAGACCAGTCTTTCAGCAATCCCACTGCCTCTTCTAAGGCAAGTCAATCCCCATCAACAATGGCCTATCCATCTTTCCTTTTCCCTTCTACTACTTCGGAAGGCCTGTCTATGAAAAGGTTTCTGGCTTCAGGTATGGGAGACTCCTGAAGGTCCTCCAGAATCTTTGTCAGAAAGTCCACTGTTTCCAAACAGCAGTGTTCCAACTCTATTTCCCTTGATCCCATGGTGGTAAAGAAGGAAGCCGGATTTAGATTTGAGTTGGATGGAGTTAGGTTCTAATTCTGGTAAGTGCTGATACAGGGGTTTAGTTAGTACTGCATATGAGTCTATCCAAGCTCTACAATAGACTGCCAACCCCAAAAACTTCCCTAATTTTTGTTTAGTCTTCAGGAGTTCAATTTGAAAGATTCCTGCCACTCGCTGAGGATCCAATCTTTTACTTCCCTCACTAATGAGGTGCCCCAGATACTTAACTTCCCTTTCCACAAATTGTAGTTTCCCCTTCAAGATCCAGAGCTCAAATTCCCCTAGGTAATTTAGTAGCTCCATAGAGGCTCGACTAACTTATTCTCTTCTTCTCCCTGCTACCAGCAGGTCATCCACATATTGTAGCACTCAGGCCCCAGGAGGTGTTATAAATTTTTCCAATATGGCATCTTATACTTGTCCAAACAAATACAGTGACTCAGTATATCCCTGAGGCAAAACGCACCATCTATATTACTGCTTCCTTCTGGATTCTGGGTCTTCCCATTCAAAGGCAAAAATATCCCTACTTTCAGGGTCTAATGGGCAGATCCAGAATGCATCTTTCAAATCTATAACACTGAACCACTAACTGTCTTAAGGAGTTATTCCCATAATAATGTAGGGGTCGGATACTATTGGATGGAAGGAGAGGACTACCTTGTTAATTTCCCTTAAATCTTGTACCAGTCTATAGGATCCATCCTCTCTCTTTACTGGGAGAATTGAAGTGTTAAAAGGGGAGATACAAGGCTCTAAAAGCCCATCCTTTCTAAGTCCCCTGATAACAGGCTGGAGACCTTCCTTCCAAAGGAATAGGTTACTGCCGGACCCTGACTGTCACTGTCTGTTCTTTCAATGTGATTCTGATTGGGGTGTGCCCAGACCATGGGGTTGATAACTTTTTCCTTTCTTTCTCTTAACACTAGCATCCTTTTTGTAGGGATAATTTGGGTTCCTTGTATTAATTGAATTGAGAGTTTGGTAAGCCAACCCCTACCTAGCAAATTGATCCCTGGCCCTGGTATCAAGAGGAGCCTCCCAAAAACCATTGTCCCTTCACACTCAGATTCAGTTATTTCAGTAAGGGAGACAGAGAAGGTGTCTCCCTTTACCCTAGAAATAGGTAAAGTGTCTTTCGATAGTTTACTTGCTCAAGGTGACTGGACCACTGAGAACCTAGTAGCCCCAGTATCAAGAATACTAATTCTTCCTTCTTTGGTCCCATGCTTAAATTTATCAAGGGCTCTGGGTGGGTCATTTCAATGAACCCGACACCCCTAACCTTCCAGCTCCATAGAGTAGAAAACTTTCTGTTCAGATTCCCACAAAAGGCATTCTCTTCTCATAATGGCCCACTTTCCCACACTCAAAACAGGCTAAGGGGCCTGCTCCATTCTCTCACCTGGGAATCTAAATCCCCTTCCTTTCGCACGGCCATTTCCAAATTGTCCATAAGAGTTTGATGTCATTGTCTGAGATTTCATCCCTGACCTAGCTACTGTCTGTACTGTGCATCACCTTAGTTTGTTGTTCCTGTTTTAGAGACTGTAACATGATTTTAGCGTTCTCATCCCTCTCCCTCTTCTCCTTTGAAGCCCTGGCTACGTATACCTTATGAGCCATCTCTAGTAGCTCATCCAAAGGCTTTGTCTGCCACCCGTCCTGTTTCTGCAACTTCTTGTTAATGTCTGGCCAATAATTGGTAACAAAGTATACCCCCAGTAAGTTCTGGGCACTTGGGTCACACTCCCCCAGCCCAGAAAACTTCCTCCTTAAGTCTAGTCAGAAAGGCAGAGGGGGTCTCATCTTTTTCTTGCTTGACCCCTGCCACTGTATTCATATTCTGACTCTGGGGAATTGCATTTCCAATCCCCTTGACAATTATTGCTCTCAAATCTTTCATATGTTCTCTGTGAGTTACATTATTATGATCCCACCCTAGGTCCTAAAGGGGAAATTTCTGCTCTTCCAAGGCCCTCCCTGTGCTAGCAGATGTTCATCATCCCAAGTCTTCATAGCAGCATTCCTTATTTATCCTTGTTTTTCCCCTGTGAAGGGGATCCCCATGATCACCATTAATACTGACCAGGTGTAAGTGTTGGCCAAGAAACTGATCTACTTGTTCTGCCAAACTGTAAAGGCAATCAGTGAATGGGAAGAGCCTCCCTGCCCATTTCAGTGGGCTTCAGGGGGCGGGGCTCTCAGGGTCCTGTGGGGAGTGGCTAGAACTGGAGCCAGTGGAAGCCTATGGTGGGAGGAGCTTGCTGAATGGTTGGAGCAGAGCTGAGAGGCAGTTGGTGAGAGCAATTAAGAGCTGAAGGAGAGAGGAAGCAATCAGCTAGCTGAAACACAGCTTGGAGATCTGTAACGGGGAGAGTTAGAGCCGACCCCTGCCCTCCATGGACCTCTGCGTCCAGGGCCTGCTGAGGTAAACTCAGAGCTCTGCAATATGGGAGGAACAGGATGGAGTCAGGAGGAAGGGTCTCGCCTTTGTTACCCATATGGCACTTCCAGTTCTTTGTCTGGACTTGCTTGACCGCATGGCACTTCCAGTTCTTTGGACTTGCCTGACCACAGGGAACTTTGGGAGAGTGCAGGAAAAGAAGGGGGGGAGAGTAGGTGGAACCAAGGTGGCCCTAGCGCCTACATTACCAAAGATAGTACCTACGTAATCAAAGATATAAAAGTTTGCTACTAACCTGAATAAATCGGAGTTACTAACCATCTTGTATCCCGCCTCGTTCATTGTCCATGACATCAGGTCTTTGCTGGACAAAGGCCTGGGTGTTGGGGGGGTGGGCAGCAGACCCCAACAAGTGGCGCCCAACGTGGGGCACTGCACAGAGCCACACATGCGTACCCAAGATCGCCAAGGTGCCTCCTTCCTGGCAGAGGACGGAGAAGAGCAGAAGGGAAGACTATGTGTGCGCAGAGCCTTGGGTCCAATTCAGCTTCTCAGCAGGAAGGCTCATTCCCATCTCTGTGGACAACCCAACTTCAATGCCGGTGAGGAAAGGATTTTTCCTTATTATGGGGCAGGCGGAGTCCTTAGGAACTGCCACAGATCAGGACCCATTCATTAGAATTATATACAAGACGGCCAAGGATCAGGGGTGTACCATCACTCCCAGAATTATCAGGGGTTTTCTTAAAACAGTAGAACAAATTTTCCCTTGGACCGCCCAGCGACCCCCCCCCCCCCATCACTGCAGGGTCTTGGAGAGTCATAGGAGAACAATTAACAAGCTA
This sequence comes from Trichosurus vulpecula, assembly GCF_011100635.1. NCBI lineage: Eukaryota > Metazoa > Chordata > Mammalia > Diprotodontia > Phalangeridae > Trichosurus > Trichosurus vulpecula. Next base: position 148,355,786 of record NC_050574.1, on the reverse strand, counting down.
TGAATCAGAAAACTCTGGGGCTTTAGAGCCCAGCACATTTTTTTCTATACAAGATCATAAAAGTGGCCCTTGAATCTGCAAAAGGCTGCTGTGAAAAACAGCCCAGGCAGTTTGCAGCCTCCACTCAGACCACGCCCTCTACATCCCCCTATTCCACTCCGAGACAGTCATGATCCCCCTCCCCAGATCTTAGAGCTCTGCCTGCCCCACAGTCGCTATGCACTGATTTAGAGCAGTTTCAAAATCAAACGCCGGAGGGGGAGGAGAGACAGAGGTTGGGATGGGAAGTTGGGGAGCTGGGGAAAAAGTTGGAAAGATTGTCAGATCAGTTGACTCCACAGGAAACGGTGCGTTTCAAGCCGTAAGCCCCGCGGGAATAAGACAAAGGCAGAGGTTCCCACCAAAAAGGAGGGAATGAGAGAGCGGGCATTCATAAGTGAAACTCGGGCGCCCCCTGATGGCAGAATGTCACCATTACAACATATGATAAAAAAGATGAGGGAGCAGGGAGATGAGGTCGTGTGGGACCTCCTAGGAGTAGGGGCTTTCCCTATTATGGAGGACCCCTGGTAAGCAGGTAGAGGAGGATGATCCTGACAATCCAGGGCAGACGAGAATAAGACAAATTCCACCAGTGAGAAGACACGTCCCTGTGTCCCCTTTTCTGATAAAGGAGCTGAAGAGATCAATTAAGGATTATGGTTTAAAATCCCCTTATATCAGGATTAGACTAAAAGACCTGGCTGCTTATCTACTTACTCGCAATGATTGGAAGCTTGTGATGAGAGCTATTCTCTCCCCAGGCGAGATGGTAGTCTGGTCCTCCCTGTTCTCAGAGGAGTGCCGAGATATGGCTACTTGGTATAATCCAGACAATCCCCAAGGGGTTCAGGACTATCTTTATATATAGCGGGAACAGGGGATTGCCTCACAGACCCTCAACAGATTAATTACCCCGTGGAGCTATACGAGAGACTTGCTATCTGTGTGGAGAAAGCCTATGATAAAAACCTGTAAAAACAGTCCACACGGTTCTGTGCCCTAAAACAAAAACCCGATGAATCCTTCCCTGATTTCTGTGCCTTGGTCCAGGATGCAGTGACTAAAGTGATGGGGGAAGTAGAAGGCACAATTACCGTTATCAAGCAGATTTTAAGGAATAGTTGTAATGCAGATTTCAAAAAAGCCATGGCTGGTCTTAAAAAAGATGCTTCAAAGATGTGAGATGGTAAGAACAGAGGTTTTTACTGCACAAGTGAGAGCAGCAGCTTATGGGTTCAAGCCCCAAGAATCCCGAGGCCAGCAGGTAGCTAATCAGGACAAACGGTGTTTTCAGTGTGGGAAATGGGGGCACTTTAAGAAGGAATGTAGAGCCTCCTCAAAAGCTAAAGGAGGGACTCACCCAAAGATACTTTGCCCCAAGTGTAAAAAACTGGGGCATTGGGCCTCTGAATGCCGCAGGGACTCACCACTTCTCAGCAGTATTTAAATGTCCAGTCGGGCCACCCACCAGCCCAGGACCAATGGTGGGACCAGCCGAACGCCAATATCCTGGCGCTTCGCCAACGGTACCAGCAGTTGGCGGCTATGCGGCCCCCTACTGGATTATAGATCTCCATAGGAGAGGGTATTACAGTATTAGCCCCCTTACCACTGTTATGGCACTTATGCAAGAAACTATTACTATGAAGGCGGGAGAGCTTAGCCTTCTGGTGGTTCCCCCAGCACATGAATACACAGGCTTAGTCCCTGTAATTCACCTTTTTCCCAGCAATTTTCCTATTACTAAAATACCTGTAATGAATACCACTAACACAGAGGGTACCCTGGATGCTGGACAAAAGATAGCAGTGCTGTTAATATTTCATAATGAGGAAGCTCCAGCTACATATTTCTCACAGGCATTGACCACCCAGCACCCGCAACTCATCATTAGGCTGGGTGGCTGCCTTCTCACTGGCCTTATGGACACAGGGGCCGATCGTACTGTTATTCCCCTTGAGTAGTGGAATCCTGCTTGGCCCTTAGATCCCGCACAAGACCTGTAGGGGGCGTACAACCAGCTCCTATGGCTCTTAAACCTATCACATGGTAATTTGAAGGCAAACGGGGTCGAATTACTCCTCGTGATTTTTGGCCTCCCAGTAATTCTATCGGGGCAAGACCTCTTGTCCCAACTGGGTATTACCATCTCCACCCAGAAATTTTCATAGGGCCCCCGGCCAGGCTGCACCACCCATTCAGGTACCGGCCCTCACTTGGACAAGTGATGAGCCTATATGGGTGGACCAGTGGGCCCTGTCTAGTGAAAAAATAGCCCACAAGGTGATAGTTCAGAAACAATTGGAGCCTGGTCATATAGAACCTTCTACCAGCCCATGGAATTCTCCTGTATTTTGCATTAAGAAAAAATCTGGTAAATGGAGGATGCTTACTGACCTTCATCAGGTCAATGCCTCTATGGAAACAATGGGGGCCCTTCAACCTGGGCTCCCTTCACCAAATATGGTCCCAAGAGGATTTAAAATTTGTGTTATTGATATAAAGAGTTGTTTTTATAGCATTCCACTGCATCCCAATGATACTAGGTGATTTGTCTTTTCCATTCCTTCACTGAATTTACAGGAACCTTATGTCAGATATCAATGGAAAGTGCTCCCCCAGGGCATGAAAAATAGTCCCACCTTATGACAATGGTATGTTCAACAAATTATTCTCCCTGTCTGCAAGTACTGTCCAACTGTGCTTTTAATATATTATATGGATGACCTCTTGGCCACTCATTCCAACGGTGACCTTTGCAGGCCATTGTTACACAGTTACATGCTTATGGACTGGCTGCAGCCCCAGAAAAAATTCAGAGGGCATTGCCTATAGATTATTTGGGAGTAAAGTTACATGAACAGGAGGTGCAGATGAGAAAACCCCATTTAGAGCCTAGTAAGGTCTGCACCTTGAATGATTTTCAAAAGCTTGTTGGTGATATTCAATGGCTCCATCCCCAGTTGGGGCTAACTACTCAACAGCTTGCCCCTTTATATGAAATGCTATGGGGACCCTCTGACCTTAAATCACCCTGCCATTGGCCCCCTGAGGCCCTTCAGTGTCTTCAGGAAATACAAGCGGCCATCCTTGCCAGATCCACTGTGAGGATCTTGGCAACTGATCCCTTAGAGCTTACTGTCCTTAACACTCCATCACTCCCCACTGGGGTTGTTCATCAAGTTACTGGAATTATTGAATGGGTACACTTAGCTCAAATTAAGAACAGAAAGTGCTCTCCCTATACCAGTCTTGTAGCCCAAGTTCCCTGGAAGGGCATAGTTAGAGCGAGCACTTAGTGGCAGAGACCCTAAGGTTATTTATACTATGTATACTAATCAACAGTTACAAAAATGTTTCCAAGAGGATGCTGATTGGCAGCTTATAATTGGGCATACCTTTCACCATGGTGCACCTCTTCCTCTAGCCCACCAATTTACCAATTGGCCTTGGGCATGGGGGGGAGAAATTTTCTCCTATACCTGTTGATGGGATCAATGTATTTACTGATGCCACGAAGCTACATCGGGCTGCTATATACATACCTTCTAAAAGGAGTGTTAAAGTCTTTACGACTCTATTCACTTCCACTCAGCAAAATGAATTATTTGCAGTCCTCCAGGCCATGCTTATAGACACTCCCATTAACATCATTACTGATAGTCATCATGTTGCAGGTCCAGGATGTATACCCAATCCCTGTGGTCTGGCTCTTTGATTCTGGTGTAATAGGCCATGGAAGAGGTTCACATCTGGATTGGACCAGATTCTGTGATCATTATTATTCTTGACATAAATGTACGTGTTGAGTATCGTGTTCTTTAAATGTGTCACTGATAATGTGCTTTGAGCAATAATACTGGTTACTTAATGATTGATATCTATAGTCTGTAATACCATAATTTGCCTTTTAGTTAAAGTTAAATAGATACTCTTAGCACCGCCATTCTGTAAATCAAATGAGCTGCTGGCACAGATGACTCAGCACTTGCTTCAGTTATGGCAGGAAGAGGATTCAGATACTGTCATAGGTATGCACTGCCTTGGGGAAGAAGAATTTCCTGATTTTCACAGAATAACAGGAGTTACATCAGCTTGAAGCTTATCAACTGTCTTCCAGAGAAGATCCAATCCTGTTAGCATTTGAGACACCATATCCATTTTTAAGATTAATATGCCAAGTTGTGAAGCAATCTTGTATCTGACAGCTCTTATGTCATCATGCAAGTCTGGGTAGTCTGTTTCACTGGGAAATCATGGGGAAAGAGGTTCTTCTCTTTTCCTACCTTGATTGATGGTGGTCATTGCTTTTGGAGTAGGCGTGAGCCCTAGGGTCCTGCTTTGATGAGATAGATCCAAGCTTGAGTCATGGAACTGAGGGTGTCCCAGTCTAAATTAGCATTTATATGGTTTCAGTCTGCACCTTCTCTGTAAGTGAGTTTGGTTGTGAGGCCATAGGTGAAATATAAGATTGTCTGGACATTCTGGAAAGTGCCTTTGAGGTTCACACAATAAATTTTTAATGACTCATTTATTCTCTCTAAGGCTTCTCTCATGTTTTCATATACAGTTGAATGTATTTCTACACCAAATTGTGTGTGTGTTGTGCTCTTCTTTGAACAGTTCAGTTGAAAGTGAGATTCAAATGATCCAAGTGATGTTTCATCTACTACCACTTCATATCTATAAAATTTGTATAGTTTTATTTTCTCATCCAGTCAAATGAGGTAAGTTCCCGCACACTTCTTGCCATTTTTATGTATATTATATTCTTTTCCCTCCCTTTCTTCTTTTAAGATCCTCAAAACATCGTAAAACCATGGCCAAATTCTTTATTGGATGTAACTGCCTTACGATTCCTAACACCATTATGGCTGTTAGGGGACATTTTTATCATCCCGCTATTAGAATATAAAAACCCATGATAACTTCTGATTGATGAACTTGCTTCTTCATCTAGAATGCTTCCTAGTCTTCTACTTTAGATGTCTATACTTTTTTACTCAACTTTTATAGCCTAAATCCGTGTAGTCACCTCTAGACAGTTTTTCCCTGATTCTTCCTTTTCCCCTGAACTGGTAAAGTAGAGAAGCTGTCCCTTCATGTGGGATGTGTCATTGTGTGGCTCAAAGGAAGGAGAATCGACATCTCTAACCCATACTTCATACTCTCCACCCCCAACCAAACGCCTCAGCAATAACCAGGTACCTGTACCAGAAGTTTGTAAACCCAAGGAAGACAGTTCACCAGCAAGGGCAATTCTCCCTGTTTGGTAAAATCACACTGTTTGGGGAGGGAGCAATGTTATGGGACTGCAGAGGACTGGGGATGGGGCAAAAAATGATTGGTTAAGGTTCCTGTTGCTGGGCCTTGAGTTAGATCTGGTGCAGTAACCCTTTTACCCAGTTGCATGCTTCAGGGTTTCTGTGTGATGGGGGTGGGTAGAGGGGGAGGAATGAGGCCTATTCTACTGCTCAGAACAGGTTGCACAACAGGATGCAATGCCACTTATTTGGGCCGTTTGCATTGCAAAGGACCAATGGGAGAATACAGACGTGTGAATGAAATTGAATAATTCTCAAAATGGAGTAGCTCTGGATCCACAATTCCACCCTTTCGGGCTATACCAAGCACAGTCTCCTGACTACACAAGGGGCATGGATCTGTAACAATGTTACTTGCAACCGCTGTGGGGGTATAAGACTAATAACACCAGCACACAGGAGGGCTGCTAGCACAGGTTCTTTGATCTGCTTTTCTAAAGGAAAGCAACTCAAAAAGAGTCAACAATCCTACTTTAATTACATATACATGTATGTATGTATGTATAATTCACTTAGTTCAGTGGGAAAAAGTCAGCACCCTCAACTTCAGAGAAAATCCAAACAGGAATTACAAGCAGAGAAAATAACACAAACCAACAGACAGGGCTTCTAGCTGTCTGACCATTACATACAAACATAGGTACCAGAGAGAAGTACCAACAACTGAGAAGCACCAACATCTGGGTTTTCAAAGCTGGTTGCTCTTTAATGGCTATCCAGAGTCTTACCTGGCTATATGACACAAACACTCTTCCCGTGAGTGAACCCCAACCTCGGAGTATATATACACTTCTTCAGGGTCAGAGGGCATCACAACCCTCATGGCCCAGGGTCATGTGACTCAAACTTATGTGACTTAGGCTCTCTTGTGACTTAAGCAGGTCAATCAAAGATTCTTGACTCAATCAAAGGCAAGAGTCAGTCAAAGGCTCTTGATTGCCTTAGTGCTAAGAAGAACTAGAACTTCAAAAGAAAAAACAGCAAAAAATCCCACTTCGCCTGCCTTTACAGGATCACATTCTTACAAATGGACCGGATTACATGAGATGGTCAGGGAATTTGGGGTTTCCAAAAATTTTACACTCACAGAATAGTTAGAGATCCAAAGGCAACAGTATCCAGTCATCCTGAGGCAGCCATAAAGAGTATTTTTACTCTTGGGGCTATAAGTAAAGGGACTTAAACTTACACTAGGAAACAACTACACTGTAGCCATGAGTATCAAAAAATCATAATCCCATGCATCCTCCAATGTCATAAAAGTTAAATTTAGTTAAATGGAGTCATGATCTAATACATCCCTTAAGGAGACCAACTTCATAAAATAGATTTTGAGTACACTAAGGTCGCAGATCAAACTACTAATTTAGAGCATTCATAATGGATTGATTGAGGGAAAGATTTATGTATCACCAGTTAGCTAGGGCGGCTGATGAACTACTAAATCATTTCAGGAAGCTTAAACTTGCCTTTGTTTAACATTATTATTTCCATAAGTCACCTTGGGGCAGGTGAGGTTAACATACACATAAGGCAGGCTTTCAGACCAAAAGTTGCAGGAGGAATGGCCCTGAATCCTGAACAATAAATAAAAGGAATTAGGGCATACCTCCCTGGCAGGCAAACATAAATACCATGAAATATCACAGACAAAGTGATAGAATAATTATCAATATTAAACAACATTAAATCTCCTTGTCCCTGGTAACCTACTCCCAATATCTACCATGTAATCAGAAGCTGTGTTTTGAGTCCGAGCTGATTCATATAGTCATCAGGTCCCTAGAAATAACCTCCTTTGGAAATTCTGGAATAGGTCTCATTCTCACAACAGTTCTGGAGGGGGCTTCTAATAGATCCACTTATTTGGTTCTAGGAAACTTAGAGAGATTGCTTATTTAATACTGCTAAAATTTGCCAACAACAAGACTCAATACAATTTAGTACAACCTCTTGAATTTGGGTTTCCAGTAACTAATTCATGTGGTAAAAGCCAGTCCAAACCTTATGGAACTAATACTACTAACAACGGAACTATAGAACATCCAATTAAAAACCCATTATTCACCTGAAAGTTCAGAGAATTGCAGTTTTTACATGCCATTTGCTCCTATCATCTGTATCTGAAACTTGTACCAGATAGAGATAATGCAATCAATTGCATAAGGGAAGAATCTTAAAAGGATCCATGAGGGCCTGACTTGGAAAATCAGTCCTTATGTCTCTTAATATTATTAGAGAGAGACTTCAAAATAGGAAAATAACATGATTTGAAATTTTGTTTATAATTAATACAATTTTACTTATAAAATAATCCAAATTTGAGAATTTACATACTGAAAGCCACATTTCCCATTTGGAAGCTGGATGTATATGTATTCTACTTCTTAAGAAAAATCTAATGTTTGTGCTTTCTAAAAGTTAACTATTTCATTAAAAAGTCAAGATTTTTACATGTTTTTCCTATGCTCCTCTTTAGAGGATATATGTTATCTTCGTATCATCAGGAAAGAATCAGATTTTTAAGGGTCGAATCTCACACATCAGTGTATAACTATTAGCAAGGGGATTGCAAGCCCAAGAACTCATTCACCTAATCGTGTAATATATGGAGTTGACTACAAATTCAGATTAAAAACAGTATGATCTTTCATTTCTTCATCTTACTATAGTAAGTCAGAGATTATAATTATTAATAATTAGTATTAACCTACTAATAATAGATGTAGTATTGAAGGGAAAAATATTTCCACCTGCTCTGAGTATAAAAATTTGCTGAGCAAAGAAAAATGAGGAACATGGTTGTAATAACATCAAGACTGTCTAATCAAGGGCACAGAATGACCTGGCATAAGCACGATAGGGGGAAAAAACTTCCTTAACTCTGATTGCAGATAAAATTCACAAGTAACAGCCAATTATGTAGTAAAGTTTCACATTATTCACAGGGTATCATAGCCAGGTTCAGAATTAAGCAGGTGGGAAATTTTCGTGTTCAAAAAGAGAATAGCACAACAAGAAAACTGAGTTAAAAGAATTCTACCTTCACTTATGCAAGGTCATGTCCTCAACTTTCCCAGGCACAGATGTCTATACGTCTATAGCAGATCTCAGACTGCCCTCTCTTTGGGCGGTACATGGCTTTTCCCTTGACTTGTGGATATTGGTTTAATGACAGTTCTGAGTTTTTATTTCAGGTATAATCGTTACAATTTAACTAAGCAGGGCTAGGTTATTATTATTGCTTTTGAGTTGTAACCATGAATATATAGGGCACATATAGGGCTTAACAATTTAAATCTGTTGTGTAGCAGGAATCAAGCATGTAGAAATTAAGAGTAAACACAATCTAGAGTTTCACACATAACAGTGAACACGTAATAGTTCATTCAAAAACCTCAGAAAAATACTGACTACTGTAAGTTTCTAGAGCAGCAGATATTTGTATTGCCTATTAACTCCTAAGGCAAAATAAAATCCTTGAATGTAATATTTATTATTACTAAGTTGGCCCAAAGATAGAACTTCAATGCATACTTTTTAATATCAGGTACAGTTTCATAATTTGCATAAGCTATGGCAAAATAATCTCAAAACGATCACTCTTTACTAAAAAAAAACTTTAAAGTCCTCCCACTGGGAGTTGTCTTAGTTTTTCGTTTTACCACTGCATATTTTTTGCAGCTTCTCTCACAGAGCTGTTAAGACCTTTGATCCTGCCTAAATAAAACAATTCAAGGAACCTCACAGATGAGGACAATCTAAGAGGTCCATGGTACTCTTTTTCCAAGCAGGGGTGAGTTGTTACTATTCAAAAGCAAAATATACCCAATTAAATACTTAAGTTTTTAAACTTACTGACCAACTTCTTCCCCTGCTACATTTGTAATCCAACAACATCTAGATTAAAAGAAAAGTTATTTGTGCAATGATACAATTGTATCATTTTCTGGGTATATTTTTTCTCAGACTACGCCCCAAAAATTCATAGTATAAGAAGAATTAGAAGCTTAACAAAAACAAATAATATTGTGGATTTTTTTCCCAGTCAAGTAACATCAATTCAGTTAAATGCATTTTCCAAATACTCTTACATAGAAGTCAGTTAATTTGGTATTCTATACCAATTGCATTCAAAAAACAAGCATAGAGTAATTATAATTAATAAAAATAAAAATAGGTAACATTTATATAGCACTTACCAGGTGCCAGGCACTGTGCTAAGCACTTTACAGTTACTATTGTCACTTGATGCTCACAACAACCGTGGAAGATAAATGCTACTATAATTCCATTTCACAGATGAGGAAACTGAGGCAAATAGAGCTGAAGTGACTTACTCAGGGTTACCCAGCTAGTACCTGTACGAGACTGTATTTTAACTCAGATTTCCCTGATCCATGCAATTTCCAAGCATTATAGCCTTAATACCAAATATCAAAAGTATTTTGTATTGAGTTTTGATTTAGCCTGACACTCCACTGAATCTCTCTCCTGTACAGATTTACTCTTATAATATAAATTAATTGGTGAACTTTTACTTCCTAATTTCATAGTTTGTTTCAGCTTAGTTAAATTTTTTCAAACTAGCTTCATTTTCTGTTTATTCTTTGGTAACTGAATTCACGTCCTGTTAGAATGATACATCTATCACCCTCCAGGAAGGGGAGAGAGGCTTGTACTGTTTGCTCTTAATTTTTATCCTAGCTGCAAACCTCCAAAAATTCACTAAGATGTGGATTTTTTTAGCAATTACAACACCTTTTAAACCATAATAAGAAAATGTACAATAAAGAGGTTACATTTCAGTTACAAATTGTAATTTCCAATTAGTTTGTAATGCCATAAATTTCTACAACCTGGGAAAAAACATTTTCTTTCTTTCCTTATCTGTCTTTATTTCAGTAGCCTCTAACCTGGCCAAAGCTGTGAAGGCACAGAGAATTTCACAGTTTTATCTTCAGTGGGGGTGCAGTAGGAAGGGGCTACAGAGATGATGGCATCCAGAGGTCTAACAGTCCTTGGAAATAGATGGGAGGCATTTAGAGGATTCTGGAAAGACTTGGGTATCTGAGATGAGGGGAATTATACAGTATAAATGTCTTATCTGTGGGCACCTCCACAGTGGGTTCAAAATGGGCTTAGCCCATTTCAACAAACAGAACACAGAAACCAAGACAGAAATGCATAGGAGTTTATACTTTCTTTTAGGGAAGGGGAAATGGGGTTGAAGTTCTCCTAGAACAAAGTTAACAGCTTACTAATTATTGGGAAGCTGAACCAAGGGAAGTTCCTCTTGAGAGCTCAGTGTTGAGGAATGCAATACCTCCCTCCTTTCAGTCCTGCTTATCACAGTGTTAATCAGTCCCAGAGGTGGGGCAGCAAATCCCTAGTGCCAGAGGGAGTAGTCAGTTCACAGATCTATTTGGGCCCCAGGGAAGCCTGTCAGTGGGGACAAGGGCCCCAGCAGGTCAGTGGCTGCTGTCTCTGCCTGAAGAACTGACCCATAAATTTAAGATAGCAACAGAGAATGCAAGTAGATATAAGTGCGCACTGGTGAAGTCATTCCAATTCTCTAAGGCTGGTCACAATTACAACCAAGGAAACCAGTTTCCAATAGACCAAAACAGACCCTCCAATGATCTGGCTGAGGTGATTGTCATTTGTAATTCAGGGCAACATGACCAATCCTAACTCACACTGACCAGATTCTTGTCCCCTCAGACACAGAAAGATTCCTAGTAGGCAGAGCATGAGGCTTCTGGGTTGTGGCACTCTTCTCTGGCTGGTAGTAAATCTCAATTCTGACACTAATTGTGGAGAGAAATGGGAATAATCAGGTACCTGGACCAGAAATTTGTAAATCAAACCAAGGTTTATTGAGTTCACCAGTAAGAGTAGCTTTTTCGCTCTCATGTACCATTCCAACATTGAGGAAGAGAGCAATATTTTTATTGGGCAGCTAGAGAGGAGTGAGGATGGGGCAAAAATTGATTAGTCAAGGTCCTTGTTGCTAGGGCGTGAGATTGATCTATTGCAATAGCCTGTTTACCCAGTTTCATAGTTAGGGGTTTCTCTATAGCAAAGCAGTAGAGCTGATCCATTTCTCAGAACAGGTTGACATGTCATATTTTGGGTTACTTGCGTTACAAGCACTAATGGGAGAATACAGACGTATGTTTGACTGAAATTGAGTGATTCTCAAAATGGAGTAGCTCAGATCCGTATCTCCAAGTGAAACTTTATTTCCTTTCAGGATGGGAAACAAGAGGTTGGGGCCAGAAGCTTGACCACTCTGCTCTCCTCAGAGAGGGAGTGCCAAGCTAGAATTATAGCCAGGGCTTGACCTCACACAGGCATGAGGCGTTGATATTCACCAATGAGAAGAAAGTCTTATACCAATGGGCTTTGGGACTGGGGTTACAGTAACAATCTTTCACCTCAGTCAACTAGCATTGATTAAGTAACTATTGTGTGCCAGGTACTATGCCAACCAATGGAAATGCAAAGAAAAGCAAAAGACAAACAGTCCTTGTTCTCTGGGTGCTCACAGTCTAAAGGGGGAAATGACATGCAAGCGACTATGTACAAACAAGATACATCTATAGAGACAGCATACATTTTGGTAGTCTTAGAGGGAAGGTGCTAAGATTAAGGAGGACAGGGGAAAGGCTTCTTGAAGAAGGTATAACTAAGAAGTCAAGGGAAACCAGTAGGCAGAGATGAGGAGGAAACAGCCAGAGAAAATACTTGAAGTAGGAAAAAGGAGTGTCATGTTAAATAAACCAATGGCCTTATATGATCCTGTTTTTTATTCTCTTTTGTGCTTATTATGCAATATAGCATTTTATAATTGTCACAATCATCCTATTTTCAACTATTAGGGCCTTGACTAAACTGACTCATCAAAAGTTTACATCTCTCTACTCTCCACCCCATACTCCTCACTCAGAGGGCATTTAACAGGAATTATTTGATTTGATTTGATTTTGATAAAGAAGAAACATTAACTTTAAGTGATGGCACTGGAAATATATTTAGTTTAGTACTGAAATCATCTCTCCTAAGATTTTCCTGAAAATGTTGGTACTCTAGTCAAGTGTTAAAGACTTAACCTTTGGTGAACACCTGGCATGTTTCTAGGAGGTGACATGGGGAGAACACATCACAAAGGAAGTCAGAAATGTTTAATAATGACGAGGTACACAATTTGCAAAAAGTCCCATAGGAAGAGAAGCTCCTTACATAAGCACCAACCAATTTTTGCTGGTAGAAAAAAAAATACACTTTATAAGAAAGAGATATTGGCATAGTTTGCCTGCATTTTTATAGCTAACCCTTCATTCCTGGAGAGAAATGGAAAGAGAGAGTTTATTATGAATCATATATACCAAAGTGGGATATTTTCATTGTCCTTAAGATTTGTAACCCATTCTAAACAGTTATTAATTTGCATTTTTTCCTCATAGTTATTTTATTCATTTGAATTCACCTCTAAATTCTTATTGTTATTGTTTAACATCATTTGATAAAAAGATTTCCATCTCAGTTGCCTATTTTGGTGACAACATTGCTGTCTATAGAAAAGAAACACTAATTGAGGTCTCCTTTTAAAAAATAATCATTTATCTGGATTAACCCATGCTTATTTTTTATTAAAAACAAAACCAGAGTTTATCTGCTAGAAGAATTGCATGTAATTATAGTAATTAGAGGGAGAAAAAGATGTCCCTCCATGAGCCCACCCATTCTTCTAGTGAGTGTACAAAACCATTCCCTATGTCATACTGAGTATGTTCAACCATGAAATTGAAAAGGGCCCATAACAGACAATATGTTTATTTTAGCAATCTAGATGATTTGTAGCAATGCAGCCATCCAAATATGTATTTAATTGTTCACTTTTCTTTCTCATTTGCCATATTAAAATAGCTTGTTACTGGTTTAGTGTTCAGTTTTCCATTTTAAAACAGGGTTCCTCCTCCATTTCTTTCTTAAGACTTTCAGTAATTCATCTGCTAAAATTGTATATTTTATGCATTTTGCTTGATCCCAATATATCCATTAGTATTAGAGAGTTCATTTTAGAGGTAAGTGAACACTGCTATAGATCATTGCAGATACTGCCATATTCAACTGATATATTAGTTATTTTTGTTGAACTGATATTTGTCTCTTTTTCATTTTTTATTGCAAAAGATGCATTGGGTAGGGGAAGTTGGAGGGATATATTCAGAAATTATTGTGATGCTAAAATGAAAGATGAAAAAATTAATTTATCTGTAGTTTTCAGCATTTACTTTTATAAGATTTTGAGTCCTAAATTTTACCTCTCCTTCATTTTCTCAAGATGATATGGGCTATACATGTATGATCATATTAAATATATTTCAGCATTAGTTATGTTGTGAAAGAATAATCAGAACAAAAGGCAAAAACCACAAGAAAGAAAAAAGTAGAAGATAGTGTGCTTTGATCTTTATTTAAACTCCATAGTTTTTTCTCTGGATGTGGATAGCATTTTCCATCATGAGTCTTTTGGAATTGTCTTAGACCACTGCATTGCTCAGAAGAACTAAATCTAACAAAGTCAGTTGTCGCGCAATATTACTGTTACTGTATACAATGTTCTCCTGTTTCTGCTCACTTTACTCAGTACCAATTCATGCAAGTCTTTCCAGGTTTTTGTGAAATCTTCCTGTTTAACATTTTCTTATGGAATGATATTAATCCATTATATTCATATGCCACAAATTGTTCAACTATTCCCCAATTGATGGGCATCCCCTTAATTCCCAATTCTTGGCTGCCACAAAAAAACTGCTATAAATAATTTTGTATGTGTGGGTCCCTTTCCCTTTTCTATGATCTGTTTGGGATACAGACCTAGGAGTGGTTTTGCTGGATCAAGGGTTATGTACAGTTTCAAAGCCCTTTGGGCATAGTTCTGAATTATTCTCTAGAATGGTTGAATCAGTTCATAACTCCACCAACAATGCATTAATGTTCCAGTTTTCCCACATCTTCTCCAGCATTTGTCATTTCCCGTTTTGTCATGTTAGCCACTCTGATAGGTGTGATGTGGTACCTCAGAATTATTTTAATTTGCATTTCTCTGACCAATAGTGATGACATTTTTCATATGACTATAGAGAGCTTTAATTTCTTCATCTGAAAACTGCCTGTTCATATCCTTTGACCATTTATCAATTGGGGAATAACTAATACCCTTTTTTTGGAGGGGGGAAGGCAGGACAATTGAAGTTAAGTGAATTGCCCAAAGTCACACAGCTAGTAAGTGTGTTAAGCGTTTGAGGTCGGTTTTGAACTCAGTTCCTCCTGACTCCAGGGCCAGTGCTCTACCCAGCTGCGCCACCTAACTGCCCCAGAATGACTAATATTCTTAAAGATTTCACTCAGTTTCCTGTTTATTTGAGAAATGAAGACTTTATCAGAGACACTGGCTATAAAATTGTTTCCTAGCTTTCTGCTTTCCTTCTAATCGTGGTTGTATTGGCTTTGTGCAAAACCTTTTTAATGTAATCAGAATTATCTATTTTGCATTTTATAATGTCTTATATCTTTGTTCACTCATAAATTTTCCTTCTCCATATATCTGAAGGATAAACTATTCTTTGCTCTTCTAATTTGTTTTTAGTTCCATCCTTTATGTTAAATCATTTTATCTAGTTTGACCTTATCTTGGTGTATGGTATAAGGTGTTGGTCTATGCCTAGTTTCTGCTTTGCTGTCTTCCCAGCAGTTTTTGTCAAAAAGCCAATTCTTATCCCAGAATTTGGAGTCTTTGGGTTTATCGAACAGTTGATTACTATAGTGGTTGACTACTGTGTCTTATGTACCTACCTTATTCCACTGATCAACCACTCTATTAGCCAATACCAAGTAGTTTTGATGATTGCTGCTTTATAATACAGTTTTAGATCTGGTATAGCTAGGCCACTTTCCCTAGCATTTCTTTTCATTTAATTCCTTTGATATTCTGGACCTTTTGTTCTTCTAGATGAATTTTGTTATTTTTTCTAGCTCTATAAAATAATATTCTGGTAGTTTGGTATGGCACTGAATAAGTAAATTAATTTAGGCAGATTCTCATTTTTATTATGTTAGCTCAGCCTTCCCATGAGCAACCGATATTTTCCCAATTATTTAGATCTGACTTTATTCATATGAGAAGTGTTTTGTAATTGTGTCCATATAGTTCCTGGGTGTCTCTTGGCAAGTAGACTCCCAAATATTTCACACTGTCTACAATTACTTTTAATGGAATTTCTCTTTCTATCTCTTGCTGCTGGGCTTTGATAGTAATATATAAAAATGCCTGTGACTTATATGGGTTTATTTTATATCCTGCAACTTTGCTATTGCTAATTATTTTAAGTAGTTTTTAAATTTATTCTCTAGGATTCTCTAATTATGCCATAATATCCTCTGCAAATTCCTTCAATTTCTTTTTCTTTTCTTATAACTAAAACTAATATTTCTAGTACAATATTGAGTAACAATGGTGATAATGGACATCCTTGTTTGACCCATGATTGTACTAGAAATGCTTCTAGCCTATCCCCATTACATATATGAAAGACTATATTCAATTTTGCTGGATAGTTGATTTCTTGGTCATAATCCAAGCTCATTTGCCTCCCAAAATATCATATTCCAGGCCCTCCAGTCTGTTAACATTAGTTGCTAGTTCCTGTGTAATCCTGACTGTGGTTCCATGACATTTAAATTGTTTCTTTCTGCTGCTTGCAGTATTTTCTCCTTGACCTGGTAATTCTGGAATTTGGCAGCAATATTCCTGCAATACAATATTTCATTTGGGGGTTTCTTCGAAGAAGTGACTGATGGATTCTTTCGATGACCATGTTGCCCTCTGGTTCTGGGACCTAAGGGCAGTTTTCCTTGATAATTTCTTGAAAGATGCTATCTAGGTTCTTTTATGATTGTGGCTTTCTGGTAGTCAAATAATTCTTAAATTATCTCTCCTGGATCTGTTTTTCAGGTCCGTTGTTTTTCCAGTGAGGTATTATATATTTTCCTCTCTTTCTATTACTTTGATTTTATTTGATTGATTCTTGCTGTCTTATAGAGTCATTAGCTTCCATTTGTCCAATTTTAATTTTTAAGAAATTATTTTCTTCAGTTAGCTTTTTTACCTCCTTTTCCATTTGGCCAATTTTACTTTTTAAGGAGTTTTTTTTTTAGTCAATTTTTGTCCTTCCCTTTTCCAAGCTATTGACCCTCTCGTATACCTCTCATTTCTTTTTCCATTTAAAACTCAGAAGTCTCATCTCATATAGCTGTCAGGAGGGGTGGGGGAGAGGAGGAGAGAGACTCATCATCTGATTAAGTTTTCTGGTCTGAGTGACGTTCCTACAGTCTCCAGCAGAGCATCTTCTTGTAGAGATCCTCTTTTTTGTGTCTGCTCTCCTACAAAATTTGACGCAATTTTAAATTACTGTTCAACCCTTATTCTCTTATTCTTAAACAAGTCTATGCTATTTGTCCTATTTTGTGACCCAAATACAGAAAAATCAATGTTACGGAATGATACTGTTCCCCTTCTAGTAAAAAATGTTTCTGAGTCAATTTCCTTATACTTGGTACTCCAGTATCATTGTCAAACAATCAGATCTTCTATGATTTTCAAAATCTCCTCACCAAATAAGGGTTCCCCTGAGAACTTTCCAAACAACACAAACTATGAACTTTCTCCTCCACAACAACCAGGCTAGATGCATAGACTTTGCCACCCCTCTATAACATCCTTGTCCAGTGTTTTCTCTAATACGTAAAAAGGTCCCTTTCTTCTATCTTTCATAACAAACTTTCTTGGAGCACATGTCCCATTTACTCATCTAAACCTAGACACTACTCCACTCAAATTTCTCTTACTGCTTTGCTTCACTATTTTCAGGGACTGCTTTCCCTCTTACTGTTCAAGTCTTCTCTTCCCAAACACCTTTTACAGACCAAATCCTCTATTTCTTTCAGATACCACTTAGCTCTGATCTCCTTTTCTCAACACCTCTCACTGCATCTGAATCCTATCCCCAAATTTCCCATCTCTACCCATAAAACCCTCTAGGTCTTTGGGTACTACAGAATACACAGTATTCTTTTTCATTAATACAAATATGTTCCATAAGTTACCTCTCTCTAAGAAATTGCATCGAAATTCTTTTCCCCAAACTGAAGATGTTTCTGTTCTAGTTTCAATAACTAATAGTATAACAGCTAGGTCCCTCAATCAGTTGTACCAATACCCAGTTATTCTTTTTTTCCCCAGTATTTTTATTAAATATTTTTAGTTGTCAACATTGACTTCCACAACACTTCCATAATAGTCATATTGTGAAAGACTAACTATATTTCCCTCCATCCTATCCTGCCCCTCTTTATTCACTTTTCTCCCTTGATCCTGTCCCTTTTCAAAAGTATTTGCTTTTGCCTACCTACTCCCCCAATCTACCCTCCTTTCTATCATCCCCCACCCCTTATCCCCTTCCTCCCTACTTTCCTGTAGGGTAAGATACCCAACTGAGTGTGTATTACGTTATTCCCTCCTTCAGCCAAATCTGATGAGAGCAAGATTCACTCATTCCTTTTCACCTACCCCACCCTTTCCCTTCCGTTATAACAACTTTTTCTTGCCACTTTTATGAGAGATAATTTACTCCATTCTATCTCTCCCTTTCTCTTCTCAATTCTCTCTCATGCCTTAATTTTACTTTTTAGATAATCATCCTTTCATATTCAACTCAGCATGTGCCCTGCTTGAAAGTCCTCTATTTTATTGAAAATCCATATTTTGCCCTGGAGTATTGTACTCAGTTTTGCTGGGTAAGTGATTCTTGGTTTTAATCCTAGCTCCTCTGACCTCCAGAACATCATATTCTAAGCCCTTTGATCCATTAATGTAGAAGCCACTAGATCTTATGTTATCCTGATTGTTTCCACAATACTCAAATTGTTTCTTTCTAGCTGCTTGCAATATTTTCTCCTTGACCTTGGACCTCTGGAACTTGGCTACAATATTCCTAGGAGTTTTCTTTTTAGGATCTTCTTCAGGAGGCAATCAGTGGATTCTTTCCATCTCTATTTTCCCCTCTGGCTCTAGAATATCAGGGCAGTTTTTCTTGATAATTTCTTTAAAGATGATGTCTAGGCTCTTTTTTTGATCATGGCTTTCAGGTAGTCCAATAATTTTTAAATTCTCTCTCCTGGATCTGTTTTCTGGGTCAGTAGTTTTTCCAATGAGATATTTCACCTTGTCTTGCATTTTTTTTTTCATTCTTTTGGTTCTGTTCTATAATTTCTTGATTTTTCATAAAGTCACTAGCTTCTACTTGCTGCATTCTAGTTTTTAAGGCATTATTTTCTTCAGTGGTCTTTTGGATCTCCTTTTCCATTTGGCTAATTCTGCCTTTCAAGGCATTCTTCTCCTCATTGGCTTTTTGGAGCTCTTTTGCCATTTGGGTTAGTCTATTTTTTAAGGTGTTACTTTCTTCAGTATTTTTTGGGTCTCCTTTAGCAAGTCATTGACTCATTTTTCATGATTTTCTTGCATCACACTCATTTCTCTTTCCAGCTTTTCCTCTACTTCTCTTACTTACTTTTCCAAATCCTTTTTGAGCTCTTCCATGTCCTGAGACTAATTCATATTTTTCTTGGAAGCTTTTGATGTAGGATCTTTGACTTTGCTGCCTTCTTCTGGCTGTATGTTTTGATCATCTTTGTCACCAAAGAAAGATTCTATAGTCCTTTTGCTCATTGACTTCTGAGCTTTTTTCCAGGATATAACTGCTTTCATAGTGGAAAGTGTTGTATCCCAAGCTTTAGGGATTTTGTGCTGCTATTTTCAGAGCTATTTCTATTCTGAGGTGGTATGATGCTCCTCTCCTGGCCTGTGCTCTGGTCTGTGAGTGCAAGCACTTCTTTATGATGTGTAACTACCAGGAGGACTTCCTCTCCACAGTCACCACAAAGCTCTGCCACACCAGAGCTCCACTTCCCACCAAGAACCACCAACCAGGACTGCGACCCAGATCCAAGCAGGGCAAAGCAAGAAAACCCTGCCTGTGCACTCCCACTCTGATCTGCCACTTGATTCCTCCCACTTGATAACTCCCACCATGTAGGCCAGGGGCTCCTGAAGCAGCTGCTGCCACCAGCCACCCCCGGCGTTGGGGCTGGATCATACACTGCTCTCACCCAGATCTAGCAGTTTTCCCACTGACCTGCTCTTTTTCTTTGGTGTTTGTGGGTTGAGAAGTCTGGTAACTGACACAGCTCAGTGATTCAGGGCCCTGAGGCCTGCTCTGCCCAGTCTACACCCAGCCTGGTCTGTCCTGGTGCAGCCCATGCTGGGCTGTGCTCCACTCCCAGCATGGTGCAATAGACCCCTCCCAGTGACCATCCAGGCCATTTTGGGCTGGAGACTTGTTTCCCTCTGTTATTTAGTGGATTCTATAGCTCTAGAATTTGTTAAGAGTCATTTTTACAGGTGTTTGGAGGGGTTTGGGGGAGAGCTCAAGCAAGTCCCTGTTTTTCTTAGGTCATTTTGAAACATTCAAGGACCTTAAGAGATATATGTCTTAAATATACTTTATTACAGTAGTTCAAATGTATCCCAGCCCTAATCTACAGGATACTGATAAACATTGTGCTTAAACCTTTGTTTCACAAACTTCTTTTCCCTTTAATTATTCCCATGTCATTCAGAAAGAATGTTCCATTCCAGGTATTTAATCTTTCACATGACTATGCAAGAGAATTAATGTACCCTACTGTTTGGGATATGAGATGACTACCCATTCATATTAAAAACAACAAGATTTCACATACTTGCATTGTGCTCATATCTTTTACTGACCATTGCTCTGATCATAGAAATTTGCTATAGAAGGAAAAAAGCAGGGACATGTGACATTCCAAATACAACAAGATAAAACATCCTTAGCTCTGTTTGAATTCAGAGGAGAGTCGCAGTTCTCCAACCATGCAGTATCTGTTCCACTTCATAGCCAGATTCAGTAGTAGGTGGGAAACATTCCTTTTCAAAGCAACAGAATGGGGAAACTGATTCAGGAGGCTCCCATCCTAGATTGAGGCTAAGATTGTCCTCTCAGCTTTTCCCAAATGCAGACCTCCACCTGTTAACAGTACAGGATCATTCTCTCTGAGTAGCTTGTGGCATTTCTTTCAGATACTGTTTTAATGCAGACAACTATATGCAAATTCAAATTCAAAACAAAATTAGTTATGGTCCCCAAGAGCCTTTTACCTTAAACAGCAAGTTTCATTAATCATAGCGTATAGCCGTATTTATTTTTACTCTCATGGAATTGCAATAAGCAATAAAAATTTACCAGGACTCACATAAGGGATTCCATTTAACATTTTTCCTTCTCAAATTTAAACTTATCCTGGTGTAAAAGTCAATCGTTAGAGATCTTTTCTATTATTTTACAGAAATTTGCAACTTCTCAGCAAGCCAAGTTCATTGTTTAGGAATTTCATAACTCAAAACAAGTTCCTTTCCTGTTGCGGATGACCTTGCCCATACAGATAGTTTCCAAGGGCCTTGGCAAGTTTACAAAATGAATAGAATTGACATGGACCCCAGGGAGGGGCTGATACTGGTGCCCCTGCCTGCCAACCCCTGTACATACAGGAGGACTGTTCTGAATATTCAGAACGAATTCAGATAAGGTTTTCACCCAATCCCCTCCTTACCACACACAGTAATCAATTAATAATTTTAGGTTCCAGCATTAAAACAGTAACCCCAAATAACTTCATTAACAATCTTACAACTTTCATAAGTGGTAGCTAAATTGTTCTGGCTGTAACCTCTTTAACTACAAGCAAAGGTGTAAATATCTGGTTTTCTAAATAGTTATAAAACATTATAAGACAGGGTTAGCAGGGCTGATGAAGGAACATAACTGGTTTTACACAATTTTTCTCACATCTTTTAGTTTCAACAAAATTTTTTAACAAAATTAAGATTAAAAATTGCTTTGTCTAACACCATTTCTGACTCACAATGGTCACTCGATTTTTACAATATAAGAGAATTTTACTACACTTAAGAATTAAAATAATAACACAAACCATAAACATCAAACTACATTAGTTGCGTTTCCAAATCATCACATATAAAAATTATTGAAAGAAGGTTGGGCTTACCAAGTGCAGAGAGTGGTTGGCTTTTGACCTTATAATGCTCTGGCCCATCCACTTTGCTCATATTACCTACCATTCTTCAGCACGTTTTTCCATTAATCTGATCTGGATGAGAGGAGTAACTAACTTTTCAATGTAGCCCTAGCTCAGTCAGAGTGAATGATCTTAATGGTTCTAACTTTTACTTAAGTAAACTTCACTTCTGTGTCCACTCCTTAAAAAAAACTTTGAAACTGAGAGCTTTGAACCTGCCAGTCACGGTGAGTGGGACTCTTTTTTTAAAGAGTTATTTCGTCCAGATAGGCTTTGTATTTCCTTATCCATTTGGCCAATTTTACTTTTTAAGAAGTTCTCTTCAGTGAATTTTTTTACATTTTATCAATTGTATTTTTATTGGCCAGTTTTTCTTCTGCCTCTCTAATTTGGCTTTTAAATTCCTTCTCAAGCTCTCCCAAGAATTCTTTTTGGACTTGAGACCAGTTCATATTCCCTTTTGAGGTTTCAGATGTGTGTATAGTATCAATGCTGTCCTCTTCTGAATTTGTATTTTGATCTTTCCTGTCCCCATACTAAGATTCTATGGTCTTTATTTTTCTAGGTTGCTTCTTATTCATGGTGGTCACCTTTTTCCTGGCTTTTAAAGTGCATCTCTGCTTCTAGGGCACAGGCCTCTGTCCCACACCTCTTGTGGTGGGAGCTAGGGTCCTGATTACTGGCTTTGTGTGCTGTAGCTTCTGGTTCTATCAACTAGAAGCTATGTAATGTTGCTGCTTAGCCGGTGCTGAGCAGGAGCTGGTTGGTATATGCCAAGGCCAGGTCTTTCTGAGTTTCCCCAGGGTAACACTAAAGCTCACAGCATGAGGTGTGGGAAAGGGGTGGTCTGGCCTCTGGAGGTTGCCTCCCCCCTAGGGCTGGATAGGCTCAGCCACCAGTGGACACCCTTGCTGGTGTCTGCTGATTCCCCTGGCTGTGCAGAGGCATGCCTGGGGTCCTGGTGTTGCTGCTTGCCAACTGACCCCACTGGGGCTCAGGATCTACTGCTGGTCTGCCAAGGTGGGGCTTGCTGGAACCACTCTGGTCTTGTGCTTGACCCCTTTAGCCACCTCTGAAGGGATCTTTCCCTTTGATCTCCCTAGCCTCCTGAGCTAATAGACTGCTATACCCCTAGGTCCCACTATTCCAGGATTTTCCCTGGGGTGATATTCTCTAGGTTTTTCAAGGTCGACAAAGGGAATGAGAGCACTTACAGTTTACTCTGCCATCATGGCTCCCAGAAGTTCAAGACCTTCTATCTTACAGACTTCACTGTGGCTTTCTATGGCTGTTCCCCTCACGAGACAGCCACGGATCAGCTACCCATCTTTATCCTACACCAATCAAGGTGCATTTTACCGAATTCCCTTTCAAACCCTAGGATTCCGTAACCATCAAGGTAATATTCAGTAGTCCAATTTTCTTACCTTGATCTGTGCCCAGGGTTGCCTGGTTTCCACAGATGTGTGCCTATTACTTTACCTGTGTTCTTGGATTCACAACAATTCCCAAACCAGCCTCAGGATGCCAGCAATCCGAAGTGGGAAACATTGGCCTGTGATGTTCTGGCTGTTGAGATCAATGGGGTGCCCCCCTGTCCTCATGCTGGCTGGTCCCTCCTCGATGCCTGGATCCTAGATGAGCTTCCAAATTGTGAGAAACATGCTCACTCTAGAAAGAACACCACTTGCTGATGAAGTCAGGAAAGCTTTAATATAAGCCTGCAAGCAGTCGGGTTCCCTACAAATAGGCACACTGTATAGAAGCAAGAGCAAACCTTACATAGTTATCCCAAACTCAAAGTCCCTCCCCACCCTGTTTCCCCATTTGCTGGGCACTGTAGGGTGTACAACTTTCTGATACGACTGCTACACATTACTCCTTGATATGCTCCCCTTCCCACCACACACATCGCATGACCACTAAAATAAGCCTTTACTCCTCCCAGAGGAGAAGTTAATATTCATGAGCTTATTGCACTTGAGTATTCCAAGAAAGACTTAACCTTTACCCTACTTAACTGACTTCTAGCCCCAAAACAGGATAAAAACAGTTGTATCCTGTTTTACCCGGTTCTTCTGCTGACTATTACTCCAAATTTGTGGAGATAAAACTCATCCATTTTATCTTTCAGTTTTACAGCTCATTTGTTGTCCTATTCCAATAATCTTGCTGACCTATCTTTTTGTAGAAATAGAACTCTGCATGCTGTTGCTAACAAAATCCAATTTGTACCACATTATCGAAGTTAAATATTACTTATTTTATGTAATAAAGTTGTGTCTTAATTACATAATGTTATTACATGATAATTTGTATATCATTATATTCTGTATACAGTTATATAGTAATATACTTATAAATATAATAATGTTGCATCTCTTTCCTTTCTGTTAGTAACCAATAAACTACAAAAGGGGAAAAGGGCTTACTATCAGTCCGAATCACAATATCAGACTGCTGACTACTTTCTGGGAATGTACTTCATCGGGGCTGATTAGGCATTGTTTGGGAAATGGTCTTTGTGTCAAAATAGACTCAAAGAGAGGGCAGCTGCAGTAGCAAGCAGCTGTCCAAATTCATACCTAAGCCTAGTTAACTAGCAATTTCTGCCAGTAGTGGGACAGGCTCTTCTCCCAGCCACCCAAGGAAGGTGAGCTTGCTTTAAGGAGAAGTAGTGTGTTATTAGCAGGTTATGCTTTGCTACTCCCGCTGTTGTCAGAGGCAATCCTCAACCCCCAAAAGATTACATCCTCCAAATCCGTGGTCTGGTGCCATTCTTCTGTGCCGTAGTTCTTCCAAAATTAGGCAAGGAAGCCTCTGTTTCCATACCCACAGAAGCTTCCTGAAAGTGGCAGATAATTCAGTGCAATTGCTGCCATGTAAGGGAGATATACTGGCACCTCCTTGGCCCTTCTTGTCACCATGATAGAGAAGATCTGGAGAATCTGATGGTAGGTAGGCTGAAGTTTAGCTTCTCCCCTCAGTTCAAAGCAAACAGAGATGGAGCAGTTCTAGGGCTAAGCTTTCACTGTTACCACTAGAAAGACAGGAAAAGGGGCTGTAAGGAGGAGAGTAATGAATGATCAGAATTGACACCCAGGAGGACAAGTAATAGCAGGCACAGGCAAGACAACCCAGATTCCACATGGCCTGGTCTAGCACACTATAACAATCTTGAATGGAGTCTGTGAGCGTTACTATTTATCTGCCAGCCACAATTACTGTGGCTAACAATTTCTCACCAATTTCTCCCTCTATCCCAGTATTGATTAATCTCCCAAATGGAAGAAGCAACGTGTCTTGACCTCCATATTCTAATTTTTCATCTTTATCCCTGTCCCAATCCAACCCTGCCCATGCCTTTCACTATGCCCTCTTAAATTCCTATTCCACAGTGAACATCTTTCCCTTGTCCTCGTCTTTCTCTTTTACTTCTTCCTTCCACTAGAATTCACTGAGATCTGGCTTCTACCCTGTCTAGCACAGGTTCTCTGATACCCTGGTCCTGCAGGGGAAATTGGAATGTCCCTTGCTTCTCATTGCTATTTCTAGACTCTCCCTTAATCTGTACATCCATGTTGCAGCTTTTTCATCTCGCTTTTGAAGTATAGTCTGCATTTCAAGCCTAGCCAGGTGTCTTAACTTGATCACATAGTCTCAGGATGTGGCCTCAATTAATTTATGAGACATTTGCAAATGGTTTATAAACTCCCCTAATATATGAAACCGTTTGCAAGTAACTACTGTTGTCCCTTAATTTATAAGACAGTTTCTAAGTGACTTCTGGGTTTTGCAATCTTAACTTCCTATTATTGTTATTTTATACTAGATATTTATAGACTTACAATATAGTAACTGAAGTAGAAAGGGTTGGGATGAACATGGGGACTAGAGCAAAATACATTTCAGCACGTTTTTGTTAGATATTTCTAAGTCACAAAGGAGAACATTAAGGTCCCCTACTGTTATAGTTTTACTTTCTATTCACTATGTATGTCATTTATTTCTTTAAGAATTTACCTGGTCTGCACTTGGTGCATATGTTAAGTGTTGATATTTTTGCCAACAGTACCTTTCAGTGTTTTCCTGCTTCTCTCTCTAGATCAAATTTATTTTTGCTTCTGCCTTATTTGACATCTTGGTCGTTAACCCTGCCTTTTTGTACGTCTGCTGACATGTAATTGATTTCGTTCCAATCACTCTCTTTTCTCCCTGCCATGTTAATACAGATTCATATTCTATTTCCTTTTATCTACTTTTTCATGATCTTTCCCTGATTTTAGGGTTTGTTTTTGTTTTTGCTTATGCCTAATCCCTCTCTAAATCTACACTTTCTCTTATTCTCATCTTTTCTTCCTGCTCCCTCCTGTTTCCCTATTGAGTTGGAGTATTTATATACTAGACTCTGTGTGTGATCGATCATCTGTTGACCAGCACAGATAAAAGGGAGATTCAAGTGACTCCTATTCCCCCCTCTTCACTCATTCCACATTTTTAGAGACATATTTGTGTATCCCAGTTATGTGAAATAAGTTTTTTTTAACACTTAATCCCTTTTTTCCCCTAGGGAATTTTATTTCCCTTCTCTTCCCTTTCTTTTGAGATCATTAAAACATAACAAAACCATCCCAGATCCTGTGTATTATTTTATTCCTTCCATAACCACAATGGCATCATAGTTTAGGGAGGACCTTTGTCATCTCTCCATATCTTAGAATGTAAACTGTTCACTTTTATAAAGCTCCTTCTAATAAGTTACTTATATTTACTTTTTTATGTTTTTCTTGACACCTTTGATTATATTTTGAAGTTTCTATTCCTCTCTGATTTTTCATCAAGTTTGCCTAGATGTCCTCTAAATGAAGATCTATTCCCCCCATAGGATTATACTAGGTTTTGTTGGTAATTTACTCTTAGTTGTGTGTACGCGTATGTACACATACACACACACACACACACATACATACATACATTTACATATATATACACATTTCTGCCGGCTTCCATATTTTTTATTTGATTGTGGAGTTGTGGATTTTGGCAGTGACATTCCTGGGAGTTTTCATTTGGGGGATTCTTTTAGGAGGTGATTGGTGGATTCTTTCTGTTATGACTTTGCCCTTTTGTTTTATTATAGCTTGGAAGTTTTCTTTCATAATTTCTTGAATTATGATATACAAGCTCTTTTGTTTGATTATTTTTAGGTAGTTCATGTTTCTTAGGTTATCTTGTGTTGATTAGTTTTCCATGTCAGTTGTTTTTTAAATAAAATTTCTTATATTTTATATACTTTTTTCATTTTTTAAATTTCATCTTAACATTTTTTTGTTTTTTCCTTGAGTCATTTACCTTTTAATTTTTAGCGAGTCTGTCATGAGTTTATTTTTTTACCCTCTTGTGTTAAGCTCTTAATTTTCTTTGTAGGTGTGATGTCCCCATCTCCAAGGGCTTTTCTAATTTCTCTTTCATTGCTGTCATTTAGTTTATAATATTTTTTTTAACTCTAGCATCATTCCTTGTGTGAATTCTAAAAATATTGTGGAAAAGCTGTTTTTCTTTGAGAATTTTCTTACAGGTATTTTAAAGTGTCAACCTGAAATAAAGAAGATTGCCAAAACAGAAAAAAATTAGTCTTTTAATCAAGGCAAGGGAATTGCAAATTAGGCAGTGTAGCACCAGGTACTGGAGGGCCCAAGAGGGGCAGGGAAGGAAGGTTTTAAATAGCAACAGGAAGGGAATCTCAGGGACGGCACAGTCTTGAGAATCTGTTAAATAAGTTGTTTGGCATAACAACTGAAAGTCCATAGAGAAGGCTGGTGTGTGTTGTGTGGGGTAGGGGTATAAAAAACAAGTGTCGTACCAAGAACTCCACAAAGCCCCTGGTGAACCAGGAAGTACTTTTATTAATATTATTGCAAGAGCAGGTGTCCAACAAGTAGACACCTATTAAGACAGATACACAGTTTTTTATTCCCTGTTCCTGAATCGCGTTCCCCTGTTACCCTGTTGGCTGGGTACTGCAGGGTTTACAGCCTATCCAAAGCCCCTACACCCTCCAAGTGAGTCTCTGCCCTTGTTTATATCGCTCATTCCTCACATTTTGGTGCCCCCTTCCCATTATTTTCTTTATACCTTATTTGGTCATAGCTCCTCATAAGCGCAAGTGGACATGTTGGACCACAAAACCAGTTTCAAGACATGATTTTTATTGAACGTTTGTAAGACTCACTTTTACATTATTACAAATACTTTACAATAAAAAAAATCATTGGTAAAAAAAAAGGGGGACATTTTCCTGGATTTATCATTGTAGAGTTTAAGCAAATATATATGTATATATATATATATATGTATATATATATATATGTATATATATATATGTATATAAAGGTTATTTTCCAAGTATCCAAGCAAAATACTTGTGGACTCGCCTCAGTGAAATACACTACATACATATGTATAGATACTTATTGATAAATATTTCCACAATTAACCAATAAAGCACACCTACCTCTTTGGGTTTGTGTTTTCCTTTCCACAGACTGAATCACCCTTCAAGAGGTAGGGAACGTTGCCTGTATTCATTTCCAAAAACAACCAAATAGAATAGCTACAAAGTGCCCTGCTCATGTAAAATTCCACCCATATTTATTGGCAAGATATCTCTGGGTTTTTATAATAGAAGGTAACCACAGACGTCTGGAAACAAAGTATACATTTCCCACAAAATTTAAAGCATTTGCCAGTTTTGGTCTCTAGGGAAACTGGCTTAAAACTAGCCAAATATCTACTTTATGCTTGCTGAGCCATCTTATTTAGGAAAATACCATACATTCGGGGATTTTCCTGGAGTGGACTTTTAAGGAAGGTTTATTATATGTCCATTTCATTAGTGCATTTTAAAAGGCTTAATAGATTGTAGGTACAAACTGGTACCTGAAAACTTTTTTGGATACAGAGTGCCAGGACTGAGAGTAAGAAGCTGAGAATTTCTTGTCAAGAATTACAATTAACAATAATTTTGTTAACTAAATAAACAAAAATTGACACTGAATACAGGTGCTTCTTCCCATACTAAGCTATTGAGTTATGTACAGTAGCTCATAAACATTAGGGGAGAAGAAAATCAAATTAGTGATTCTTTCCACATGAAGCACCCTCCCACAGAAAGAGTATTAGGCACACTTATTCCTTGATGACAAGGGGAGATGTTAGAAAGATCATGCCAAACTTTGTCAGAAGGAGATAAACTCCAATAGTGGCTCGTTAGTGAGAGCAATATTACTGTATTCTGGAGGCCTTGTACTTCAGAGAGTTTTTACATAATCAGAACTGCTTAAAACCTTTTTAGCTAGCTAGTAAGAGCACCAATCCACACTAAATTGTTCAATATCTCAGCAGCTTTGAACATGGCTACACCAAGTTTCACAACAAAGGAAATTCAGAATAGATGTTAAAATCCCAAACCTCAGAGTTAGAGATCATCTTGTCCAATTCTTTCATCTTTACAGACAACCTGATACCCAGAGAGGAGACTTGCAAGGCCCAGGACTAGAACCCCATGTCACCTATCATTCCATTTTACTAACACCATATTGACTCAAATGTTTATAATTACACCTGGATTATATCACTGATTATTTGGAAGACATTCATTGCTATCTTATTTGAGTATGTTTTCATTGGAGGCTGGGGGGATATTTACTTTCAAGCTACTATCAGGTTAAATTTAAAGGCTCCTGGGCATTCTCGGAGCCAGAGAACATGGGTTTGAATCCTGGCTCAGATGCTGAGTGTGTGACCTTGGCTATGTCACCTTCTGGGTCTCAGTTTCCTCATTTATAAAATGAGGTAACTGAAATCTAAGGTTCCTGCGAACTCTACATAAAAGCCAAGCATTGTTAGAAGAAACCAATTTGGTTATTAACATTATTATTGGTGTGTCCCTGGAATGACATAAAATGATAGGCTTCAGTGTTTGGATTCTATACTGTCCTGCTAGACTGTCTGTCGGATTAGAAAAAGTAATTCATGTGTTCACTCAGATGTTTTCTGATTTGGGGGAACCAGACTTAGCCTTGTGAAAATGGGCGTTCTGATTGACCTCTACAGACATACTCTTCTGAAAGATACCATTAATTTTTTTTTCCTTCATCTTTGCTAATGTCTTTCTTCAACATTCTGAAATATACTTATGTTCTTTAAGAATATATTAGTGACCTTTTTTGGGACAGAATCAGAAAAAAAGAAAAAATTTCCTCCTTTCAGATTTCTAAAATTTCTTTGGTTTTGAGAATTTGAAATTTTTTTAATGTTTAAAAATCTATTAAAACCACAGCTAATTCTTAGAATTAGATCTTCTAATTGTAAATCAGAATAAAAATTAGACTTGTGGTTTCAACTATACTTGATGACTACTGTGATGGATGTTCTGAGGCAACTGGAGCTCTAAGTGAATCAAACTAGATGTTTAATCAGACATTAAATAATGCTAAACATGTAGCAAGACTGGAAAAAAAATTTAAATCCATGAACGCAATACTAATGGAACATGAAAGAGAAATAAAATGTTAGAGGCTCTCATTAAATTCAGATCTTAAAGGCACTTACAAGTGCTTTTCCTCCATCCTAATTAATGCTTATATTCATTAAAACATTTTCCAACTTTGCACTGGACAGTTCCAAGAGCAAGATTTATTGGTAGTTTTGGATTTTTAAAATAATGATACGATTTTTAGTTTTCCCATTCTCTCCACAGTTTATTATTATTTTAAACTAGTGCTGCACTATGGAAATACATTCTGGCTCTCATCTTCATACAACAAAGCCAACGTATATAACTCCAATAAAAAACATAACCTAGAAACAATATTTGGGCAATAGAAAAATGTTTTTCAATGTTATGCCATTAAGAAATAGTTCTTTTTAAATGATACTTTTGGATCTCTATTAAGTTGTCTTTTACTTATCTTTTTTACAATGACTTCTATGATATATGGGACAATATATGTTGTGTTTGCAAATAACTTTTTCTTATTTTTTAAAATAAGCTTTCCTCATTAATTCTCAATGATTTCTTCTCCGAAAGAATTTCTCAATAATGATTCAGCAAACTCAAACCTTAGTCATTCTAAGTATTGTTGACCTGCAAATTTGGTTAAAGAAGGCAAACAGGCTAGGTGATACATAAATTCATATAGTTTATTCCCTTAAAGCTAGCAGAACATGATCATGGAATCAGAAGCAACTTCTGATAGATTGAAAGAAGACAGACAAGGTTTAAGAAACAATCCCAACACCAGTTTATGATTCCCACATCGTAAGAAGGGAAGTTCTTAGTTGGACAAGAAAATTGACACAGTAATACTACTTAGAGATTATGATCACAAGATGCAAATGTCCCTAGAATATCAAAAAAAAAAAATTTCACTGTTCTGGTTGCAGACATGCTGCCACCACAGACAAGGTACCATTTGTCGATCTTATCTGGCCTTTGAAGTTGCTGAGGCAGGAAAGGGCAGTTGTAGACCAAAGACATTTGGATGCTCTGGCTATTATTGGGCTTCAAATAATCTGAAAGGATTGACATTTCCTCCTTTTGGTCAAAAGTGAGTGAAAGCAACACCTATAGACCAAGAAAGGTGTGGGAGGAAACTTATTCTTCTTCAGGGAATAAGAAAGAAAGTTGAAGAAATCCTTTTGTTGACCAAGAAGATGAGCTTCTTCCTGTGTCTGGAGTGGGCTCCTCAGACTGAGGAAAAACAACCATGGACAGCATTATTTTGTTCACTAAGGTGGACCAAAGTCAGCCCTAGTCAGACCCCTAGTAAGAAGAGAGCAAGTATAGTGAGCACCCCAGCAGCGGAAAGGAGGAGGGATCTGAGTATGCTGCCCACCCCAGGGGAGAGGAAACTAAACATATCATACCACTGGGCTGCCATAGCCTTTTCCCTTAATTGATTGGCATGAGAACAGAAATCCTTTATGCTATCCTGTATCTGCTGAGATTTTTTTAACACAAAAACAGCATTCCTCCTTGAGGAAGACACAGACACCCCCCTGGGCTGCAAGGAGTGAATCAAGTGCTCTCCAGTTTTACGGGACCATTCCAGCCAGAGAGCCAAGTTCACTCTGCAGATTCCCCACCACTGTGGCTATCCGGTCATTCATGTCTGCCATCTCTCAGGACAGATCTTTGTAAATATTTGCAATAAGCCCTGCTGCTCATACCCCTGTAGCCACCAAGATGCTGCCTCCTATAATAAGGGGCAGGATTGGGATCACACACTGGAAACAGAGAGGCTTGGCAGGAGAGCTGGGTTCAGCAACAACCAGGTCTTGAAGTATTATAGCTATTGGGTCATGCCTGGAATGTACCAGAGATCAGGCATGGCCCAGATGATGGTGCATAGTCCTATCCACTGGGGAGGAAGAGTTGGATAAAGGGACTTGCCACACAGGAACAACATTCCCAAGGACAATGGTAGAGTAAGTGAAAAAGTAAGGTAACCTGGGACTTGGTTGACAGTAACCCTGGATCCCTTATAAACATAGTAGCCCTTGCCCTGGATTGAGGGAATATTATTGTACAGAAGCCAGGATTGAGAGAGAAGTAAGCCCATGGAAGGGTTTAGGCAAGGATTGTTGGTCGTCCCATTGGAGGCAGGGCCATACCCATTTTCTGCCCATAAATATCCCCAATAGTGATCCCAGTAAATTATTTCATTCCCTGTTTTAATCAGGCCAGAGCTTAAAACAGGATCCAGGAGAGAAAGTAGCATTGATAAGGAACCAGTCACTACTGCAGGGATTGGCACCAACTCCAGCTGGCCATCCTGAGCAGTACCAGGAACCAGAGTTACCTTGGGTCATATTGGTTCCTAGAATCCAAGGAGAGGGTAGGGACACATAGATAGAATTTGATTTTTCTTTCATAGTTGAGGATAGCCCACCAAGGCGAACCCAGATTGTGAAGTTACATCGTGCAGGGTCAAGACTTGCTTTTGGAAATAGGGGGCACTGAGGAGAAGATCGAATTCTCGGTCAGACATAGCCTGCTCAGCCTTGCGAATTACAGTTGGCCTTTCAGGAGTTCTTTTTTCAGAAAATCTTAAGCCATCAGTGGGGTAATCTTGAACGATGAATTCAACAGACCCCCAATCAAAAACAGAGATAGGTTGCACTGAAGTATGTCCTAGAGGACCAATGCACAACCAGCAACTGGACAGGTTAAATAATCTGACTGCCTCCTGGCCCAGCTTCCGCATGGGGGGAATGGGAGAATGGGGGAAAAAGTTGCTTTTTCCCTGTGGTGTGAGGCAATTGTAAACCAGCAAATGGAGCAAGCCGCAAGGGGGATCAAAGTGGGGAGAGTGAGGGACATAATATAGAGCAACTAAGTAAAAGTAACCAGTCTTGGGTATGTAAGGGTACTTATATGGGGAGGGATCTTTGTTTCTCACAGGCCTGGTCTGGACTCTTGGGAAAGCTATCTACATCTAATGTCTTTTTCTGGCCCCAATAGGTCTCCTATTGGCTCAGATGTCAACTTGGGAGCAGGGGCAGTCTTTAGATGTGACAGATGGATCTAGGAGTCTATTCCTTGGAGCCTGGCAGCAGTAGAGATTGTGAGCAGTACCTGGAAGGGTCCCTTCCATCGCAGTTCTAGGTGATGTCTCCGCAGGTGGGGCGTCCAATATACCCAGTCTCCAGGAGAGATGAGAGAACTGGCTTCAGGTGGTAGACCTAGAGAACGAGACTGAGAAACAAGGTCCTGAACCTGATGAATTTGCTGACTAAGTTTAATATGATATTCTTGAAGACAATGAGAAGCCAGTGGAGAGAGATCAGCTATGGTGAGGGGCATTGGTCTCCTGGTGACAATCCCATAGGGGGAAAGTTTGGTCTTGGTCGAGACCGGAGGGCGAGGAGGGCAATGGGTAGCTGTAATGGGGCGAGTTAGAGCCGACCCCTGCCCTCTTTGGACCTCCGCGCCCAGGGCCTACTGAGGTAAACTCAGGGCTCTGAGGTAAGGGTGGAACAAAATGGCAACAGGAGGAAGGGTCTCTCCTTTGTTGGCAACGTGGCAGTTCTGGGTCTTTGTCTGGACTTGCCCAAGCACAAGGGAATCTTGGGAAGAGCGTGGGAAGGAAAGGGGAGGAGAGTAGGAGGAACCAGGGCAGTCCTAGTGCCTACGTAACTGAGGCTATAAAGGTTTCGCTAATGATCTGAATAAATGGAGTTGTTCACGATCTTGCCTCCTGCCTCATTCATTGCCTGCGAGATCAGGCGTTTGCTAGACAAAGGCCTGGGATTTGGGGTGAGAGGGACCCCAACAGGTAGCACCTTTATCCATGGTGCCTGGAAATCCGAGCTTAATTTTCCTAGTAGTCCTTTCAATATCCCATTAGTCCTCTCTACCAACCCTGAGGACTGGGCAGTGATAAGCGCAATGTAGGTGCTGGTGAATTCCCCACGCTTCCAGGATGACTCTGAGCCCCTGATCTGTAAAATGAGTTCCCCGATCACTATGAATTTCCTGTGGGACCCCCCAATAAGGGATGATGTGTTCACATAGGGCCTTTCCTACCACCCCTGAAGTGGCCACCTGACACGGAAAAACCTCTACCAGCTGGAAAACATACAGACCATAACAAGGGCAAACTTATATCCCCAGGACTGAGGTAGCTGAATGAAATCAATTTGTCAGATCTCAAAGGATGAGGAAGGGAGAGGAAAGCAGCCTCAGGGAGGGGTTGTACAGAGGACAAGACTGACATCTGGACACCACTTCTTCAGCCACTTTTTTTGATATCCTGCCACCAATGCTGAGAAGTGAGTTCATAAAGTTTGTCTGGTCCCCAGTGACGCAGGTGGTGTAAGTGGCTTAATAATGGTCGGTGAAGCTGGTGAAGGAGAACAACCCACTGTTCGTATTTCCAAAGCCCGGTTTCAGAGTCTCGAGTGCACCCTTGTAGTTCCCACTGACGTGCCGTTTCTGGAGAGATCAGAGCTTGAGCCTCTGTTAACACTACCAGATCAATAGGCGGGGATGCAGAGGGGGAGGTGCAGGAAACCATTACAGGAACAGGGGGCAAGAGGGCTGCCTCCTTGGTGGCTTGATTGGCTAGTTGATTCCCCACTGCTTCAGGAGTGGATTCAGGAGAGTGTCTGGAGGTTTTGGTAAGAGCCACCTTCCTGGGGAGTGGTAGACATTCTAGCAACCTAGAGACCTGCTTACTGTTCTTTATGGGCTGTCCTGTGGAAGTTAAAAATTCTCGCTGTTTCCATGACATTTCGAAGTCATGGGCCACCCCAAAAGCGTATTTGTTATCTGTGTAGATGTTAATCTTCAGTTCCCTTCCCAATTCACAGGCCCTTGATACTGCTTCTAGCTCTGCCTGTTGTGCAGAATGCGCATGGGGGAGGGAGCTGGACTCCAGTACCTCAGTTACGTGGTGATGCCGTAGCCTGCTACCACTTGTCCCTTGGGGTTCCGCAGGCAGGATCCGTCTGTGAAGACTATGAGGTCAGCATCTGGGATCGGTGTCTCTTGGAGGTCGACTCTTGGAGTCGGCAGGTGGTTCAAAATTGTAATGCAGTCATGGTTGGTGGGGTTAGACTCACAATCATTCACAAGCTGGTCTGTCTCAAGACTAGGGATAGTGTCTAAAAACTCAGCAGGATTTAGTACATTTAGTCTTTTGATGGTGATCTGGGGCTGTGCCATTAGCTAGGTTTCAATTTTTGCCAGGCAGCTGTTTGATAAGTGTTGAGTGTGATGTGAATTTAGGAGGGCCTCAACCGCATGGGGCACCAAAAGTGTCACAGGTGTATCAAGTATAATGTCCTCACTCTGTCTAAAAATCTCAGTCATAGCAATAACACTTCTCAGGGAGGGTGGCAGGGCCCTTGCTACTGCATCCAGTTGTTTGCTACAATATCACACTGGTTTGTAATGATCCCCATGTTTCTGTGCTAAAACTCCCACTGCATTTCCTCCTTTTTCCATAGCAAAAAGCACAAAGGGCAGGAAATATTGGGAAGGCCCAAAGCTGGGGGTTCAGAAAAGGAGAGCTTTATGGATTTTATAGCCTGGTACTGTTCTTCAGATAGGCAAAGGGGGTCGGCATTTTGGTGTCGCAAAGCATCATTCAGGGGGCGGGCAAGGGCAGAGAATTCAGGATCCAGGACCCAAAAAGGCCCGAAATTGTCTTTTGGATGTTGGGAGGGGGTAATTGCGGATAGCTTGAATTCATGAGAGGTCCAGGTAGACACTGCCCTGAGAAATGACATGCCCAAGGAATTTTACAGAGGGGCGGCAAAACTGAAGTTTGTCTCGGGAAGCCTTAAGGCCATCTAAAGCTAGAAAGGTGTGGAGCGCTATTGTATATCACCTCTCCCTGCCGTTACGTCTGGGGAGTAAAGTAACAGATCATCTACATACTGGAGGAGTATCGAGTGGTAGGGAAGGACAAGAGAGTTGAGATTGTCATGCAGGGCCTCACAGAAGTATGAGGGAGATTCAGTGAAACCCTTAGGGAGGACAGTCCAAGTATATTGTCGTCCCTCCCAACTAAAAGCAAAAAAGGTATTGACTAGAGGGGTGTACAGGGATAGAAAAGAAAGCACTGCAGAGATCAACAGCAGTGAAAGCGGTGAAGATGGGGGAATAAGGGATAATACGGTGTGGAGGTTGGGAACTGTCGAGGAAGGAGGTAGAACAATGGCACTGACAGCCCCAGAGGTCCTGAATGAGGTGCCAGCCTCAGTTACCAGGTTTCTTGATAGGGAAGATGGGAGTGTTACATGGAGAGGTACAGGGGACGATTAATCCCTTTGAAAGGAACATCTGGAGGAGGAGTCCAGCACCCTTGATAGTGGCATGGGGAAGGGGATACTGACAGAGACATGGAAGAAGGCAGGAAGGGTCAATTTGAACCTCTATGGGAGGGGCTGTAGAGATGCACCCAATATCTGTATGATCTGTGGCCCATAACTGGAATGGAACCTTGGCCAGGGACAGTTCTTCCTCAGGGGTCCCAGGTACCTCAGGCTGAGGAAGGAGAGATAGGGCTGTTACTAGCACTGAGGCAAGGGAACGGTGATCTAGCTGAAAACCAGTTGGGGTAAAGCTTAATACAGTAGAAAGGAAGGAGAGGATATCTCAGCCAAGGAGATGACAAGGCACCCCAGGGACAAGGATGAAGGTGTGTTGAAAGTGGTCCTGGCCAAGGATGACCAAGAGAGGAAAAGTCCTGAAAGCCCGGAGTGGCTTATTAGAAACCTCCACCACCAATAGACTATCTTTACTCCGAGAAAGGGGGGTGGGGAATTTGCAAGGATCCAAAACTGATAGGGTAGCACCAGTGTTGACCAGGGCCAAGATGGGATGTCCCTTTACTACCACAGACAGTTCTCCTAGTTGAGAAAGGGACAGGGAGGCGTAGATGGAAATAGGGTCCTGCAGTCCTTGCTCGGAGCACCCCTATGATCGTTGGGGGCATGGGGGAAGTTGATACCTCCAGTGTTTGAGGTTTTCTGAAACCTTGAGAAGCGTTTTACATTCTGATTCCAATGTCCTGGTCTTTTGCAATAGTGACAGGTACCAGGTTTGTGGTCCCTTACCTCACTAGGACTGGGGCATGGGTTTGGGATAGGAGCTGTTAGTTGCTGAAACTGCATAGCATAAACCTGATACTTTTTAGTTCAGAGTTCCCTCTTTGCTACTAGGTCCTCTTCAGCCTGCGTCACTAGGGTCTGGGCGAGCTGAGAGGCAAGTTCAGCTATAAATTGTGGGTGTTTAGACTGCCATGCTGGCTGGCTGGGTGATTTTTATATTTCACAATAGGGAAGGTTGGAGGTTATTAACGAAGTAGGAGAGAAACTGGGTCTGGCTTCCTCCTTCCTGATCATGGGCTAAGCTATTGTAAAATTGGAAGACAGTTTTGTCAGGCTTCTGGGTGACACTTAATTTTAGAAAAATCTACAAGTTGGGGAAAGGCTGCTGGGATAGCTTCAATTAGGGCTTTGCCTAAGCCTTTAGCCCCCTGATAGTGACCTTCCTGATTTTTACAAGTGACCCAATCTGGTTTTTGCATTTCCTCAATGGTAGATTTTATATCCGCCTTTTTCCACCAATTCCTGACTTCACCTTTCCCAACCAGGGTTACCACTAAGAGGCAAATATCAGGGATCCCTGGGCTGTGGAGTGTAGCTGTTCTCCTCAGGATCAGAGCCTTCAAGGGAAGGGGGAGGAGGAGGCCATGGCAACGGAACAAAGTTGTCCTCCTTTGGGCTAGGGCAGGTAGGGAAAGGCCAGGAAGGAGGAGGTAACGGCAAGGTGCAGTTATTCTTCCCAGGATCAGAGCCTTTCGAGGAAGGGAGAGGGGAAGAGGGTGAGGAATAGGGTGGGGGGAGTGAAGGAGGAGCAGCAGCTGGAGGGGAAGGATCAGCTGGGGCCGTTGGGGAAGAGGGGAGGAGAGAGTAGAGAGAATTAACAGGTACAGGGGAAGGAAAAGGTGGTGCTGAAACTGCTTTGCGAGCCTTAAGGGAAGAAGCTTCTGCTTTTCGTTCTCGCTCTGCCATCTCAGCAAACCAATGATGGATGCATTCCCACTCCTGGATAGGTGTCTTAATGGCTTTTAAACTTAATTTGGTTTTAAGATAAAGTAACTTTGAACGATCAAAAGAGCCTCATTGTGGTCAACATGATTCGGAACTATCTTTAGTTAATCGACACCAACGCCGGCAGTATTTGTGATCACCTGGTTGATAATGGCTTGACATGTAAGAAGCCAGGGTCTTACTAACTGGATTTCTAATTTTAGTTTTTGAGTGACCCATAGCTAAATTCCTAGGTCGATCCTCAAAGGGGACCTAATTAATCCAAAGCTATTTAATGCGAATTGGTCCCCTCCCCTAAAGCTAGCTTAAAGGGAATTGAGGACTTCAACCAAACTAGTGGGAGTCCAGTGGAAGCTGGGAATAGGGGGAACTCACCAACCCCGTCAAGGTTAAGACTCCAGGAAAAATGGATCCTGTGGCACCTGAGTCAATAGTGTTGGCGAGGTTGGGGTCTCTCCTATTACGTCAGATCCAATCCGAAGTCACCAGCACCATAACTGTTGACCTGAAAGTTTGATTAAAGGAGGCAAACAGGCTAGGTGATATATAAATTCATAGTTTATTCCCTTAAAGCTAGCAGAACGTGATTGTGGAACTGGAAGCAACTTCTGATTGACTGAAAGAAGAAAGACAAGGTTTAAGTAACAATCCCAACACCAGTTTATGATTCCCACATCATAAGAAAGGAAGTTCTTAGTTGAAGAAGTAAATTGACAAGGTAATGTTGCTTAGAGATTGTGATCACAAGATGCAAATGTCCCTAGAATATCAAAAAAAAAATCCCACTGTTCTGGTTGCAGACATCCTGTCATCACAGACAAGGTACCATTTGTCGATCTTATCTGGCCTTTGAGGTTGCTAAGGCAGGAAAGGGCAGTTTTAGACCAAAGCAATTCTGATGCTCTGGCTATTATTGGGGTTCAAATAATCTGAAAGGATTGAGAGTATTCTTGAACAAATATTACTTACCCTTTATTTTTAATCTGCATTGGCAGGGAGAATATTCATTCCAAGAGTTTCCTCAACTAATGAAATCACAAGCCAGTACCTTTCCCCCCCACTACCTCCCCCCCGAAAAAAACCCCAGCCCAGGCCCCATACTTAAAAATAGCATTGGGCCAAAGTATCATTAAGCAACTGTAGAATGCATGTATGAATAATGGAATACCAGAAAAAACAGTAAAGTCCCAACATTTGCTGTTATAATTGCTCCAAACCTCTAAATACTAGGTTAAAAATGAAACTTGAATATTAAAAATTGTTCTTATTTTTAAATAAATGCTATAATTGCTCCCCAATTTAAATGAAAATATTTTTGCCAAAAAATTCTATTTGCAGACCTTTCAATACAGTGCCTTTTTTGGACTGTTATGGTAATTAAGGTGGGACTTTTTTACTGTTTTCTCTTTTGGAACACTGAAGTAATCAAGTACTTTCGATGAGTCTTGCCTTTCAAATGTTATGGCAAGTAAAATGAACTTTTTGTTGTCTTTGTTTTGGAAGTGCTTCTCAGCACTAAGCAATCTTTTATTGAATCTCGGGAGTCTGATGGCCTGCTTATGTCAAGGGAAGGCATAGTTCACATCAGCTTGAGTGTCATGGTTTTGACTCCCTTTAACCCTGAGACTTGAATATAAGATCAGAGGTTAGCATTTTACCTTTGGGGGCACACTCATTGGAAGAATGTAGGTGATTAGACTCTGGGTAGCAAAAGGAGTCTCCCCGACTTTGAAAACCCAGATGGTTGGTGCTTCTCTGGTAATTGTGTATTGTGATTTGGTTAGACAGAAATGTTGATCTGTTTATATTGTAATTTCTGTTTGTATTTGCTCTGCATTTCAGGGTGCTGGCTTTTCCCCCTGAACTAAGTAAATGGTATATGTATGTTTAATTAAAGTAAGATTGTTAACCCCTTAAAGTTGCTTTCCTTAGACAAGCAGATCGAAGAATCTGTGCTGGCAATCCTTCTGTGTGCTGGTGTTGTTGGTCTCACACAGCCACAGTAGCAGCAAGCAGCATTGTTGTTACATGGACACAGCATGCGAGGTCAGATAGTTTAGGCCCTGGGAATTATTCATTAAGAATTAATATTTTGTTAGAGTGGTTAAATGATCCACAACGAAAAAGGTAAAGTTCTTTCACATGTATACTGCAATATCAACTGCTCCCCTTCCCCTCCTATAAGAAATGATTAATATCTCGTAAGTAAATCGAAGTAGGCTATATCTGTATTCTTTGATGTGGTTTTGCTTAGCCTCATCTTCTCAAGGTGCTTTTGGGCATGGTTAAGGAAAAAAACTTAGTACCCAACCATAGAAGGCTGATAGAAGAAACAAATCCACACCATCAATGCTAAGCAGCAGTTGGTCTGCTTTGTTCTATCACATGTCATATTGGAATCATTTTCCAAGCTCACACAGAGCTTTTGTGCCAAAGGCCAACCTGGCTCCACTGAGATGACAATTTTACTTTGTCCTCTGAGATTTTGTACTTAAAAAATGGTAGACTCCATCGTTCTGTGAGTTAAGTGAATGCCTAGCTGGAACAAGGTGACTTCTGGTGACCTAATATATTGGATGTTAAACTTAAAAGCTTACCTGGAAACACTTCCTGAGTGTCAATGCCCATAGCTTTTCCATACCTACTAGCAAACCGGAGGAATACCATGTATGAGAATTCTGTTTGATGGTGCTAATCCCACTCACTCATCTTAACTTTTATGTACCTGTTTCCGGGCACTGCAGGTGTATTTATATTTGACAAATTTAGAAGCAATAAATGGTTTGTATATTTAGATCACAGAGAAGCATTTTCCCTAAAAGCATAGATCCATATTTTAAATTAAGTAATGCCCAGAAAAGGGATGTCACTTTGGTAGTGACATTTCAGGTAGTATATATAGGAAGAGTTCCTTGGAAAAAACTAGTAATACTGGAATAATGTATAAATTTGGATTCTAACAGTCTATTAGTTTAAAAAACGACTTTCTTCTTAAAGCCAAATTCCAAACATAGTAATCATCACTGATTGTGAATATAGAAATGACACTTGAAATATATAGCATTTTTTCCTATCCAAGACAGGATGTTTTCTAAGTAGAAAGCAAATATTTCACTAATATGTACATTTGCAACTTAAGCCCACAGACAGCCCTCACTGTGTGATGGTGCATTGTACCACCATGCTGAAATGTCCTGTCATGCAAGAAGAGGCATTTTGATATGAACAAGACAAACCAATGTTCATTTTCCTTTCTTACAGAAGAAACCATTTGATCTTTCTCTGTCTACTTTCTCACAAGAGTTTAAGAAAAGGGACCTGAAAGCTCAGTTATCGGCATCTGAGATCCACAGGAAAGCTCCACTTTAGCATTTTATCAGGACTTGTTCATATGTGCCAGATCTCCCCCCAGGACCCACAGATACCCTCAGTCTTTCTTCTTCTGCACTGGCGTGTAGGCTGAAGTCTCAACTTGCCATGTTTTTTCAACATTATCATCTGCATCTGCTCTGGTAGCATCAAATGTGTTTTGGTTGAGATTTCACAGAACCTTGCTTCACAGGGTACCCATTGAGTCTTTCTAATGATTCATCACCATCTTGTTTAATGGGTGTGTCAAGATGAAGATCAGCTACTTTCTCTTCAGTGTCATCACACGGCTCTAGGATACTTTCAATACCTGTTGATATACTTCCCACTGAAGCATTTCTCTTGTGGCAGAGGTCAGAGAAACCCTGGAGTGATGTGTACTATAACCTGACACTTTCAGTTGCTGGCTTGTATAACTTGATGTTCTGGAATATCCAGAGGCACCAAGTTCATCTGAAACTGAGGCACTCTTTGATGACAGATCTGACAAACCACGGTGGATTTTGAGAGTCTCTCCACCTTTCCAATCCTCATGTAGAGATGCAGATTCACTGGCAGTTGGTATATGCATTGATGTGAATGGAGGCGTTTTAAAACATGGATCACCAGACACGAGCTGCATACTAAGAATAGAATTATCCCATCTTGTATTTTTGGTATCATAACCTTCTAGTAAACAGTGCTGAGTGCTATTTCCTGATCGAGCAAACTCTGCTAGGTTTAGATCTGCAAAGCCCAACTTTGTATAAGCCTTTTATCCTTTTAATTCCTTCCTCAGAGAGACCCTATAGATGCAAGGATTCAGAACATCTGTAGTAGCACCTGTGCTCATTTTGCACATAAATGAGAACTCGTTTTTCCAGTGAACACAATTTGCTTATACCACCTCTCTGGAAGACTCAGCGCTGAAGCTGTCCCCATCCAGCGGCTACATCTTGCAGAAGAGGATCCAGTTGTCAAAGGGCACCAAGAAGAGCTACTCCAGCTTGAAGTCCACCTTAAACTTGAACTACTTCATCATCATGAAAGCCATTCACCACGGAGCTAGGCAGGATGTTAGTGTGGAGGAGGGGGTGTGCCAGGGGCAGCCCAGGCACCCCCTCAGCACCCCAGATCCTTCTCTCAGCCCTAACCCATGGTCACTGGCTCCCTGAGCCCAGGCAGAAGAGCAGCCTCTCACCTCCACTTCCTAGCCGCTGCTGCGGCACCTGGGGCAGGTGGGCCCCAGGGAGGTACCTGAACACAGAGGGGGCTCTGCCTAGCTGTGGGGCTCCAGTAGAGAGCAGCTGTACTGGTGCCCAGGGTCCCCGCGGCCCCGCCTGTGTGTGCGTGTGGACTCAGAGTTCAAGCGCCAATAACCACCACAGCTGGAACCACAGCCTCTACATCTCTACACCTCTCACCTGCAAAACCAGTTTCAACTAGTTTTAACCAGACTAGTTCCAGCATATGTTCTCCAGTGTGCTGTCACATAGGTGTCTACACCCTGATGAGTGATAGGCAGAAACAACATCTCCAACCACATTTTCCACAATCCCCCCTTTTCTTTTTATCTACTCTTTGTTGCACCTGTGTCATTATTTCGTTATGCCACAAGAAGATCCTAGTTTTGATAACATTATTTCATTTTCCTTGGCATAATTAGGGTTCACCTCAGTCTCTTCATCTAGTAGGAATAGATTATTTAATCGCGTGTTCATGGGTATTTGTTTTGTTACTGCTGTTCAGATTAATCTCTGCACCGACCCCCTTATACAAGGTACTATGCAACAGCCTACATTGGTCAATACCCCAGCAACTACTATTAAGGAAGTCAAGATAGAGACTGACATTCCCTTCCACTTGCCAAGCCGTGATTCTAACCATCCTGTCAATGAATTCTCTATCTCAGAGTTCTTTGCCAATTTTTCAGGCAAAGTGGTTACACCTTGCAATGCCTTAGTAATGGTTCCGTCTAAGGCTGTGTTGTTGGGAATAAAGGCACAAATCTTCCCCCAACATGACACATACTCTTCCTTTCTCAGCTAACATGTTATCCAACACCATTCTGTTTTCCCATGCCATTCAACTCGTGGCATCTAGTGGATTGGCTATTTTGCATCCCTGGTGTAACCGATAAACCTCTGTTGGTCATAATAAATGTAATTAATCCAATTTACATTCTTATTAATGGTTACCCACCAAAGCAAGGAAGATTCGGATCCTAATGCTATCTGATTTCTAGCCTTAAACTCGTCTGGAACTCCCCCCGAGACCCTGATGGCATCGAGGTAAGCTCTGTTATCAAATGAGTTAGATGGTACATTCCTTCTTTTTTTCTGTTCTTAGCTGCATTCTTTCCCTCAAATGCTAGGGTAAATGGTATAGCCAATTGTACTATTGCACACGTGTCTCTGCAGTTCAGGGGAAGTGTAGGTCTCAAGGTTTTGCCTCTGCAGTACCACCACAGGTCTGAGCAGAGTAGTTGCTTTTTTCATCATCAGTCACATTCCGTATATTTACGCACATCTCTGGTTCTTCCAGATCTCTGGTAGTATTCACACCCTATTGTGAGAGACAAGCTGTGTGGTTTCTAGTGACTGTGGAGAAGGCAGGAGGTATCCTGGTATCTCTGCCCCACAGAGCTGGGAACATTAGTGAGGGAGATTTACAGGTGTTGTTTCCCCATGCAGTTTTATCCTGATATAATGCAACCATACACCTCATCCTTTGTCCTTGGTCCATCGCGAAGGGAAGGGGACTGTATGGGCCCCTGGTTGGCCTGAGGCACAGGCATAGTAGTTGCTTTTATTTAAGCTCTTAACAGTATATCTTACCCATTCTACCCAGGCATTTGTATCCCCATATCCTGTTTCTATTTCTATGGTCTGTCTTAAGTCCTTAACTTCTATCTTCACAATCTTAGGGTCATTCAGGGTTTTCTA
Source organism: Trichosurus vulpecula (assembly GCF_011100635.1). Classification (NCBI taxonomy): domain Eukaryota; kingdom Metazoa; phylum Chordata; class Mammalia; order Diprotodontia; family Phalangeridae; genus Trichosurus; species Trichosurus vulpecula. The sequence continues at coordinate 148,311,253 of NC_050574.1, read as the reverse complement.
TTCCTTCACTGGGGGCACTATAGTTGCACTAGAGCTTCCCTGTATCTCCGGGTTCTGAACCACTATCCTAAATCTTGTTATTGGATCTTGATCTGTCCTAACAATTCCAAACCCATAGGTCTGCTCAACTTCCCAGTCTGCATTTTTAACAGTTAAAATTATGGGATTGCATTTTAACTCTTGACAATTGGGTCTGGCTTCTCCCTTGAACATGTTCAATTTTTATTTTAGTGGTTTTCCTTCTGAACATGGGGCAGTTCATCCCTTATAAGCCATGGTGAACCAAACATCATTCCAGCTTAAACAAAGGGTTTCCCTATAGGTCACCAGGCTAAAGTGTCCCGTGGTAGCAGGTCATGTTTCTGGGTACAAGTACTTAAAACTACTTAATTGTCTTTGACTATTTAGGTCTCTACATTCTATAATTTGACATGCATCAAACTGAACTGTTTGTGGGGTAGCTTCTTTGGTGACGTGTATCCAAATTTACCAGGGTACTTCCTTAATCCAATCATCCTGAGCATACAAGTCTGCTTGATTGGCTATTGGAGTTGCCTACAATAGCAGTCCTCCCCACAGGATTAATAAACCCTTCATCTGCCCTTGGTTTTCAATAGAACCTTTCTATATCAATACAACAAATGAATGTTATTCCTACAAAGATAAAAAACAAAATTCCAGCAGCTAATGTTCCCCCTCCCAGAGTACATTCCCCAGTTTTGCTTTTGCTTAATGTCTTTTTAACCTTAGCTTCAAAGGATCTTTTGTCAGATGTGTACTCCTCTGTTGAGGTTTTACAGGAGAGACTTCCACTGGTTCCTTGATCCTAGTATAGTGAGCCCAAAATTTTTTGGCCATCCAGACTGCAGTTTCTGTGGTCAGGAGCACCTGATAGGGCGTTTCCCAATTGGGCCGCAACTTGGTTTCTCTCCTGGATTTGACTAAGACCCAATTTCCTGGTTGTATATTATGTACCACAAACTCAAGAGGTGGTGTCTGGGCAAGGAGTTCTTTCTTCGTAAGATGGGATAGAGAGGAAGACAATGCCAGTAGAGTCCTTTAAATATCTATTGTTTCTATTGTTGGCATGTCTCCAGTCCCCCTATATAAGGTAAACCAAACAACATCTCATAGGGTGATAGTCCTAAGTCCCTTCTCGGGGCTGTTCTAATTCCCAACAAGGCAATGGGCGCAAACATTTAGTCCATAGGAGCTTAGTTTCTAGCACTAATTTAGACATTTTTTAATGTCTGATTCATATGTTCAACCCTTCCTGATGAAGGAGGATGCCAGGGGGTATGAAAATCCCAGGACACTCCTAAACCTTCCATTATTCCTTGTAATGCCTTGGAGATAAAGCAGCTACCATTATCTGAATCTATATTTTCCACTAAACTGTATCAGGCAATAATGTGTTCTAAAATTATCTTGGAGATGCCTGCAGCTGTGGCTATCACCATGAGATAGGCCTCAACCCATCCTGTTAAGTGATCGACTACGACCAGAACATATTTCAGCCTGCCCACCATCAGCATCTCAGTAAAATCTACCTGGATACTCTGGAAGGGTTGAAGGCCTGGTTCCCAACCTCCAGGGGTTTGTTTCCTTAATACTTACTCATTTGTTTTTTTGCAAATTGCACATCCTTTACAGGCTTGTTTAGCTACTGTGTATATTCCTAACACATCCATATTTCCTCAGCACTAAGTCACACATCGTTTGAACTCCGCAATGACTCCCCTGGTGTACAGTGGATAGGAGTTCTCTCACAATTTGTTTAGTATTTCTCTTCCATCTGGTAATAACCATCGACCTTCTTCTGTCTTTACTGCCCTGAGTTCAGTCAATCTCTTTTCTTCTCATTAAATAAATGTTGGGACTGCCTTTGGGTCAGGGACTGAAGGAACTAAGATATATATTTCTTTAGACTCAGGGTTTAGGGCAGCTTCCTTAACCATTGGTTTCAACAATCCAACTAGCAGCTTCTGTGTGGGTGTAAGATCCACCAAAACCAGCACCCAGAAAGCTGCCAAGACAGGTCCTTTGGATCTGCTTTACTTAAGGAAAGCAACGTTAAGGGGTTAACAATCTTACTTTAATCCAGCATACAAATAACATCCACCCAGTTCAGGGGAAAAAGCCAGCACCCTGAATTACAGACTAAATACAATTTGTAGTTATCAAGCTCTGGGTGTACAGCCAGGGAGCTCCTTAGAATGGCTGGCCCAGAGTCACAGGCCACTCCTGCTGTGGCTCAGAGCTCCCAGCAAGAATGCTAACCTCTGCACTTACATGTCCTGTTCAGGGCCCCCCATAGTGCCCTGACCTCACCCAGGCTGGGCGTGGAGAAGTTCCCCACCCCCAATATCACATCAGATACAAATCAGTGGCTCCCAATTGTCTCAGTGCTGAGAAATACAAAAACATCCCACTTTATCTGCCCCATTCAAACAAAGGCCAGAATCATTAAAGGTCAACGGCAAAAAGTCCCACCTTAATTACTATTACACCATTTCATCAGCCAATCTGTTTCCTCATGCCTCAAGTGTGTTCCCTTTTTGGTGTCCATTCACACGGACCACTGCAACTTTATTTAGCGATAGCAAGTTTGTTGATATTTGCCTTAATAATTTGTTCCTTCCCTTTGCTATTGATTAATCTTCTTTCATATCAAACTTTCCCAAAAGTGTGTACTACTCCATATTTGGAGTTGGTGTAACTGATTTCCTCTGTTTGAGCCAGCAGTTTTAATACTTGATTTAGCGCATATAACTCAAAAGTTTGTGCTGAACATGTGTTTGGTAATCTGTCTCTTTCAGTGAATTGTTACTCCCATCAGTACGGCATCATCATTGCGTCCATTTGTCACCCTAGATGACCCATCAATGATAAGCCATGTCCCTCATGAAGACAGACATTTCTCAGGTCTGAATGCACTGAATGAATCAGACTTTACTTCCAGTTGGAAGGGAGGTATAGATGGAGGCTGATTGTTACTGGTAAGAAAAGAGGAAGAAGAGAAGTCCTGGGACCCCTTATCACCAATTTCCTCATCTTATGATCCTCCTCTTCCTTCTGCCCACTGTGAAACAACACCCTCAAGGGAAGAGGAGGCAATGGGAGGTGAGAGGGAATAAGAAGGGGGACCCTATAGTAGATTAAGGAAAGAAATCGAACAATGTGAAAAGGATGTAGAAAACTTCCCAATCCCCTCAACCTCACAGACAGCACCAATGTTTCCACCGAGAGAGTTCCAAAGGGAGGGGGAGAGATTGGATTTGTAAATACTCCACTAAGTGCCAGTGAGGTGAGAAATTTTAAAAAGGAAATTAAATCCTTAACAGAGGATCTGGTGGGATTAGCCAAATAACTAGATCAATTCTTGGGCCCTAATAAATATACTTGGGTAGAATTAATGTCTATTTTAAATCTTCTGATTACAGGAGAAGAGAAGGGAATGATCAGGAAAGCGACAATGGAGGGGTGAGAGAGAAGACACACCCCTGACCCTGGGGTAGTGGCAGCAGATAGGAAATTCCTGAATACAGATCCAGAATGGGACAATAATTTGATGGAATACCCCAGGCATATGCAGGATCTAAGGAAATTAACAATTGAGGGAATAAAAGGAGCAGTCCCAAAATCACAAAATATAAACAGAACTTTTGAGATAGGACAAGAAAAGAATGAGTCCCCTTCCCAGTTCCAAGAACAAATGAGAGAAAGAATGAGAAAATATTCGGGAATGGATCCTCAGGACCCAATAGCACAAGGAATGTGGAAGGTGAATTTTGTGACTCAGGCATGGCCTGATGTTAAGAGGAAATTGCAATAGATAGAAAGGAGGATGAAAGGCCCTTAGAAGAGTTGTTGAGAGAATCTCAGAAGGTTTCCGTGAGAAAGGGAAGATGAAAAGCAAAAACAGAAAGCTCAGGTCATGATACAGACTGAAGGAAGTTACAAAACAACTTGAGGAGAAAGGAAAAGATGAGTACTCCCGGTGGCTAGTCTCGAAGGGAAATTGTGGCTGGGAGGACAGAAGCGGGATGAGAAGAGGGACAGGCTCCAAGTGGAGAGGTAGAAATGACTGTCATTATTGTGGGAAACCCAGACACTTTAAAAGGGGGTGCTTGAAGCTGAAGAAAGAGGAGCATGTGGCTCCCCTCCTCACCTTTGAGGATGATGATTAGGGGGGTCTGAGGTTCTTGCTCCTCAGACCCAACTGAGAACCCCTAGTAAATTTGCAAGTTGGGGAAAACAAGGAAGAAGTTGTCTTCCTGGTGGATACCAGGGCCGAAAGATCATCTCTCTGCCTCTTACCACTCAGAATTAGCACAGGGAAAGATTCATTGAAAGTATCAGGGGTCAAGGGAGAAGACTTTCAGGTACCCATGATAGAGAAGGCCCCTGTGTGTTGGTGAGATAAGAATATTGACCAAATTGCTGTATGTACCTGAAGCAGGAACAAATTTGATAGGAAGGGATTTGATAGTACAGTTAGGATTAGAATTAAGAGTGGTGGAAAGTCAGGTAAAGGTCAAAATAAACCTTATGTCAGTCCAAAATGAAACAGAAATGGACCCCAAGGTATGGGCAAAGGAAGGTAATGGGCAGACTGAACATAAACCCAATAGTAATGAGTCTTAAGGACCTGGGGGAGACAGTGTGTTGTCAGGCAATATCTGATTCCCCTTGAGGGAAGGAGAGGCCTTCAACCAGTAACTGAGCAGTTTGTACAAGAGAAATTACTTGAACCTTGTATGTCTACATTTAATACCCCCATCCTTCCCATCAGAAAATCTGATGGGACCTATAAGTTAGTATAAGATTTGAGAGCCATCAATAAGATAGTGGAAGTGTAACACCCACTGGTGCCAAACCCCTACACCCTATTAAGTAAGGTTCCCCCAGAGCATAAATGGTTTAGAGTAGTGGATCTAAAAGATGCCTTTCTGGGCTTGTCCACTAGAAGACAAGAGTAGAGATATTTTTGCATTCACTTGGGAAAACCCTTATGCAGGGAGGAAACAACAGTTCAGGTGCATAGTTTTACCCCAACAGCTCACCAAATCTCCCCATTTTGGGGGACAGGTACTAGAAGAATTGTTGGGTACCTCTGAAGTCCCTTAGGGGTATTATGCTGTTGCAGGATATGGATGATTGGTTCTTTTCTGGGAAAAAGAAACAGGAGGTGGCTCAACCCACAGTACAATTATTGAACTTTTTAGGGAATCCAGGTCTGAGAGTCTCCCCCAAGAAATTGCAATTTACATAACAGGAGGTAAAATATTTAGGACATTTAATTAGTGAAGGAAAAAAAGAATCAACCCTGAAAGGGTTAAAGAGATTGTGGCGTTACTTTTGCCAGGTACTAAGAAAAAACTAAGAAAATTTTGGGGTTTGATTGGATATTGTAGGCTTTGGATAAACTCTTATGCATGGCTAACTAAAAATCTATACAAGAAGTTCCTGGAGGAGGAGCTTGAAATTTTACATTGGAGTGCAGAAGAGAAGCAACTAGTCACAGGTCTGAAACAAGCTCTCATCTCGGCCCCTGTGCTTGCCTTATCCACTTTGGACAAGCCATTTCACTTTTTTGCTACTGTGGATAAGGGAGCTGCCCTGGGTATCTTAACCCAGTCATGGACTGGACAGAAAAAACAATAGCATTCCTATCTAAGCTATTGGACCCAGTTTCTCAGGGATGGCCTGAATATGTACAGGCTATGGCTGCCACCACCTTATTAGTAGAACAAACCAGGAAACTCACTTTTGAAGGAGCAATGATGGTCAACACCCCCCACCAAGTTAGAACTATATTAAATCAAAAGGCAGGAAGGTGGTTAGCAGATTCTAGGATCCTGAAATATGAAGCTATATTGATGGAAAAAGACGATCTGCTGTTAGCTACAGGCAATGTTGTTAATACAGCCACTTTCTTGGAAAAAGGGGAAGCAGATTTACAAGATTTGGAACATAATTCCTTGGACTTGGTGGACTAAAGTTAGGCCAGTTTTAATAGATATCCCTTTTATTAAGGAAAAGAAATTGTTTATATATGAATCTTCAAGAGTAGTGGGAGGGAAAAGGCAGAATGAGTATGCTATAGTGGGCAATGAAAGCCACCAGTTACTAGAGACTAGCCCCCTCCCTAAAAATTGGTCAGCACAAATGTAAATTATATGCCGTAAATCAGGCAGTGAGACTGTTAAAAAAGGGTGTTAGGTACTATACATACAGATTCCAAGTATGCTTATGGGGTGGTGCATACCTTTGGTAAGATTTAGGAAGAAAATGGGCTCATAAATGGCAAAGGGAAGGAATTGGTTCACGGGCAACTAATAAAACAAGTATTAGAAAGTTTACTCCTACCTGAGAAAATTGCAGTAGTCCATGTGAAGGGACACCAGAAGAGGAGTTCACCTGAAGCAGTGAGAAACAGGCTGGCTGATGAAATGGTCAGGGAAGTGGCAGGTGAAGATTTACATGTGAGACTTTTTTGTTGATCCCATCTCTGTCTCCAAAAAAGGTCCCCCTCGTTTATGAGCAGTGAGGAAGAAAACCTAAAGAGATTGGGGGCAGTGAAAACAGGGAGGTCACTGGCATTTACCTGATGGGAGAGAAATGTTAAATAAGGAAGTGATGAGGGAATATTACATCAAGGGAGTCATTGGAATGTACAAACTTATGTGTGATGCCTTCTTAAGGAAGTTTGGGTGTATGGGACTGTATGCTGTGGCCAAGCAGATAACGGAGAGATGTGTCACTTGTCAAAGAGTGAACAAGAAAGTCCTAAGAAAACAATCAGTAGGAGGTAGGGAGCCAAGAGTAAGGCCTTTCCAAAGTACGCAGGTGGCTTTTACTAAAATGCCTCTGGTTGGGAAGTTAAAATATTTGCTGGTATTGGTTGATCGCCTGACGGGGTGGGTAGAGGTTTACCCACTGAGTTCGGCAACCACATTGGGTGTTAGTAAGGTGCTGCAGGGAATAATGAATGGATTAAACATAGATTGTCAGTTTCATACCCCTTCGTATCCCTCCATCATCAGGAAGGGTAGAGCGATTGAACCAGACACTAGAGAGACATGTAATAAAATTGGGGTTTAAAACGAAATTACCTTGGACCAAGTGTTTATAAATTACTTTTCTTTTATATGATTATATCCTCTAGCTAACTACAGAAAAAAATAAATACATGGGGTAGGCGGGAGGATAGCTACCATAAGGGACCAATGACTTGGGGTAGTTATATTAGGGAGCCTCAGGTGTCCTGTATCATTTTCTGAATTGCTGTGAAATTATATACAAAGATCATGTCCATGCAGACGACATTTCACAGGCAAAGAATGTCCATTGGCAAAGCCAGCTAAACAGGTGGCAAGGGAAAGGGGGAGGGGGAGGGTTCTGCTAAAAGAGAACCAGCTAGGGTATAATTGGAGTGGAAGGATGGGCAAGAGAAGAGGCACAGATTGTAAGGTCCATGAAGGTAGAGCTTGTATCTTTTTATCTCCCTCAGCTCTTGGCAAAAGGTTTTGCATACTTAGAAACTAGGAGTTGCCAACATTCCCCTTTGCTTTGGCTCATTTGCCAGATGTCCACAGGTGCAACAACATCTGCATTCCTGAAGTCTAGAGAACTATCTAAGGGGAAAACTTCCTGAAAAGATTCCATTCAGCCACATAGTTCCCTGAAACTTTGCCACAAAGCAAAAAAGGTCTGTGGAGGTGAGTGGCTTCAAAATTAACCTGACTTTGGACGAGCAGACAACACAAACTGGTGAGTTATGGCTCCAACGCTTTTCAGTTTATTGGATGGAATCTTAATAGGATATTAGAACCAAAAAATTCATCTAGTGTTTTGCTAGGGAAAAAAAATGTGATTGCATATAGGTGACTAAAATGAGTCTTACAAATGGGTCACGTGACCTTTTCTACTTGTATATTGTTTGAAGTGTTTTTTTCCCAGTAAACACAATAGGTACTGAATTGATACAGTGAGGTTAAGGTGACAAGATCAATCAATTTACAAGTGATGGCTGAATCAGTGCACTGTGGGGATTTTTGAAAAGCAGAATTTATTACCTGGTTAGCAATAAGGTAATAGTGAATTAGGAATTCTGAATGCAAAATGATACCACCAGACAGGAGGGCTGGGCTTCAGGGCAACATTAGTGCAGCTCTATGTAAACAGCCAGGGCCTAGAGCCCCTGGCACAAGAAGCCTGAGACAGTGCCCTTTCCACCCTTGGAGCAGAGCTCAAATTTAAAAGAAAAAAAAAGATGAGCAAAAAACAACAACAAAAAGTCTGTCCATAGAAAGTTATGATGATGAAAAGGAAGACCAAAACACAGACTCAGAAGAGGACAACAATATCAAAATACCTATGGGAAAAACCCCAAAGAAAAATGGGAAGTTGTCTCAAGCCCAGAATAGACTCATGGGAGAGCTCAAAAAGTAGCTTAGAAATCATATAGGAGTGGTAGAAGATGTAACAACAATATTATTAGCAGCGGCTGTGGAGGTATAAGACCAACACCACCAGCACACAGGAGGTCTGCTAGCACAGATTCTTTGATTTGCTTTTCTAAGGAAAGCAACTTTAAGGGATTTACAATCTCACTTTAATTAAACACACATATATCATTCACTCAGTTCTGGGGAAAAGTCAGCACCCTGAACTTCAGAGAAAACACAAACAGAAATTACAAGCAGAAGTTATATAAACAGAGCAAATAACACAAATCAGTAGGGCTTCTGTCCATAGCAATACATACATCGTTACCAGAGAAAGAAGCACCAACGTCTGGTTTTCAAAGCTGGGGCGGGGGGCACTCCTTAACAAAGGCTACCCAGAGTCTTGTCTGGCGAAATCACAGGAATTCTCTGCCAGTGAGTGAGCCCCCAACCAAAATGCCAACCTCCGAGTATATATACGCTTCTTCAGGATCAGAGGGCATCACAATCATGTGACTCAAACTTATGTGACTTAGGCTTTCTTGTGACTTAAGCAGGTCATCAAAGACTCTTAATTCAAACAAAGGCAAGTCTCAGTTGAAGGCACTTGATTACCTTAGTGCTGAGAACTAGAACTCCAAAAGAAAAAAGGGCAAAACAAAAAGTCTCACTTTGCTTGCCTTTACAAAAGAAGACTGGGAAAAAGAAATGAGAGTGATGCAAGAGGATTATGAAAAAAGAGTCAACAGCTTGGAAAAAGAAAACAACTGCTTAAAAAGTAGAATTGGCCAAATTTTAAAAGAGATCTAAAATTCCATTGAAGAAACCAACTCCCTAAAAGTACAGTTGGCCAAATGGAAAAGGAAGTACAAAAGCTAACTGAGGAAAACAACAACTTAAAAGTTAGAATTGGGAGCCAGTGAGGTGGTGCAGTGAATAGAGCACCAGGACTGGAGTCAGGAGGACCTGAGTTCAAATCTGACCTCAGACACTTGACACTTACTAGTAGTGTGACCTTGGATAAGTCACTTAACCCCAATTGCCTTGCCTCCCCACTAAAAAAAAAACCCCGAAAGTTAGAATTGGGCAAGTGAAAGCTAAAGACTATGAGACATCAAGAATCAATCAATCAAATGAAAAAAATAGAAAATATAAAATACTTCATTGGAAAAACAATTAACCTGCAAAATAGAACCAGGAGAGACAATGTCAGAATCATTGTACTATCTGAAAGCCATAATCACAAGAAGGACTTCGATAGCACCTTTCAAGATGTTAGGAAGGAAAAATGGCCTGATCACCAGAGAGCAAAATAAGCATTGTAAGAATCCACCAATCACCTCAGGAAAGAGATCCCAAAATGTTTTAAACTCCAAGGAACATTATAGCCAAATTACAGGACTATCAGGTCTAGAAAAAAAGTACTGTAAGTGGCCAGAAAAAAAAATAATTCAAATATCAGGGAGCCACAATCAGGATTGCTCAGGACTTGGTAGCTGCAACTTTAAGGAATCAGAGGTCATGGAACATGATATTCCGGAAGGCAAAGGACGTAGGATTACAACCTGGCTAAATTAAGCATAATAACTTCAAGGGAAAAAAATGATCCTTAAATGAAATAGAAGGATTTCAAGCTTTCATAAGAAGACCAGAACTGAACAAAAAATTTAATCTCCAATATCACATCCCAAGTGAAGCCCCAAAAAAAGGGAAAAAGAGAAAAGAAAACATGAGAGATTCAATGGAGCTGAGCTGTTTCCATCCCTACATGGGAGGCGGATACTGGTAATTCTTAAAAATTGTACCACTAATAGTAAAGCTAGAAAGAATATACATAAAGGGTATGGGTATGAGGTGATTTTGAGGGAATGACATAAAAAAATAAGAGATGAGACAGATGAGTACACTGGATGCAAAAGGAGGGGAGAGGTAGAATGGGGTAAATTATTTCACACGAGGAGGCACATAAAAGCCATTACAGTGGAGGGAAAGATGGGAGGATGGGCAATGAGCATTGCTTGAACTTTACTCTCATTAGTCTTGGCTCAAAGCAGGAATAAAATACACAATTTGTTGAATATACAAATCTTTCTTACCTGACAGGTTTACAAGAAACACACTTGAAGAAGAGAAACACACACAGAACAAAGGTAAGGGACTGGCGCAGGATCTATTATGCTTCAGCTGAAGTTAAAATAAAAATGCAGGGGTAGCCATCCTGATCTTAGACAAAGAAAGCAAAAGCAAAAATAGACCTAATTAAAAAGAGATAAGAAAGGAAACTAAATCTTGCTAAAACCTATCATAGACAATGAAGTAACATCAATACTAAACATATTTACACCAAGTGACATAGCATCTAAATTCTTAAAAGAGAAGTTAAATTAGTTCATGACCAAACAAGAGATAAAGAGCATTATGAAATGTAACATGGATAATTTTGATTATATTAAATTAAAGAGCTTTTGCACAAACAAAACCAGTGTAACCAAGATTAGAAGGAAAGGAGGAAGCAATCTTCATAGCAAGTGTCTCTGATAAAGGCCTCATTTCTCAAACGTATAGAGAACTGAGTTAAATTTATAAGAATACAAGCCATTCTCCAGTTGACAAATGGGCAAAGGATATGAGCAGGCAGTTTTCAGATGAAGAAATGAAAGAAATCAAAGGTATCTAAAGACTTATGAAGAAGTGCTCTAAATCACTTTTGATTGGAGAAATGCAAATATAAACAACACTGAAGTACCACCTCACACCTATCAGATGGCTAATATGACCCAAAAAAAAGAAAATTATAAATGTTTGAGAGGATGTGGGAAAATTGGAACCTTAATGCATTGTTAGTGGAGTTGTGAACTGATCTAACCATTCTGGAGAGCAATTTGCAACTATGCCCAAAGGACAACTAAACTGTGCATACCCTTTGTTCCAGCAATACCACCAGTAGGTCTATATCCTAAAAAGATAAGAAAGGAAAAAGGAACCACATGTGCAAAGGTATCAATAGCAGCCCTCCTCATGGTGTCAAAATACTGGAAATTGAGGAGATACCCATCAATTGGGGAATGGCTGAACAAGCTGTGGTATATGAATATAATGGAATACTATTGTGCAATAAGAAGTGATGAACAGGTAGATTTCAGAAAAACTTGTACAAACTGATGCAAATGAAATGAAGGAGAACTAAGAAAACATTGTGCACAGTATCAGCAGCATTGCATGATGATCAACTCTGAATGACTTTGATCTTCTCAGTAATAAGATGATCCAAGACAAGTACAAAGGACTCAAAAAGGAAAATACTATCTACATCCAGATAAAGAACTGATGGACTCTGAATGCAGATCAAAGCATACTTTTTTCACTTATTTCATTCTTTTTCATGGGTTTTTTCACTTTTGATCTGTTTCACAGCTAGGACTAAAATGAAAATGTTTTCCATGATAGCAAATACAGAACCTATCTCAAATTGCCTACCATTTTAGGAAGAGGGGAGAGAGGGAGAAAAATTCAAAACTCAAAATCTTATAAAAATAAATGCTAAAAGTTTTCTTGACATGTAATTGGGAGTGGGGAATACTATTAAAAAGAAAAGAATCTTAACTCAAAAAAAAAGTTTGCTATTTCATTCCTCAGAAGTACCATCATGCATCTTCCTGAGTTCACATGTGGCCTCAGACACTTATTAGCTGTGTGACCCTGAGCAAATCGCTTAACCCTGTTTCCCTCAGTTTCCTCATCTATAAAATGGGTTGTAGAAGGAAATGACAAACCACTTCAGTATCTTTGCCAAGAAAACCCCAAGTGAGATCATGAAAAGTCAACACAACTGAAGATGATTGAACAAAGTTGATAAGTAGAGAAAACAAGGAAAGACATTTAAAATGGAAACAATTGTAAGCAAAAATCTGGAAGCAGGAAACCTCAAAAAATAGTCAAGCGAAGTGGAATAAATCCATTTGTCCTTTCCTGGAGGATTCATATGAGGAAATGATGGGAAATAAGGATGGAGAAGTAGGTTAGGACCCACCTCACCAGCATGCTGTGAAGAAAGCAATTTACAAATATTAAAGCATTATAAAAATGAGAACTTAGAGTCTTGAGAGGCAATTTTACTGTTTGCACCCTTGCAGAGACTCTTCTGCACCCCAGCTCCACATAGAGATAGCATATACCGTGTTTCCATAGGCCTTTTGAAATAAAAATTAGGATCAGGTCTCTGCTTTCCTTTGGGACTTGGACCTTTGAATCATTAAAAACCAATTTTGTGGGGGGACGGAAGCACTGTTTTGTTTTTTTGTTTGTTTTTGCTTTTTTTTTGGGCAGGGCAATTGGGGTTAAGTGACTTGCCCAAGGTCACACAACACAGCTAGTACGTGTCAAGTGTCTGAGGCCGGATTTGAACTCAGGTCCTCCTGACTCCAGGGCCGGTGCTCTACTCACTGTGCCACCAAGCTGCCCCAGGATGCACTGTTTTTAACTGCTATTAATTTTAAAAACAGAGGCTGTGGGAAAAGAGTTGCTACTGAACTCAGATTTTGGGCAGACCAGTTTTGGTATTGGAGACTTCCCCATAATAGAGCACTAGAGGGGAAAGTCTGTTACTTTCATTCTGCAAAAATCAATGGATATTATTAGTCTATGCGTTCACTGAATATTCAGGTTTGTGGATGTAGAGTGGAGAGCTATCTTAAATGTAATGGGGAGGAGCCCCTTGAAATTGTTTTCTTAAGTTGCCATATTAACAGTAGTAAGGCTGAGATGCTAGAAGGCAGAGGGTGGAATGATAGCTGTAATGGTGTTTTTCCCTGAGGGATTTAGGATGTAGTTGAGAAAAAGAAAAGCAATTAATAATGCAAGAGCCAATCTCAATGAAAGATACTGATACAATAGTAAAAATAATAGCTAACATTTATGTAAGTGGCATAGTAGATGGGGTACCAGCCTAAAGTCAGGAAAATTCATCTTCCTAAGTTCAAATCAGGCTTCAGACACTTCCTGGTTGTGTGATGCTACTTAACCCTTTTGGCCTCTATAAAATATAAAATGTGCTGGAAAAGGAAATGGCAAACCACTCCAGTATCTTTGCCAAGAAAACCCCAGATGGCATCATGAAGAGTTGGACATGACTGAAACAACTGAACAGCAACATCAAACATTTACATAGCACTTAGAGATGAGAAAACTGACAGATTTTGTGTGTGACTTGACTAGGATCATACAGCTAGTAAGTGTTTGAGGCTGGGTTTAATCTCAGGTCCTCCCAACTCCTGTTACTCTAATCTACTGCACCACCCAGTTGAGTATATAATCAACTATCCAATGAGGGTACAGAAAATAAGTGTTGTAGAGATTCAGGTTAGGAAGGGATTATTGTAGGCTGAAATGATCATAAAATATAATGGTTAGGAGGCAACTAGGTGGTGCAGTGAATAGAACGCTGGCCCTGGAGTTGGGGGGAACCTGAGTTTAAATTGAGTGTCTGAGGCTGCTCAGACACTTGACATTTACTGGCTGTGTGACCTTGGGCAAGTCACTTAACCCCAAATGCCTTGCTTTCCCCCCTCCAAAAAAAATCTCATGAAAGTGAATGTTGAAAACCAAAAATAAATAAATTTTAAAAAATAATGGTTAGGATTTAAATATGTAGAAGAGAGGCGAAGCACTTCAAAATGTGACAAAGGACGTGAGCAAAGATCCAAAGGTTCCAGGGAATGCACCTGAAATGTTAACCAGACTGGAGCTAACTCCAAGGGTGCAGTGGTCAGATGTAGATAAAAACATTTGGGTGCCTGAGGTGAGAGTTGAAAATTGTGCCCCTGTGTGTTGCTGTACATCAGAAACTGTATGTAATTTTTCAATGTGACATATCAGAAAATGGACACCTCTAAGTCACAAAGAGTAGAATTTTTTGGTTTTAAAGATGTACATTTTTAAGAAGCAATTCTAAAAAGTCTCCCGGTTGCCTTTTCTTTGTCCTCCTGTGTTACGTTTTAGGTAACTGCCTACTTGATGCCTCTTCCACTTTGACAGTTGAAAATAAATTTGGAAAGTTAGGTTCAAGCTATATTAAAAAAGGATTTCGAATTAAACTCAGAAGTTTGGATGTTACTTAAAACTGTACAAGAGGAGAAGCTCTTGAACAGACTAGATCAGAAATGGAGAAACTAGGTTGCCCGGTGAGGTGATTGTTGTGATAGTCAAGGCATGAAGGTGGGAAAAGAAAGGGGGAAGACAATAAGCATTTATGTAGCACCCTCGGTCTACCAGCTCTGAGGCTAAGCACCTTACAAATAATACCTTATTTGATCTTCACAGAAACCCTGCAAGGTAGGTGCTATTATTATCTCCTTGTGTGAAACTAGATTTGAACTCCTGTCTCCCTGACTCTTCATCCAGCACTCCATCCACTGAGCCATTTAGCTGCATGAGATAAGTGTCTAACCTAGAGTATTAGCAATGACACTGAAATGTGAGAACCATTCCAAAAAAAGTAATCTGCAGGAATTGGTCATTAGATGTGTGTGTGGTACAAGGGAGAGAGAGGAAGTCAAAGATAAACAGGATTTGAACTAGGGTTAATTAGGAAAATGAAATCTGCAGGTTAGGGGACTGGTTTAATGGGGAAGAACATGAGTTCACTTTTATTTATTTGAGTACAAAGTGACAACAGAGTATATTAAGACAGATCCTCTTAACTTTTGTGTGGTATGTGTACCTTTGGCAGACTGGGGAAGCCTGTGGACCCCTTTTTAGAATAATGTTTTTAAATAATTGAAGGAATACTAAATTTCAGTTAGAGGTTAATGAAAATGAAGATGTCATTTTCTTTCCATCAAAGTTCATGGACCGCAGCTAAGAATCCTTAATCTAAGTGAAATTGCCCAGGAGGCAGATGGAAATAATGTGTCTTGAGCTTTGGATAAGTCAAAATTGAAGTTATCCAGACAGCTGATAATTAGGATATCTGTGAAATGATAGCAGTTCTCAATTAAAGTAGAGTGACACACTCTAGAATCATAAATTTTGTTAGATGTGCTGAGAAAAGTTGGTTGTTATGTTTGTTTCACATAAATTTTACTTACCACGCATATGTATTATGAAGTTTTCAAAGAAATGTATTTTACAAGCATTACTTTCTTTCCCTCCTTCTGTCCCTCATTGAACAATTAAAAATAAATAAAAATCCTTAACACAGAGAGAGAGAGAGAGAGAGAGAGAGAGAGAGAGAGAGAGAGAGAGAGAGAGAAATTCCCACATTGGCCATTTCTGAAATGTTTGTCACATTCTGCATTTCAAGCCCATCAGTTCTCTATTAGAGAGAATGATATTATAGCCCTCTAGAATTGTGATTTATTATTACATTGATAAGAGTTCTGAAAACTTTCATTTGTTTTTCTTTATGTTGTTATTATATAAATTGTTCTTGCTCACTGCATTCTGCATCAGTTCATATAAGGCACCAGTATCTTCTGGAATTGTCCCTTATATCATTTCTTACAGCACAATAGTATTCCATTATATTCGTATACCATAATTTGTTTAGCTAATGGGTGGGCACCCCCTTAGTTTACAGTCTTGAGCTATTATGAAAAGAGTTGTTTTGTGCATATGGGTCCTTTTTGCTTAGTGATGCAGTAGCATACCTGTTTTCCAAGAGTTCCTCCAACAATTTTCATTTTGCTTTTACATCATCTTTGTTAATCTGTTGGGTGTGAAGTGAAAAACCTCAAGGTGGTTTTTTGATGTTTATTTCTCTAGTAGTAGATTTGTAGAATTTTTTCATATGGCTATAGATAGGTTGGATTTTTTTCCTTTGAAACTGCCTGTGTTCATGTTCTTTGACCATTTATTTAGAAAAACTTGCTGCAAATATTTTTCCCCAGTTAAGTTTCACTTCTAATTTTAGCAACATTAGTTTTGTTTGTGGTATGTCAGGTCAGAAGCAGGACTCAAAGCCAGATATCTTTGGCTCCAAGGCCAGTGTTTAATCAGCTAAGGCACACTGCCTGTGGGTGATAGGTTAAATATAGTATTCTACTTACTAGCTGCATGTCGCTTTACCTCTATGAAATCCAATTTTGTCATCTGTAAAGTGGATCATTCCTCATTACTTATTTCTAGGTGACTATCAGCAAATCATTGTGTAAACAGGGCTACAATTCCAGGGATGAAAAAGAGTAAAGAGGGCTTGAGGATATAGGTACTAGGTAGATTCTAATACCAAGGACTGGGACAGAAACAGCAACTACCTCACCTCCCACTGCTAAGAGGAACCCACAAGAAAGTCTCTTCCCACGAGGGCCTCAGTTATAGATTTTTCTCATATCTGGCTTAAAATGAAAAATTCTAGGGATATACATATATATGTGTGTGTACTACATAAGCCCTTTCCAGGATAACCAATTTGAACAACTGATGAATGTCTCTTAACTCGGGTTCTATCCCCAGCTACCCTTCAGGGAAAGATGTTTTCTGTCGCTAAGAGTTGACTTCTTACTCACTTTGAAACCTTACAGTCAAGGACTTAAACACAAATCATAGCAAATCTCCATGGTTTACTGGCAGCATTAAATAACAAATTCCAGGTTTTCTGAGGAAAAATATATTTAACAATTCATTTCTCTGTTCATAAAATCTCTCAAGAATCTCATTATGTGATAACCCACAAATATCAATGTGAAAGACCAGTGTCATAGCTAAATTCTTTTTCCTGGCACCTTTGTATGAGAAGTCATGTCTTAAGAGCACTTGACTTTGCATTCTTGACCATCTTAAGAACTCAGTCCAGAAAACTTAAAGTTCAGCTGGAATAGTGTTACCTAATAGAGACTCACAAGGGAATGCATTGAGTGTCTTTCCTTGCCAAGACTTATTTTACTCTTGAAATATTATATAATACCTGTTATAGGTGCATCATCTGTGCAAACAGAAAGTTTTTTTTTCCTGAGACAAACCATTTTGTTAAGAGGTTCAGGGATTTTATGTACATGATCCTGTTAACCTGAAATGTAACTCAAGGCACTCAAAGAATTATTTAGTGATTGAATCTTATTCAACAAATATGATTAAAACCCAGTAATTGACATTTCTACTTATGTAATTTGACTAATTGAGTTATAATGCAAACATAGGAATGGGAGGTTTTCTGGTCCAATGTGTGTAAATTCAAAATTTAAATAGCTTTCTGGATATTTAGGGACTTTACTCAAAGACTATAAGCCCCTCTGTAGATTGTATGAAACTTACTCTTATCTAGCACCCTCTCTGGGCTACTTTGCCAGTTCACACACACACTGGCAAACCAGATCCATGAGGTTGGCCAGTCAATTCCCCCATCAAGAGATAATCCAAAGAGGCTTGTGGTTTTCTAATACCATCATTCATAAGTTCTCATCACTTTTCTTCTCACTAATTATCAGGAATTAGCAGGAATAGAAGAGAGTTACAAAAACAGTTTCCTCATACAATAGGGGTGCACTATCCTCTTGTACACAAAAGGTCCCTGGGTGGGGTGGACTCAAATTTAGAAGTAGCAAGGAACATGTAAAGAGAATATGTAGCCAACAGTAACTCCAACATACTACTTATTCATACTCCCTTTATTTTCAGGGAGTACAGCAGGACCTTGTCAACTCTAGCACCTTTCTTCCTGAGGCTTATAGGAGGACGTTGAGGATATCCTCCCTTCCATTTTCAGGGACAATTTCTTGACATCTGAAACAGTAAGACAATAATAATATAGATGATAATTGTAAAAATGCCTATGCGGTTCTGTATCACAAAGTGTACAAGACTCTCTACGTAGAAGGTAGAAGAGGTAAACCATTTATTCAGACACCAGAGGACCATATCCCTCAAGCCATTTATCCAGTCTATCACAGCAGTAAAACACTCCACACACAATATAACAACCTGGAGCCTGGCCATCCCAAAACCTCTCCAACCCCCTGCTGGGGTCTCCCCAAAGACAAACTCACAGTACAACTAAGTCAGCCTGTTCAGGTCTAACAATCACGAGGGCTACCATTAGTAACCATAACATATTTCTCTCTCAGCATTTTCTGTGACATAACTTCCTTTTTCTGTCAGGAAGCTTCTCCCACCACATGTGTCTTAGGCTTCCTGTTCTGTAAGCAGGTCACATGGCCTATTAATGGGTGGGAAAGATCTTCAAATCTAATTGCTACTACATCACCACTCCCATAAGCCCTTATTTTCAGTTTGTATCAGAGCTTTCATTTTTAGCAATGGCCTAATTAAAAGAACACCCTCATTAAAACACCATTTTATACAAACACATACCCTACCATTAGTCAACATTGTAAAACTTCTATATTGAATTGTTCAATCTAACTCAGTACCTTGGGCTACTTTACAACATCAGATATAGGTTTTTAAAGAATACAGTTTGTTATTAGTCTGACCCATCCCCAAAAAGTCCTCTCCCTGATGTAAATTTAAGTAGATCTTGTAAAATAGTTTATTTGTTGTCATAGTCACCATGTTTTTGAACCCACCTCACTATCAATCTTTTCTCCCCAAATTAATCAGGGCAATATTTTTCATAAATGTCATTCCACATGTCTTAGAAACATACAGGAGCTGAAGCTTCAGAAGTTGGGGGATGTCAGAGATCAACCAGTGCCCTTTTTTTCCTCTTTCAGGATTCAGGGCCAGACTCATCCTTTTTTTTTTTTTGTTTGCTTGCTAAAATAAACCTCTAAAGGGGATGTGGGAAAATTTTGACACCAATGCACTATTGGTAGAATTCTGAACTGGTCCAACCATTCTGTAGAACAATTTGGAACTATTCCCAAAGGGCTGTAAAACTAGGTCTGTATTCCATAGAGATAGGGGAAAATTGGAAAAAGACCTATTTATACAAAAATATAGCAGCTCTTTGTGGTGACAAAGAATTGGAAATTGAGGGGATGTCCATCAGTCAGGGAATGGCTAAAAAAGTTGTTGTACATTATTGTAATGGAATACTATTGTGCTGTAAGAAATGATGAGCAGGATAATTTCAAATAAACCTGGAAAGACTTAAATGAACTGATGCAAAGTGAAGTGAACAGAACCAGGAGAACGTTGTACACCGTAACAGCACTATTATGTGATGATCAAGTGTGAGTGACTTATTCTCAGCAATACAATGATCCAAGACAATTCCAAAGGACTAATGATGAAAAATGCTATCTTCCTCCAGAGTAGAACTGATAGAGCTTGAGTGTAGATGAAAGCATACTATTTTTCACTTTTTTTAATGTGGTAGGTGGGAGGGTTTTGGGGGGGGCAGGTCTGTGTCTTTCACAATATGATTAATATGGAAATATGTTTGGCATGATTGTACATGTGTAATCTATATCACATTGCTTACTGGTAGACAGAGGGGAGAGAACTTGGAACTCAAATTTTTTTTAAAAATGAGTGTTCAAAATTGTTTTTATATGTAAATGGGAAAAATAAATCTCTGAGGAAAGATTTATGAAGAGACCAATTTTCTAGAACCTTACTGAAAAGAAACCAAACTGTTAAAATCCAAGCAGGTTATCTTGGCAAGATCCAGAGAAAGAAAGATTTATAAATCGCACAGGAAAAAAAAATTCCAATTTGACTTTAAAAAATAGCCAGAGGAAGACACATTTATAAATCCCAGAGAAAAGAAACTAAATCCTAAGATTTTAGTATCAAAATGAAACCAGATTTATAAAAATTAAAGCAGATCAACTTGGTAAAATCCAGAATTGTAGAGAGATTTGTAAATTCTGGAGGGACCAGTATCAATTCTGTAACATCTGGGAAAGAAACACCCCTACCAAGCAGTAGTAGAGAAAACATCCAGAGGTCACAAGGGATGAGGATGGAAAACATTTAAGGTAATGCTACACAGGATAAGGAAAAACATGGGAAAACACTCAAATGTCTAGTGTAATATTATAGTAATGGGGTAAAAGGTGATGGCATTGGGGTGGCGCAAGTGGTGGGGTGGTACATGGGAGATGGAGTGACTGTGAGAATTGTCTATGTTATGGCACCCACAAGTGAGGTTAAGCATTTGAGTGACAATATAGAAGTTCATTAAATTGATTTTTCGTATTATCATTGTCCTGTCTAGATTATTTGAATATAAGCTGGGTATGGAAGCTTGTGGGATTTTTTTACTGTATTTACTTTTGTAATACAGATGCGTGGACTATTTACTATAAAATCAGCACCTTCCTATTTACCCACACTGCTCAGCTATACCATTTTATTGGTAGAACCAATACCTCTCAGATTTCTAAAAATTTAAGATGTTCATTTTGGTACTGACTCAACAGCCAGCAATAAGCCCGTTTTTAAGTTCTTATGCTTAGTTTAAGATACGTAAATAAAAATAAGTTTCTGAAAAGTTAGTGAATTATGGCATAGAGTTAGCAAATAAAGTTAGGGCTAGAGAAAAGATTTAAGAAATAGTGTTAGTGTGTTAGGTTTAGTGAATAGATTTAGCATATGGTTAGAACTAAAATCAGGTTTCCTGAATCCCACACCATATATGCACAGATTTTGGAATAAGAGACTTCAGCAACAATTCAATTCAATCTGTAACAGAAAGGAATCACTGCTATAACCTGCATGACAAATAGTCATCTTGCCTCTTCTTCCTGGGGTGGGGGAGGCTCCTTGTCTCTCAAGGTAGTCCATTCCAGGTTGGACCTCTCTAATAGTTAGATAGTTCTGCTCTTGTGTTGAAGTTATAATTAATATATTGAAGTAATTTCCTACACAATTGTAATAACAATGTTGCTAGCAGCTGCTGTGGAGGTGAAAGATCAACACAAGACCAGCAACAAGAGCACACAGGAGGGCTGCTGGCACAGGATCTTTGACCTGCTTTTCTCAGGAAAGCAACTGTAAGGGGTTACAATCTCACTTTAATTAGACATACATGATTATCATTCACTTAGTTCAGGGGAAAAAGTAAGCACTCTGCTTTCAGAGCAAATACAAATAGAAACTATATGAACAGAGCAAAATAACACAAATTAGCAGACAGGCTTCTATTTATAGCAATACATACACAGTTACCAGGGAGAGAACCGCCAACATCTGGCTTTAAAAAAGCCACAGGGGCTCCATGACGGCTACCCAGAGTCTCATCTGGTCAAATCACAAGACACTCTCCCAGTGAGTGTGAGCCCCAAAACAAAATGCCAGCCTCAGATCTTATATACAAGTCTCAGGGCCCTGGGGCTTAGTACCTACTTTGTAAAAGGGTATAGGGCTTGAGGCCTGGGCTTTCTTGTTTCTTAATTAGGTCATCAATGACTCTTGATTCAATCAAAGACTCTTGATTGAAACAAAGGCAAGTTTCAATCACTTTTTTATCCTGGGAGTCCAAAAATTGGGAAGTAAACCAATAACAAACTACCAAATCCTTGATTTTTTTCATTTTGTTTCAATTGTTTCAGTCATGTCCAGCTCTTCATGACTTTGTTTGCCTAGCTTTCCCTTTGTATGCAGAGGTATTTTTCCTGTAAGGACTTGCATTGTGCAGGGGCCTTGTAGTCTGAGCTCTTAGACACTTGAGGACACCAAAAGCCATAATGGAGCCTAGTGCTGTATAGCACCTTCTGAGTGAGCCATCCCTTCACCCTTAAGGGAAGATTTAAGAACCTTGCCAATCAGAGGTTACATGACTAACAATAATACCATATTTCACCACATATTTGTGGCACTGCCTAATCATTTCACCCTGTTTTTTTCAGTACAAAAATTGCTTTATAACCTTTCATTGTGTAATTGTCACGTGGTATAATTCTGTTGGTCATGCTATTTAACAGGTAAATAGAGCATTCACCAATGGCATATAGATATGCATTTATCTCTGTCATATTGGGAGCTGTGAGCCTAGAATTGTTAGCGCATGGAGGACATTGTCGGTATATTTCCAAAACCTGACTTGCATGGTTTAGAGTGCTACAGTACCAACAGTATTGTCGCTCAACCCAATGAAAAGCCATAGGTGCAAGGGGAGTGGGTGGGCAGGTGAAGCTACTACGAGTAAGTCATATGGCATAAGACTTGCATCTTCCTGTGCTAGCTAAACTGTACAGTTTATCTGTCGGTGATACAGTTTAGTAATAAATGATTTTTAAGTAATACTGCACAATTTTTTAAAGCTTCATATAATGGTTGTACCCCAGTTTTGCAAAAAAAATTGGCATAAAATCTGCAATGATTATGCAGTGAAATAGAGATCTCAGCTCTACTGCTGATTAATTATGTGGTATAAATACTAATTATGGCAGTACTGCTAATAATGATGATAGCTAACATTTATATATTACTTTAAGGTTTGCAAAGTTATATAACATGTTATCTCATTCAGTCCTCTTGACATCCCAGAGAGCAAGGTGGTGGTATACTCGTTTTTACAGATGAGGAAGATGAGACAGCTGTTCTGTGATTTGTTCGAGGTCACATAGCTAATAAATTTCTGAGGCAGGATTCAAATTCAGACCTTCGTGACTACAAATCCAATACTCTGCTGCACAGCTTAGCTGTCACATTACTATTTCTACCACTTGATAACTATAATGGTAATATTGCTAGTAATATTCCATAACCTGTATCACTGTTAGACCTCAGAGTCCCTTTAAATTTAACATTTTGTAATTCTGTGACTGAGCTAGTTAATTCAACCTTCAAAAGTGTTTAATATATTGGCA
The DNA here is from genome assembly GCF_011100635.1 of Trichosurus vulpecula. Classification (NCBI taxonomy): domain Eukaryota; kingdom Metazoa; phylum Chordata; class Mammalia; order Diprotodontia; family Phalangeridae; genus Trichosurus; species Trichosurus vulpecula. The sequence continues at coordinate 148,288,086 of NC_050574.1, read as the reverse complement.
TTTTTAGCTATGTAAGAGGTAGAGGGATATGGTGTCAGAAAAGCTGGTGTCCCAGCCAGGAAAAACTGGGTTCAAGTCCACCATCTGAAACATACTGGCTGTATGTCTCCGGCCAAGTCACTGAACCTCTCAGTGCCCTAGCAACTTTCTGAGAATATTAATTGCTACATTGGTAGACAGCTTCCTGACCTGGAAGTTCCATATACTAATGGAATCATATATCTAATCATTTTCTATGAATAAAGCATTATAGGAAGGTCTGCTTTACAGACTGTATACAAGAAACTTTTTGTTTTGCATTCAGTGCCTTTGACCTACATTTATACTGAGTGTCATCTGTGTAAACATGGGGCTGTCACCAGGATAACACCCAGCTACTGGCACTATTTTTCTTCTTCAGGACCTCATACAGATCAGAAATAAAGAAAGCAAATTAATAACAAAAAACACTTAGTTTATATATACGTAATGGCCAATAAGGAAGAAAAGCTACCCAGAGTTCTTAATTTGGTAAAGGTAGTTATCCAAAATGTACCTTTACACTAACTTAAAGATAATCCACTCCTCAGCCATTCTAGTTAAGGAGTATCATCTCATTAAATGTCTTCTCAGGATATCTGCTCATTAACTAGGTTGGGCTGGGCCTTACCCAACTAGAAATTTGAGTTCTGTTTACTCTATAAACAGGACCCAGATTGAGTTAGATCCTTCCCCAAGCTTCTGTCTTTGGTTCCTTCATTAGGATTTGGGGTGGCCTGGCTCATGGAAGAGAAATAAAACCAGAGAGAACCTGATCAGAGTGCCTAGATTGCTAGAGGAGGCTCAAAACTCATGACCAAGCCTCATTCATCAGGTGACCTCCCCCTTGACAGTGAAATAATCAGAGGAGTTGAGTGCTCTTAGCCTATCTCCTCATTAAATATCCACCCATCAGGATTTCCTGGGTTGTCAGGGTGAAGACCCTTTCAGGACGTGAACAGAGAGATTTAAGATCACCCAAGACCTTTCCTCTTTGTCTTTGGTTATTGAGAGAAGCCACTGACCATCACTTTATTGATTATAGGCTAGCCTAGTTAATAAATTTATTATTAATACCCAGAATCTTTGCCTCTCAGAATTTTTATTCGTGACATAAGGTTAAGAGTGCCTTTTAAAATGGTATTGGCTCCACTGTCATTTAACTTCCTTAGACTAGCATTCATTTTGTTTCACCCTTCACCTTGGAGTCAGGCCCCACAAAGGGAAGAAACTTAGGTATGACTGCCCTGCAATTTGAGTTAGCAGTTATTATGTTGATACATCTAAGAAATTCAAATAACAATTAGCTCCCTTAAATTGTTTGATCTATGCAGAAGGTGAACAATACAACTGCACATATAAAATTCTGAGCCCAATTTTTACAACTTGTTATTAGAACATGTTCAAGACCTTTGCATTCCATAAGAAACATTTGTCTTTGACATTTATAATCATCTGATCTTGTTATTTTCTCTAAAAAAAAGTTTCACTCTAGCTAGCCACTCCATTTATTTACTCTAGTTATTCATTCTAGCTTATTCATCCCCACTTAAGAGGAGCTAAGGATCTAATCCTCTACATAAAGAGATAAGCCAAAACACTCTTTGTAAGGAAGTGACTTCTATGCCTAAGTTTAATGGTCACCCAAATGGATTTACCTAAAAGATGCTCATTTTACTTCAGTTTTAACAAAAGACCTGGGATGGGATGTGCAAATAGATTAGGTAATCAGTTCCATATTGTATAAAATGTTTTCACTTTGCTCCACACATAGGTGTTAATCCCACATTACATAATAAAGCTAAGTAAAATTAGATGTCTCTTCAATGTGTCACAAGTTAGATCATAAGTTACTGTCTTTCTTTCAAATCCAAGAATCAAGAGAAGCATGAAAAGGTAAACAGGAAAGAGAAATCATAAGGGACTTAATAAAATTGAACTGTTTTGTTTACATACCTATATGGCAAGATGATATTTGTAACTCATGAGACCTTTTTCAGTATTAGGGTAGTTGAAGGGAATATACATATACATAGACAGAGGGCATAGGGTGAGTTGAATATGAAAGGATGACATCTAAAAAATAAAATTAAGAAGCGAGAGAGGAATATATTGGGAGAAGGAGAAAGGGAGAGATCGAATGGGGTAAATTATCTCATATAAAAGTGGCAAGAAAAAGCTGTTGTAATGGAAGGAAAGGGGGAGTAGGTGAAAGGGAACGAGTGAATCTTTCTCTCATCGGATTTGGCTTAAGGAGGGAATAATATACACACTTAACTGGGTATCTTACTCCACAGGAAAGTAGGGGGAAGGGGATAAGACAGGGGGGATGATAGAAGGGAGGGCAGATTGGGAGAGGAGGTGGTCAAAAGCAAGCATTTTTGAAAAGGGACAGGGTCAAAGGAGAAAATTGAATAAAGGGGAACAGGATAGGATGGAGGGAAATATAGTTAGTCTTTCACAACATGACTATTATCGAAGTGTTTTGCATAATGATACATATATAACCTATAGTGAATTGCTTGCCTTCTCAAGGAGGGTAGGTGGGGAGGGAAGAAGGGAGAAAATTTGGAACTCAAGGTTCTAAAAACAAATGTTAAAAAAAGTTACTGTCCTCTAAGATAACTAATTGCACTTAAATTCTTTTCTTTAACACAAAACAGAAAATGTTTCAGATTTAACTTCATTAAATAATAAATTTATATATTGGTCCAACAAAAAATTGCTGCAGCATTGTCTAATTATTCCCATAACCCTCTGAGATATTTCAAGGCCTTTAACTTACACATTAATATATAACTAGTAACAAGGCAGATGACAAGCCCAAGTACTCATCTGCTTAGTAATTGAGGATATGGAAATGACTATATTCTCAGACTGAAAATAATAAGATCCTATATATTTGCATCTCATGCTATGGTATTACTGCAACCAAATGCATTGGATAAAAAACAAATTACAATTTCACTGGCCCTGGTTATAAAGATTTGCTGTAAGAGGAAGAAGCAGGGAAATGAGTATAACATCAGAACTTGCCCTCAAGGACTAAGCCCAAGGACACAAAATGAGTCAGTATATACATATGTAGCAATAATCCGGCTAGCAGTTGCTGTGGGAGTGAAAAACCAACAATAACCAGCTCACGGAACGCTGCAAGCCCAGGTTCTTTTGATCTGCTTTACTAAGGAAAGCAACATTAAGGGGTTAACAATCTTACTTTAATCCAGCATATGAATATTATTGACTTAGTTCAGGGGGAAAAGCCAGCACTCTGAACTTCAGAGCAAATACAAACAAATTACAAACATTAACAGACAGACCAAATACAATTAATAGTTACCAACATCTGAATTCAGCCAGGAGCTCTACATGGGCTTTCCCAGAGTCACTCAATACTCCTGCTGTGGGTCAGAGCTCCGAAAAAAGAAAGCCAACCTCTGGTTTTCTATCTTTTTCAGGGTCAAGGGTGACTCACACATGCGACTCACCCATGTGACCTAAAATCATCATAAAAATGTGACTTAAACCCACATGGTCTAAAAGCCTCTGATATCACAAACACGTCACTCAAACCCATGTAAACTAGGCTTTCCCTTGAGGCCAGGAGGGTGTCAAGGACTCCTAATTCAATCAAGGAAATAAAGGCCAAACTCTTCAAGGGCACTTGCTTGAATTAAGTGCTAAGAGCCCATTTTGATTGCCAATGCAATATAATACAATAAAGCAGCCTTAGTTCAGTTTGATTTCAGGTAAGAGTCACAGTTAAGTTTCTAGAACAGCCAGTCATACAAAGTCCCACTCATTTACAGAGTGTCAAAGCCAGTCTCAGGATTTAACAAAATGGGGAAACATTCCTGTGGAAAGCTGTGTCAAGAGGATCCTATCTTCAGCCATGCCAGGGTCTCCCCTCTCAACTTATCCAGACAAACATCCACCTTTGCTTCTCTCAGACCGCACTCCCCCTGGGCAATACATGGCATTCCTCTTGAATAGTGGACTATTTGCCTTATGGCAGACAACCATACCTGAAATCAAAGCTGAGAATATCACAAATCACAATCCCATGATACTTTACCTCAAATAGCAAGTTTCCCTAATCATGCTGAGGGCTGGATGTAAAATAACTCTCACATTATAATAAATCAGTTTATCAATAAAAAAGCACCAGGCCTTCAAAAATTATACAACATGGTGGTGTTCTGCTCATTATACTTCTCCCCTAGTTTAAACTCATCCTGGCATAAAACAATCAATAAAATAATTATAATCTCTAATTTCAAATAGACAATAAACATAGAATACTTTAATCAAACAATCTCTCAAAAGAAACCGTTATTTGCAGACTAACCAATCTCTTATTGTATATTAACCACTATAACAAAACAAAACTTCTAAGAGAGGGGTCTGGTAAGACTTAAATTGGTTAAGTACGTAACCAGTGTAGACCATTCCAGATATAACTTCATATTGCACAATAAACAGTCCTATACTATAATCATTCCCCACCTCTCATGAAGGCATGTTTGCAGTGGGGAAGGGGAATCAGTTTTCTACGTGATATAATACATAAAATTCTCCACAGAGAGGATCCTGCTCAGGCAGACTGTTCTAAGAAAACTGGCAGGTTTACAAACAAGGAGATTTATGCAAGGTTGTACTCACTCTCACATCCATAAAGTAAACAGCTATTATTCTTTCTCTTTAAAATATACCCACTTAAATGCTTCACAGGGTTTTAACCTTATCACAATAACCCCTAATGGCTACCAATAACTTCACAATTTTCATGTGATATCCAAATAATTTCAGATGAAACTTTCTCTTTACTATAGGCAAATCTAGAAGTTTGGGGTTTCTTAAATTACAGTACTTCTAAATATTATAATACATGATCAGCAGGGCTGATAAAATAACAGTTTTCAAACATTTTTTTTACTTCTTTTAACCATCAGTTCATAATCTAACAAGACCCAGATTAAAAGAGAAACTGTTTTCCTGATACCTGATATAGTAATTTACTAAATTCCACAATACAAGAAAATTTAGAAACATGATAATATTCATGATATTATGAATTTAGCTACATGGAACAAAATTCAGTACTAATCAGATAATATAAACTTAGATGTATTTCAGAACTATTTTACATAAAAAAATCATTCATCCTTTCACACATGGCTTTAATACAGCTGAACAAATTTAGGTGTTACTTCCTTAACATAAGCTGATTTATAAACTTTGCTATTCTAGCTAGGTGTGAAGCTAACTAGCTCTTCCACTTCTGAAACTTGTTGCTCTCAGGTTTAAGCATTATAGAACTTTGACCACATCATCAGCAGAGATAAAACAAACTTATAACCACATACAAATGACAATTCTCAAATACCTTAACAGATAAAACAATGAACATTTTTTTGAAATCATTATTATAATAAAATAAAATACTCTTAACAAAATAGCAGCTTTCAGACAACAGCTGAGTTTATAACCTAACAGTATAGAGGAAGTCATTTTTCTAACAATGTGGTGTTACTAAATTTTACAATATAAGCATGTAATTAATTTTATATTAACAGTATTTGTAAATACATATGAAGTTCTACAAGTTAGATTTGCAGATGTTATTATTAAGTTAGCTCGAAGTATGGTGGGCCAAGTATCATAAGCCATCGTTGTTAAAAATTTCTCACTCTTAAGATTCTAGGTGAAGGACTGGTTTTGGCTGAGGCAAAAAGATTTAAGGAATTTGATCTGATGCTGACAGGGCATACATCGAAGTCCTTGAGAGTTTTCACAGAACACAAAAAGAGTTAATACAATGGCTCTCAATTTGCAGACATAAAGAAACACTTAAGGTACCATGTGGTAGTCATAACTAAAATAGCCAACATCTACATAGTGCTTGATATGGGCAAGACTTGATATTAAGTACTCTGTAAACAAGAGCTTCTTACATCCTGAAAGGTGGATGGACAGTACTCTGAGATGCTTATCTAAACTTACTTGTAACAGACTAAGAAGTTAAAACTTCAAAAAAAAAATATTCCGAGGGCAGTGTTTTATAATAGTTGGGGATGTTAAGGACTATTAAGGAGTCCCTTGAACTTTTTTTGTTGTCATATTTTCCATAAACACTGGACTCAGAATATGCAGGAGACGCTGAATGTGTCAAGGATGAAGCACACCACACTCTCCCTCCCCACCCCACCCCCACAGCTGACATAATGTGATGTTTGCATCCGAAGGGGGACTCCCTCTGTGTCCTTGGGAGGCAAGACAGGTGCCAGACAGTCTGCACTAGGCTTATGCAGCTGGAACCTTTGTAGATAAGCAGACCATCATATCTTCATGATCTAGCAGTTCCATGTGGCTTGCCTTGCTCCTCTATTTTGGGGGGGCGGGGTTTGGTCCTTTCCTAACTTTTACAGACCTTTTCCCCTCCATTCTATGCCCTTTTAGGTAGAGATTTCTGGTATCTCCTCCTTTTGTCCTGCTTCTCCAAAAATGCAAACTTATGTATGGATTATGAACTCTTTGGGTTCCACATGCATGTTCATTTCTCTTGTAATAAATCTAGTTTTCAGGTAAGTTTCCTGCAGTTGCAATTGCCTGTTGACAGGAATAAGAATTGAATCTCTCCTCTTTGTAATTCTAGTTCTCCGCTGAAATCAAATCATTATATTGTTACCTAAGCATGGGGCTAAATATTGGAATCTTAAAATATTGACACTCTGCTCAGTTGTTAATCTGCTACAAAAGGTCAGTCCTTGGCATTATTTCTGAAATGTAATTACTTCAAACTTTTAGCAGGGCTAGTAAGATCTTAGGATTCTGCTTTTCAAACTTTAGGACATTGTAAGGGGTTCTTACTATATTATCTTCACAGAAAACCATTATCATTTTCTGGATTTCTAAAGATTTTTCAAACATATCTTAACAAAAGTCTTTTAACAAATCTATAAATATTATACAAAGTAACAGCAACATTGTGCAATGATCTACTATGATAGAATAAGCTCTTCTCAGCAATACAATCAACCAAGACTGTTCCAAAAGACTCATGATGGAAAATTCTATCCACATCCAGAGAAAGAACTACGGAACCTGAATGCAGATTGAAGCATATTATTTTCACCTTTTTTTGTTTTTTTGTTTTTTCTTTCTCATGGTTTTCAAAATCTTACAAAAATGAATGTTGAAAACTATCTTTACATGTAATTGGAAAAAACAAAATATCATTAAGTGCAAAAAAAAATTAAATCTATAACCTAAGAAATAATGAGTTCTCTTTTTCTACAATATTTCTCTTTTTTTTGCAGGGGGGAAAGCAGGGCAATTGGGGTTAAGTGACTTGCCCAAGGTCACACAGTTAGTAAGTATCTGAGACCGGATGTGAACTCAGGTACTACTGACTCCAAGGCCAGTGCTGTACTCACTATGACACCTAGCTGCCCCTTCAACAATATTTCTAGTACAATAAATTATCACATTAATGTTAGGCATTATTTTTTATCAATTGGTTGAAGCCCACCCCTCACATACAGAGGAGTTCAAGTTGAGTTGAAAGCAGAAAGGTTTTATTAGAAGGAAAATTAGACACTGGTGCCAAGGCAGGCAAGTACAAGGTACAAGGAAGCGTATAGCCTAGGGGAGGCAGGGGCAGCTTATGCTTGAAAACTACAAAAAGGAAGGTTTGGGGAGGGGTTAGAGTAGAGAGTGGACAATCCCTTCCAGGAACTGGATGTTTTATAGCAATGGTTCACCACAAGGCTGGTTTAAGCTGGTTTGAGGTGCACAGCTCAGTAAGGTCAGTCAGCAAACACCAGCAAAGGTGTCTGGGTAAGAGCAAGACTTTTGGTTCCCCGAAGGTACCTACTTGGTTCTTTTGGTCTTCTGCCTTTACTCCATGTCCAGTGCAGCTGCCTGGTAAGGTAGCTAATAGGAAACAGACATATTAAACTCAAGGGTACTGTCATACTTTATACACATCAAAAATTGAAAAACAAGAGGTAAATTGTTTTAAGATCACACAGTTGGGGCAGCTAGGTGGCGCAATGAGTAGAGCACCAGCCCTGAAGTCAGGAGGACCTGAGTTCAAATGCGGTGTCAGACACTTGACATGCTTACTAGCTGTGTGACCTCGGGTGAGTCACTTAACCCCAACTGTCCTGCCTTCCCCCCTGCAAAAAAAAAAAAAAGGAAAAGAGAAAAAAGATCACACAGTTAACAAATTTCCTGATTGATGCATTTTCCTAGCACTTTGTAAAATAAGATCAGAATTAATTCAATTACACCTGGATCTATATTACCGCATGGCATCATAAAGAATACTTAAGTAATAATTTCAGTTATTTAGTATGTTTCTTTACAAGGCCTATTTATTTCAAACACTTTATAAGGTCTACGATTTTCTGCTTATCCATTGTCAAAAACTTAAACTCGCCATCCTTCATAGTAGGTTCTAAACTATCATAATTAGGCTAATAAGAGACAACAGTAGATACTACATTCTTATTTAATTTTAGGACCATTTCAAACCTCAGTTGAAATTCAGAAACCTGGGTTTATAATCTCTCCTGGTAACATTTAAATCTATTTATCTAAGAGTCACTTATTCTTAGTGCTTCCAAAAAGAGCCCAAGAGGTCAAAGCCAAGTAAAGGCAGGGACTTGCCTGAGCTCTCCCCAAAACCACTCCAAATACCTTTACATAATTACTCTAAACAAATTCTAGAACAGCAGAACCCAGAAAAAGACAGAGTGAAACACTTTTCTAGCCTAAGATAATGTAGAAAGTTGGCAGGAAAGGTCTGATGCACCTGAGTAAAAGTGGACCACAATCCAGTGTAGGTCACACTGGTGTAAACCCCAGAAAATTGGGAACAGGACTCAGGGCAACTGAATCGGTGGCAGCAGTGGCCAGTTTCTAGACTGCTTAGCCCACAGATGGCAAGAGATTGGACAACAGGTCAGAAGGACATTTACATAAGTCCCTTTGCTGATACCAGAGGCAGGACTCTGTTATATTGCCTGTATTTGGATCTGGGTCACAGTTCTGGGTCTTAGTCCTAGTGTGAGGAGTAGCACTAGCACAGCAGAGTTTGTGGCCACAGGGGAGCAGGGACCCTGGTCACAGTTCCAGAATTGAAAAGAGTGTTTGTGGTTGCTCACAAACAAGTGCACAGTACTGGAGAGAATTAAACACACCTCTCCTGAGGTCATACCACCTTGGAAGAGCCAAAAACATACAGGTCCCCAGAATTATCTCTGAAAACAGCTGCACAAAAAACCTGAAGCTTGAGACAGTACCTTCTCCATTTGGAAAGCAGAGCCCACTTTAGCATAGAGTTAAAAGTCAAGAAATAGGCTGTAAAATGAACAAACAACATAAAAAAAATTCTGATCTTAGAAAGTTACTATAGTGACAAGGAACATCAAAACATGGACTCAGAAGAAGATAACAAAGTCAAAATTACCGCGTCCAATGCCTCAAAGAAAAATATGAATTGGTTTCAGGCCGTGGGAGAGCTCAAAAGGATCTTAAAAATCAAGTAAGAGAAGTAAAAGAAAAATTGGGAAGAGAAATGAGAGTGATGCAAGCAAATTATGAAAAAAATGAGTCAACAGCTTGATAAAGGAGGCACAAAAAATACTGAATAAAATAACACCTTAAACAGAATAGGTGAAATGGTAAAAGAGGCACAAAAATCCAATGAGGAGAAGAATGCCTTGAAAAGCAGAATTGGCCAAATCGAAAATGATACACAAAAATTCATTGAAGAACTCCTTAAAAAGTAGAATTAACCAAATGGCAAAGAAGATACAAAAGCTCACTGAAGAACATTATTCCTGAAAAGTTAGAAATGGAAGCTAATGACTTTAAGAAATATCAAGAAATAGATAAAATCAAAAGAATGAAAAAATAGAAGAAAATGTGAAATATCTCATTGGAAAAAACAACTGACCTGGAAAAGAAATTCAGGAGAGATCATTTAAAAATTATTGGACTGCCTGAAAGTCATGATCAAAGAGCCCAGACATCATCTTTCAAGCAATTATCAAGGAAAAGTTCCCTATTCTAGAAGGGTAAAATAGAAATTGAAAGAATCCACTGATTACCTCCTGAAAGAGTTCGCAAAATGAAAACTCCCATGAGTAGTATAACCAAATTCCAGACCTCCCAGATCAAGGGGAAAATACTGCAAGCAGTCAAAAACAAACAATTCAAATACCGTAGAGCCACAGTCAGGATAACACAAGTATTTAGCAGCTCCTAAATTAAAGGACCAAAGGTTTGGGATATGATATTCCAGAAAGCCAAAGAGCTAAGATTACAACCAAGAATCACCTACCCAACAAAACTGAGTATAATCCTTCAAGGGGAAAAATTGAATATTCAATGATATAGAGGACTTCCAAGCATTCCTGATGAAAAGACCAGCACTGAATAGAAAATTTAACTTTAAAATACAAGATGCAAAAGAAGCATAAAAAGGTAAATAGGAAAGAGAAATCACAAGATATTTGATAAGGTTAAACTGCTTGTTTATATTCCTACATGAGAAAATGATATGATTCCTAAAACTTTCTCATTAGGGCAATAAGGAGGAGTATACATAGACAGAAAGCAGTGGTGTGAGTTTAATATGATGGTATGGTTATCTTGAAAAAATAAAATTAGGGATGAGAAAGAAGAATTCAATGGAAGAAGGGGAAAAGGAGAGATAGAATGGGATAAATTTGAAAGGGAGAGATAAAATGGGATAAATTATCTAATGTTAAAGAGGCCTGAAAGAGATTTTACAGTGAAGGGGAAAATGCAGGAAGGGGAGCACATGAACATAACTCTCATCAGAATTGGCTCAAAGATGGAATAATATACACACTCATTTGGATATAGAAATCTGTCTTGCCATTCAGAAAAGTTGGAAGGGAAGGGGATAAGAGAAGGAGGAAGGGAGCTGACAAAAGAAAGAGCAATTTGGAGGGGGTAAAAATCAGAAGCAAAACTCTTGAGAGTGGACAGGTTAAAGGAGAGAGAGAGACAATGGAATAAAGCGGGCGAAAAGGGTGTAGGGAGATACATATTTGGTAATCAGTACTGTGAAAAAAAAATTACAGTGAGTTTTACTGATAAAGATTTATTTCTCGAACATATAGAAAGCTGAGTCAAATTAAAGAAATAAGCCATGCCTCAAGTGGTAAATGGTAAAAGGATATGAACAGGCAGTTTTCAGACAAAGCAAGCAAAGCTATCGATAGTCATATGAAAAAATGCTCTAAATCACTATTGATGAGATAAATGCAAATTAAAAGAACTCTGAGCTACTACTTCACACCTCTGAGGTTGGCTAATATGACAGAAGAGAAAAATGACAACTGTTGGAGGGGATGTGGGAAAATAAACACTAATGTACTATTGCTGAAGTTGTATACTGATTCAACCATTGTGGAGAGCAATTTGGAACTATCCCCATTGCACTATAAAACTCTGCATACCCTTTGACCCAGCAATACCACTCCTAGGTGTGTATCCCAAAGACATAAAAAAAAAAAAAAACAAAAAAAGGACTATGTGTATAAAAATATTTATAGCAGCTCTTTTAATGGTGGCAAAGATTTAGAAATTGAAGGGATATCCGTCAGTTGAGGAATGGCTGAACAACTTGTTTATATGATTGTAATGGAATGCTATTGTGTTTTAAGTAACGATGAAGAGGATGCTCTCAGAAAAACATGAGAAGACTTACGTGAACTGATGCAAAGTGAAAGGAGAAGAACCAAGAGAACATTGAACACGGTAACAGCAATATTGTATGATCGTCTACTATGAATAACTTAGCTATTCTCAGCAATACAATGATCCAAGACAGTTCTATAGGACTCATGATGAAAGATGCTATCCATCTCCAGAGAAAGAACTGGTAGAGCCTGAATGAAAATCAAAAATACTTTTTCTTTATTTTTCTTGGAGTTTTTTTGTTTGTGTTTTCTTTCACAAAATAACTTACATGGAAATGTGTTTTGCAGGGCTACACATCTATAACCTATGTCAAATTGCTTGCCTTCTTGATGGGGAGGAGGAGTGGGGGGAGTTAAGAGAATTTAGAACTCAGAATTTGAAAATAAAGTTAAAATTCTTTTTACATGGAATTGGGAAAAAATAAAATATTAAATAAGGAAAAAATGATTGCCCATTATTATCAATAAACCCATTTGTAAAGACACCTGGTGCATTCTCAGCTATCTGTAACCTTTTTTCTGCTTCCTTTCAAACTACCCATAGAACCTGACCACTTTCTGGTCCATATCCTCTTACTTGCCAAGGGTGAGAGGTAGGGTGAAGGCTTGGATGTGGAGCAGCTTCAAATTCCCTTCCTTCTCCTGACTTTCTCCTACTTATTTCAGGGAAACCTCAAATCTTTCTTTTAAGAAAAAAAAATTTAAACTTCCTTTTACTTACTCAATTTCTAAAGTCTTTATATTTCAATAGTATCACAGACCATCTCCACTCTAGAAGATCTTTACTTTTATAGTTTTAGTGTATGTTGTTGTTAAACAAAACCAATGACTTATTAAAATTTTTACTTTCCCAGGCTATATAGTTAATTTTACCCAAGTGATTTTTTTCTTTTTTTTCTCTAACTTACCTATAATAATTAAACTATTGAATTATTGCTTGATTAGTTACAATTCAAGTATTTGCAAGGAGATTAAAGTACCTCAAATGTCTCCCATGCTCCCAAAAAAAGAGATAGAAACCTGCACTTCCCATTCCCAGTCTCAATATATTGAAGAAGTCTATACTATAAGACAAACCCCTCAAAAATTCATCAATGTACTTAGTAATCACAGTAATCTTTAGGCCATGACCTTTCAAGGCAGAAAGCCTGCAATAAATGGCTGATACACCTTTTGAGGCACAGGGCAAGGGTTTCTGGTTCTTCAAGTCCTAGTTAGTAGGTTACAAAAAAACAAAACAAAATAAAGCTGGACTGTTTAATTAATAATTAAGATCTACTATATCATTCACAAACATTTTTCCAAATTAAAATGTGTTTACTCTTTTCTTTATTGTTTACTTATGCTTCACTTTTCAGAATCTGAAGAGTTAATATTCTGTAATTTCCAAATCAAGAACGTTGTATTTTCCAATTCTAAACAGTTATCACAATAGTAACATACATCTTAAATATTAATTGCTGACATTCTAAATTTATCACATTCAAGACCACTATAGAGAAAACTCAAGGTATACTTTAAAGAACAAAAACTTACCTTTGCAATTTTAAACACTGATTATTGCCTGATATCAGATATTGGTTGGGTAGTTGTATAAATAGCCCCAATTTTGTATAGGAGAGCTCATCCCCAGTAGGACTAAAAAGTTGCAATGCTTAAATTCAGATATAGCCTCTGAAACAGCTTACACAATGCCCTAACAACCCATAGAGTAACTCCTGAAACAGTCTGTTCAGGGGTGTCAGAGACAGGGAGAATGATTTGGGCCGAAATAGGCTACATTAGGACAATAATAATCCGTTCCTTTTCTACAGTTATTTTTTTCCTGGTTTTCCCATTTCTATCTATCTTTTTTCTCTTTCTCCTTTTCCTCTTTTTCCTCTCCTCTGTAGACATAAAGGGCAATGCTTCTAATTTGATCTGTGGTCATTCCATACCAACCTGGGGACCTCTCGTGGAAATGCTTTCATAACTGAAGCAGGGATTGATTAACAAAATGAGTGCAGGGACCACTAGGTGGCACAGTGAGTAGAGCACTGGCCCTGGAGTCAGGAGGACCTGAGTTCCAATATGGCTTCAGACACTTGACACACTTACTAGCTGTGTGACCTTGAGCAAGTCGCTTAACCCCAATTGCCCTGCCTTCCCCCCTCCAAAAAACAAAAAAAAATGGGTGTAAATGACACATCCATCTTTAGGGTTGATTAGGTCCAGTCCTGCATATTACTTGGCACTAGAAGCAGTTAATCCTCTGCCTGTACTGTTCCCTGAAATTTATCCCACTTTATGATTTAATCGCACAGAGCCCTGTGCCCTGAAGTAAATTTTCTCTAGCTTTTTGTAACCTCATGTAATCTTTGGGGTCTTCTAAAGGTCAAAGTTGGGCTGACCCACCTGCAGGAATTAGCCTATTTGCTGCATTTATAATAACTTGCCTTACCAGATGGAATAAGGTTTGCATTAAATCAGTAACATCTCCCCATGTAGAATTATATCCCCTAAAAATGGTTTGAAATTGAGTGACCACACCTGCTGGATCCTCATCAAATTTGGAAATCTCTCTGTGTACAAAGATCAGTGAGGCTAAAAAGCACATGCTATCTATATAAAACTACATTGTACCTGTAATCATGAGTAGAGAATACTTTACAGATTTTCCTTTGCTTCACAAGAAATCAAACTCTCAGTCAAAACAGAGGGTGAGTAGGAAGGAGTGTGTGCAGAAACTGGTATAAGAGAGGGAAGGGGTAAGGGAGTTGCAGCTGACAAATGGCTCTGGAGATTCTTTGAGCTGCAATTATTGGAATGGCTCTATTTACCTAAACACAATAAAACTTCATGGATGCACCCTCACAGAAAACATTAGAATTTAATAGACTCTGTCATTGTAAGGAAAAAGACAGGATGTGAGAAGGATGAAGACTATGTGTGGCACAGAGTTCTAGACCAATTATAGGCTTATCCTTTTTAAGCTAAATATTCACATTTAACAAAAGTGGCCACCCCAAGGCAAGACAACTACCAGAAGACTTAATGTCACCAGATTGGAATTCTTCTCTGAGTGTGAATAGTTCATTGCTAATTTGGAGGGAAAGCTGAGTCAATATGGTTGGCAACAGTGGAGCAGAAAAGGAGTGGGCAGCCTTCAGAGATTTGCTGTGCAACACTGCATTTACTCATGTGGGCCAGAGCACTCACAGACATCAAGATAAGTCTGACAAAAATGATGGGGTAATTCAGAAGCTACTATTAAGTTCAGAGAACTCCATAGAGTTTACCAGCAGGATAGTTCATCCATCTCTAAGAAGGCAACATTTAACTCCATCAAAAGTAAAATACAAGTGATACTTGGAGAGATGCAGGATTTTAGGCTCAGTAAGAAGGCAAATGAAACACAGTTTTACACTGATAGTAATACTCCAAAGTATTTTTATGATGCCCTGAAGGCTCTTTATGGGCCAAAAACCTATGGTGCATCTCAACTACACATGGTTAGCAGTAGTGGAGCAGAAAAGGAGTGGGCAGCTTTCAGAGATTTGGTGTACAGTATCAAATTTGCTCATCTGGGCCAGAACACTCAGAGTGTGTAGAGGGAAACAATAAATCAAAAGACCGGAAAGACAGGAAAGAGCATATGACAAACTTCAAATACCAAATGGAGGAATTTGTATTTGATTGGAGAAGTAATAGGGAGCCAATTGAATTTACTAAGTAGGAGGATGACCTGGTCAAACCTGTGCTTTAGTAAAGTCACTTTGGCAACTGTGTACAGAACAGATTGTAGTAGAGAAGGACGTCTAGTAAGGAGACCAGTTAGAAGGTTATTCCATTAGTCTAGGAAAGAAGCAATAAAGATCTGAACTAGGGCATTAGCTGTGATGGTAGAGAGAAGGGGATGGAGGTACAAATGGCAAGATTTGAAAGCTTATTGGATGTGTCAGGAGAGTGAGGAATTAATGATGACACAAAGGATATAAACCTGGATGAATGGAATGATGGTGGTGTTCTCAGTAGCATCAGGAAAGTTCAAGAAAGGAGTGATTTGGGCTTGGGGAGAGAGGAGGAATGGTTTTGTGGGGAGGACATATTGAGTTGGAGATGTCCACGTGACATCCAGTTTTAAATACCTGATAAGCAGTTGTTGTGGGACTGACTGTCAGAAGAGAAACTAGGGCTATGTAATGGCCTGGACTTTACTAGGACCAGTCTTCTGTTAGTTTAGGTACAAAATTGGAATGACATGAAACATTCCTAGTGCATTAACAGTTAACAAAAAGAGATATATTTAGCCATAGTAGAGGAAGGGCAATCAGAGAAGGGAAGTGATGTTCATCTAGGATAAAGGACAGTGTCAATGATTCTTAAGGAAAAACAGGAAGGAAGGAATTAGCAAATTGTTGTCACCATAGGCTACATATACAAGATGACTCAAAAGTCTAAGTGCAGTAGCTTCGGGTTTATGTCTTTTTCAGTGTGCTCTTCAAAATCTTTTAAAAAACTTTTCTTAGGTCTTTTCTTAAGCTTTCAAAGCTTAAAACTGCACTAAGACTTTGGGGACATGATTGATTTGTGAGTCATCAGCATAGAGGAGATAAGTAAATCCAGGTGAGCTGATGAAGTTACCAAGAAAAAGTGTACAGAGAGAATAAAAGACACTGAAGTTTAGAACCTTCAGGAGCACTGTTGTCAGGAGACAAGATAGGGATGGTGGCAGCAAAGGAGACTGAAAAGGAGTGGTCAGACAGGCAACTTGAGAACCAAGAGAAAATAGTGTCATAAAAATCCAGAGAGGAGAGAGTATGCAGGAAAAGAGGGTGGTTCACAATTATAAAATGCTTCAGGGGAAGATGAGGTCAAAATGGGTACATGATTTAAACATAAAGGATGATACCATAAGCAAATTAAGAGAGCATATCAGTCACATTTATGGATAAAGGGAGAACTTAGGAGCAAAGTAGATATAGAGTGCATTACAAAATGTAAAATAGATGATTTTGATTATATGAAATTTAAAAGGTTTTGCACAAACAAAACCAATGCAACCAAAATTATAAGGAAAGCAGAAAACTGGGAGGGGGTGGAAATTGCAACAAGTATCTCTGATAAAGGCCTCATTTCTCAAATACATAGAAAAGTGAATCAAATTTATAAAAATATAAGTCATTCTCCAATTGATAAATGATCAAAATGAACAGGCAGTTTTCAGACAAAGAAATCAAAGATACTTACAGTCATGAAAAAAAGTTTTAACTCACTATCGATCAGAGAAATGCTAATTAAAACAACTCTGAAGTACTCCCTCATACCTATCAGAATGGCTAATACGACAAAAAAGGAAAATGTTGGATGTTGGAGGGGATGCGGGAAAACTAATGTGGGACACTAATACACTGTCAGAATTGTGTACTAATCCATCCATCCATTCTGAGGAACTATGCCTAAAGGGCTATAAAACTGTGCATATGCTCTTTTTCAGGTGGTCCTGCTTGCCAAAATGAAGTTCAATCCGTTAGTGACCTCAGACCGAAGCAAGAACCACAAGAGGCACTTCAACGCACCCTCGCACATCTGGCGCAAGATCATGTCATCCCCGCTCTCCAAGGAGCTGAGGCAGAAATACAACATCCACTCAATGCCCATCCAGAAGGACGACGAGGTCCAGGTGGTTCGTGGACACTACAAAGGTCAACAAATTGACAAGGTAGTACAGGTTTATGGAAAGAAATATGTCATCTATATTGAACATGTGCAATGAGAAAAAGCTAATGGCACAACTGTCCATGTGGGAATTCAGCCTAGTATGGTAGTTATCACCAGACTAAAACTAGACAAAGATCGCGAAAAGATTCTTGAACATAAAGCCTAATCCCGACAAGTTAGAAAGGAGAAGGGCAAATATAAAGACGAAACCATTGAAAAGATGCAAGAATAAAACGGTCTGTTGTACAATTGTAATTAAAAATGAAAATTAAGCATAAAAAAACTGTGCATACCCTTTGATCCAGCAATACCACTTCTAGGTTTATATCCCAAAGACATCCAAAAAATGGAAAAGGACCTATTTGTACAAAAATATTTATAGCAGCTCTTTTTGGATGCCCATCAATTGGGGAATGGCTAAACAAGCTGTAGTATGTGACTGTGATGGAACATTATTGAGCTGTAAGAAATGATAAGCAGGATGATTTGAGAAAAACCTGGAAACACTTACTTGAACTGATGCATAGTGAATTGTACAGAAGCAGAAGAACATTGTATACAGTAACAGCAATACTGTTTGATGAGGAACTGAGGATGACTTAGCTATTCTCAGCAATACAATGATCCAAGACAATCCCAAAGGTCTAATGATGAAGCATACTATCCACCTCCAGAGAAAGAACGGATATTGATTGAACACAGACTGAAGCATGCTATTTTTTGCTTTCTTTCTTTCATTTTTTCTTTATTATTAGAGTCTTCTTGTAGACTAATATAGAAATGTTTTACATAATTGCACGCATATAACCTATATCTGATTGCTTACCATCTCAGGGAGGGAAAGGGAAGGAAGGGATAGAATTTGGAACTCAAAACTTTAAATAAAAATGTTTTTAAAAATAAATTGACAAAAAAGGCAAATGCTTTAGGGGTCAAGAAAGGATGAGAATAGAGAAAGGACTATCAGATTTGGCAATCAAGAGATTGTAGCCAGGAACATATTAGGAGCTAGGCTATCTAATTTTAGTCCTATCTCATGGAAGTACAAGGAAGCTATGAATATAAATGTCACTAAAGCATTCCATAGGCCTTAGATGAAAGGTGCTACATAAACAGAAGCCCGTATTATTAACTGAGTCTGAAAAATGTGTTTACTTCAAAAAATATTCTGTAAAATCCTGATTCTGTTCCAGGAAGTATTTCCCTTCATCACTACAAGGCTTTGCTTCAGAGGCTGACTTGTCTATGCTGTTCTGCTCTCCTGGCATATGACCCACTCCTTTGAGAGGTTGTTTGTTTGTGCTCTGAAGCATCACCAATTTTCCCACTACAAAGCTTCCTTGTGCTCTCATGTGAAACAGACTGTCAGTGGATTACTAATTTACAAGTCCACTTACCCTTTTCTATTCCAATGTCTCATATATAATTTGCCCCCATTTTGTTTGTTCCTTTCTTTGCTTTTCTACCTCCTTCCTCTCAATTCTACATAGCAAATTTTCTTCCATCTTTGCCAGACTACTTCAGACAACTTCTAGTTGGATAAAGTTGCAGTGAGCCCTGGTGCATCCCTGCTTGGGTGCATATGATGGAGCCAGCTTTTGAAATTGACCAAATGAACATAACTGTTTGAATTGAAAGTCCTGGCCCTCAATGTAAAGTCAAGTAATGGTGATGTCTTCTTAAAATTAAAAGCAATATAATAAAGTTATTTTAAACTTAGGTTATATATATATATATATATATATATATATATATATATATACATATATGCTAAGCTGGAGGGGACCAATACCACTTGGGCTGTCAGGTGATGAGCTTTTAAGCCTCAGCAAATCTTTTAAGTTCATCTACTGTGTCAGAGAAGTATTGTAGTCCATCTCAGTGGATGGTACCGTTAACTTTGTATAGTTCTTAGAGGTTTGCAAAATGTTGCATAGACATGATCTTACTTGATCCTCAAAACACCTGTATTAGGTAGACCGGATCCCCATGTTAGAAATGAAGAAACTGAGGCTCATAGAGATTAAGTAACTTGCAACACACAGCTAAGAAATGTCAGAGATGGGATATGAGCCCAAGTTTCTTTTGACTTTTGAGGCCAGTACTCTTTCTACTATACCATCCTATGTCTCATGTATGCATAAATCCAAACATATACATAAATATAAATGAATGCGTGTATATATACATATATACGTAATGTATGTAGCACTACATATATAATAGACATATGTCTTTGTATATCTATGATGTGATTAATTATTTTACTTATATTGCTGATGCTTCTACTTCTTGCCCTGATGTCAGCCACATTGTAATATTTGGATTCCATTGCCTTTGTAGAGTGTTTTTTTTTCAAAAGAATGCCACAATATTTGTAAACAAGCCTGTTATCGTATAAGATAATACTAGTTCTTCCATTTAGCACCATCATTTGCTTTCTGTGTTTTAAATTTTGTCTTAGTGAATGAGGAAGTGGTAGTCCTGATTGAGAACTTGGCCAAGTGAATAGTATCTGAGCATAGGTTTTCTACTATTGGATATGTCCTGCTTACTACCGACAGAAGCTCTTAAAGCAAGCATCATCTGTGTTTAGTGAATGGACTATGTTTCAGCATTTTATTGTTGGCATCCTGTTGTTGCATATGATGTTATCAGAGGACAACGAATAAATGGTGCAGAAATTTTCTTTAAAAATTATGAACTTACAGTTACCAAACATTTTAATGCAGAACAAAAAAAGGAGATTTATATTAAATCATTAACTTCTTTCACCATTTCTTTTTTAAGTGCATCTTCAACTTAGCAAAATGGTCCTGTCTGTATCTTCTAATGAATTTATTTTGGTTTTCTTCTATGTATTTTGCTTCCTTTTTTTGTTTTATTTTTTGCAACCACTACTCACCTTCTTTCTTCCCTTCCTCCCTTCCATTGGCTCTCTCACTTGTAACAATCTCACTTGTAACAAATTAGCATATTTACACAAAATATTTCTCATTCTGTACTTCTAGTCTCCCATTTCTCTGCCAAGAGGTAAGACGTACACTTAATCAGTAGTCCTTTAAAGCCATGATTGGCTGCCATTTTAATGAGAGTTCTGAAATGTTTCAAAATTGTTATTTTTACAGTATTGTAATTGTTAGATACATTTCTTCTCCTGATTCTGCCCATTCCTTCTGCCTCAATTCATATAAGGCTTTCTGGGTTTCTCTAAATTTTTTGTTTGTCATTTCTTACAGCATAAAAATATTTTATTGCAACTATGCATAGATTAAAGAGAATGTTAGTGGTCACCTCCACTTGATGTGCCTTGAGATTACTTATTAAGTCTTCTTTGGAGCCATTCAATGATGGCATCGCTGTTGAAAAACATCTAATTGTTTCTTACTTTGGGAAAATGTAAAATCATTTTGCATGTTAACTCACAAAGTTAAAGACACATGGGCTACGTTTAAACATCATAAATCAGAAAGAAAAGTGGGAAATTCCATCAATCAGCCAGATCTTTATAAACATTCTGATGTCTGGGATCCAGACACAACCATTCATTTCTTTTTAGACATCTGAACAGAATTTCACCTTTTCATCATTCTTGGGCAAATACTAAAAAACTAACTGTCCACCCAGATGACATTCATTAACTCATAGTTTGATTAGAACTGCAAATAAACTAAAAAGCTTACATAGTATTGTTATCATTACATCTTCAAATATGTTTTCTCTGTAGTCTAAAAAAATAATGGGTATTACAAAAACAATGCATATATATCAATTCATATTTAGGTTATCTATAAATTTAGGTCACCTAATCTCTCACCCAGATCAGTTAAAAAGAAATAGCACACTTCAACATTTCAGAGATCTGGAATTTTGTCAAGTCAACAAGCATTTATTAAAAGCATCTACTATGTGCCTGACACTGTGCTAGCCTTGAAGATACAAAGAAAGGCAAAAACAGGACTTGCTGTAAAGGAGGTTCCTTTCTCCACCAATACAGATTGCAAGTCCTTTGTGACTTAGCAGATCTATTTAAAAAAGTTTCTTGGCTGAAAATGAGCAAGGAAAAATAATAGAACACATAACAGAGGAAGAAGGATGACAACACTTGGAGCTAAAATTTTATATTTATGTGTGTGTGCATATGTGTATATATATATGTATATACATATATAATCTTTTTAATTGTCCCCTCTCCTTATCAAATTAAATAACAAATACAAAGCATTTTGTTAATGTTAAAATACTATATAAATGCTCTATTATTTCTATTATTACCACCACCACTGCCACTACTATCACCACTATTATTCCTCAGCTCATTAGTGTTTATATAAAGGCCTAGATCTCCCTCATTCTTTCAAAAATGAAAACAAAAAACCTTCCCTTGATCCCACCAATCCCTCAAGCTACTGTCTTAGATTACTTGTGCATTCTGCAGCCAAATTCCTAGATGAAGCTGTCTATATTCATTGCCTCCATTTTCTTACCTAACATTCATTTTTTACCTTCTTGCAACCAATCTTCCTACTCAAATGAAAATTACTGCAAGCTTTCCTGTGATTTCTTAATTGCCATATATAATTGGCCTTTTCTCATTTCCCAGCATTCTTGAACTTTCTACAAAATTTGATACCATTACTTCTCCCTTCTCCTCCCCCTTCCCCCGAATATTCTTTCTATTCTGAATTATCATGACCCTGCCCTTTTCCTATTTTCCTATATGTTTAGACACTCTTCAGTCACCTTTGCAGGAGTATCACTAGGGTTTCTTCTCTTACAAGTGGGTGTACCCCGGGGCTCCACTCTGGGTTCTCTTCTCTCTACACTTTCCCTTGGTGATATCATCAGTTCCCATGAGTTCAAAAACAACCATCTCTATGTAAACAACTCCCAAAATTATATGTCCAGTTCCATTCTTTTTCTTGGGATTGAATTTGTAATTTTTTGTCCCAAGAAATGATCTCGTTGAAGTGAGGGGTTGCCAGTGCAAAAAAAGGGTAAAATTTCTTTCCTCCTTATTCATATCACCAACTGCCACCAACCTCAGTCTGAATGCCCCATAGAATTCTTGGCTTAAACCAGAAGGGCAAGTGATTGGACCTCACCCTACATCAAGACCACAGTGCAACAAAAACTCTATCTAATAAAGATTCACTGAAGAAATTATTTAAAATTAATTGGAGAATAAATTTTGTTCAGTCATTAAATCATGTCTGACAATACTAAAATATTGATGGGTCAAAGAACAAATCATAGAAACAATAGATAATTTCATTAAAAATACTCAAAATAATGAGACAATATATCAAAATTTTGAGGATGTGGCCAAAGCAGTTCTTAGGGGGAAATTATTATCTCAAAGAGGAGAGATTCATAAAATTAGGGGGGAAATCAAATAAATAAAATAGGAGCTGTTTTTTTGGAAGGGAAACAAAACAAACTATTAGCTAATTTTATTTTTTTAAAAAGAAAGATGAAAAAATCAAAAAGGAAAAAAATTCACTCCAAAAATAATTATTAAAAATTATTTTGCCCAGTAAAAATGATAACCTAAATGGCTATTTACAAAAATACATAATTATAAACAAGATAAGAAAGAGAATTTAGGTAACCAAATCACAGAAAAAGAAATAGAACAATTCATAAACGAGCTCCCAAAGAAAAAACTCCAGATAGATTTATAAAAAATTCTATCAGACATTCAAGAAATAATGCCAATACTAGATAAACTGTTTCAAAAATAGGAAATTAATGATTTTTTATTTTTTTATTTTTAATGATAACCTATGATTTTTATTATTTTTAATGATAACCTATGATTAGGTCTTGATATCTCAATCAAAGAAGATCAAAACATAAAGAAAAATACAAGCTTTTTCATCTAGTGAATATAACCAAAAAAAGTATGAGTAAAAAGCTGGAAAAGAAACTAAAACAATATATCACAAAAGATTATATATTAAACAGTTTGAATTCATACCAGCAATTCAGGGTTGGATAAATATTAGGAAAACTATTAATTATCAGCATTATCAATCATATTAATAACAAGAACAATAAAAATCATACTATCAATAAATGCATAAGTTTTTAACAAGATGCATCATTTTTTGAAGACTAGAAAAACATAGGGATAAAGTAACTTTTCCTCAATATGATAAGCAGTATGTGTCTAAAACCATGAGCCAGTGTTATATATAAAGTGTATAAACTGGAGGACTTTCCAGTAAGATTAAAGAGTAAAACCAGAATGTCCACTATCACCACCACTAGGTGGCATAGTGAAAGAGCACTGGGCTCAGAAATACCTGAGTCTAGTTTCAGACGTTTAAATGGTCATTACCTTAATCAAGTCACTTACTGTAATCTCTGCCTTGGTTTCCTCATATGTAAAAATCAGGATAATAATAGTGTCAACCTCCCAGGGTTGTTTTGAGGATAGAATGAGACTGTGTTTTTGAAGCACTTTACAAATCTTAAATGTTCTATACATTTTTACTATTGTTATTACTGTTCTAGCTATTGCTGTTTGATATAATTCTAGAAATACTTTTTGTTGTCAGTTTTTTCCAGTCATTTAAGTCATGTCCGACTCTTTGTTACCCTATCAGGGGTATTCTTGGCAAAGATAGTAGAGTGGTTTGCCATTTCGTTCTCCATATTATTCTTCAGATAAGGAACTGAGGCAAAGAGGATTAAATGACCTGCCCAGGGTCACACATTTGACATCAGGCAAAGGAGCTAGGATTACAATCAAGAATCACATACTTAGTAAAATTGAGTATAATCTTTCCAGGGAAAAATAGACTTTTAGTGAAATAGAGGACTTTCAAGTATTCCTGATGAAAAGACCAGAGCTGAATAGAAATCTCAAGAGAAGCATAAAAAGGCAAACAGAAAAGAGAAATCATAAGGATTTTAGTAAGATTAAACTGTTTACATTCCTACATGGGAAAATGATACTTGTAGCTCCTAAAATCTGTATCACTACTAGGGCAGTTAAAAGGAGTATTCATGAACAGAGGGCATGGATATGAGTTGAATGTGACAGGATAATTAAAAAATAAAATTAAAGGGTAAGGAATGCACAGGGAGAAGGGGAAAGGGAGAGGCAGAATAGGGTAAATTATCTCACATAAAAGAGGCACAAAAGAGCTTTTACAGTGGAGGGGAAGATGGGAGAGGCGGAAGGGGAGAGCAAGTGAACCTTACCCTCATCAGAATTTGCTCAAAGAAGGAATAACAAACACGCCCAGTTGGGTATAGAAATCTATCTTACCATACAAGACAGTATAAAGGGAAGAGGATAAGAGAAGAGTGGAGAATGGAAGGGAAAGAGGATTAGGGTAGGTAAAAGACAGAAGCAAAACACTTTTGTAAATGGACAGGGTAAAAAGAGAGAAAGATAAATGGGGGAAAATAGGATGGAGGGAAATACACAGTAATCATAACTGAAAAAAATTTACAGCAAGTTTCTCTGATAAAGACCTCATTTAACAAATACATAGAGAATTCAGTCAAATTTATAAAAATAAGAGCCATTCCTCAATTTACAGATGGTCAAATAATATGAATGGACAAACTAATCAAAGCTATATATAATTATATGGAAAAAATGCTCTAAATCACTACTGATGAAAGAAATTAAAATTAAACTACTCTGAGCTACTACCCCAAACCTATCAAATTGGCTAATATGACAGAAAAGGAAAAGGACAAATGTTGGAGTAGATTTGGTAAAACTGAGACATTGATGCATTGTTGATGAAGTTGCATACTAATTCAACCATGCTGTAGAGCAATTTGAACTATGCCCAAAAGGCTATAAAACCATGCATACCTACTACTAGGTATGTATCCCAAAGAGATTTAAAAAAAAGAAAAAAGGAAAAGGATCTATATATAAAAAAAATTATAGCAGCTCTTTTAATGGTGGCAAAGAATTGGGAGTTGAGAGGATGTCCATCAGTTGGGGAATGGCTGAATAAGTTGTAGTATGTAATTGTGATGCAATACTATCGTGCTTTAGGAAATGAGAGAGTAGGATGCTCTCAGAAAAACATAGAAAGACTTACACGAACTGATGCACAATGAAATTAGCAGACCCAGGATAATATCATACACAGTAAAAGCAATAATGTACAATAATCGACTAAATTATTTAGCTTTTCTCAGCAATACAATGATCCAAGACAGTTCCAAAGGACTTACGATGAAAAATGCTATCCATCTATGAAGAACTGATGGAGTCTGAATGCAGATCAAAGCATACTTTTTATTTGCTTTATCTTTCTTGTCTTGTTTGGTTTTAGTTTTTTTGTTCTGTATTTTCTTTCACAACGTGACTGATATGGAAATATATTTTAAGTGACTGCAATGTATAACCTATATCAAAATTGCTTGCCTTCTCAATGAGGGGAGGAAAGAGGAACAGAATCTGGAACTCAAAAAATATTTTTAAATGAATTCTAAAGATTGTTTTTGCATGTAATTGGAGGAAATAAAATATAAAATCACAAAAGTTATATTTTGATTGCTATTTTTATCTTTAATTTCAATGAAATTTGTAATATTAGGCAGCATAACAAATAAGCAGATAATACCTACTGTAAGATGAGTAAATGCAGCTTACAAATTTATAACTTTTTCAAATACATGTAATTGTTTTTTTGACTAATAAATACAAAATGTGTAATATATACAAATTTTTAAAAGTTATAAAGTTACTATGTACTTTAAAATAAAAGCAAACTCTATATACAATTTGAATTTTCACAATTAATCTTTACCTTCCATTCTAAAATATATTTGGAAATATTCATTTTATTTGCTGTTGGCTCAAAGTTTCATTGTGCCATGTAAGTGTTCTGAGATACACAAAAAAGTATGAAACAATTCCTGCCCTTTAGGAACTTATAGTCTAATTATTGAGGCAACATCAATGCACATAAAAAGTTAAAGAGCAATAAATTATTTAAGTTTAAATTAATAGAATAGTAGGGCTAGAAGAGACCTTAGAGATCATCTATTTCAACCTTCTCATTTTATAGTCGAAACTGAGGCCCAGAGAGGTATAACTTCATGTCCCGAATCACACAGCTAATAAGGGGTAGATCCAGAACTCAAATCTGGTTCTTTTAAAAGGTTCAATGCTTTTTACACAACAACTTTAACAAAGTAAAATTAATTTTCAAACGTCAGGATGATAATCACCCCTCCCTGGGCTTATCATGGAAGGAGAATTTGATCTAGGTCTCGAAAGATGTAACATTTGGATAAACCAAGGAGGTGGGGAGGAGAAAAGGTTTTAGGAAGGCAAGAGAGTATGAATTAAAGCAGAGGTGATAAAAATACAAAGTATATGTGTTCAAAGCTAGTAGACCAATTTGTCTAAAAAACAGGCAGGTGCTGAGTTGGGTTCACCTCACACTGATGGCTAACCTTGGATTGGTAGGGTGAGGCCAAGTCAGTTTACAGCCTAAAAGCCACAGTCTTGCCATTATTGGAGTGGCTTCCCTGACCTGACAGCCAGGTTCCATCTGGATTGCTGCCACCCAAAATTCAGAAGCACATTTTCACTAGGGAAATAAGGCCCAGGGAGTTGCCCTCAAATATCATGTATCTTTTGTAGATGTTTTGTTTAGATCCTCTAATTAACCACATGACTAGTATATAGACTCTAAGTCCTGATTGCAGGAGATCACCAAGCCTAGTCCAGGACATTGCTATTCCTGTATTTAAAAGGAGTTATGGGATTCATCTTTATTAACCTTCTCTCCATGTTGGTCTAAATAGCCCCAAAGCCGTATTTCCCAGAGCTAGTGGAAAAGTAGCATTATAAAATGGAATGGGGAATGGATTTTTAGTTAGAATTTTATTTAATTCAATAAATATTAAGGGAGAAGTAGCATGGCCTAATGGATAGAGTACCATCCCTGAAGCCAAGAAGACCTGTTATTCAAGTTCCATCTCTCACATTTACTGACTCTGAAACCTTGGACAAGAAACTTTACCTCTCAATGCTCTAGGGCCAGGCAATTCTCTAGTAAGACAGAAAGTAGCAGAGAGTTTCAGCCTCCATTATTAGATGGAGCTTTCTCATTCAGAAGTTGATCATACCAATTAAATTACAGGTCCAGGGCCTAACCTATCCTAAGGGAAAGGTACTATTCTGAGCGCTGGGGATACAAAGTCAAAAATCAGTCCCTGAACCTAGAGAGGGTTCCAATCCTAACTCTTTCACTTACTAGGCAGATGATCGTGGAGAAGTCACTTGGCTTCTCCATGACTCAGAGACACCAAGATTTCTCAATCTTTGAAATCAAGAAATACTTTTACTACCTTTCTTCCCAGACCATGCTAAGGAAAGCACTTTTTAAAGTTTTATAGTTCTAGTGCTACTTAATTCTACTGTAGAAATCTTTCCCTCTCCTTGTCTTCATTTTATAGGTCAGATCTTTTATCTTAACCATGGTAGACACTGAAGAATTAGACTTTTCCTCAGGGAGGAAGGCTGCAGTTAGCTCTGCTATTTAAAAGGATTATCATAGATTTAGAATTAGAAAGGACCTTGGAGATCAAGGCCAACCCCCTCATTTTATGGGCCAAGAACCTGAGTGAGTCTCAGAGGGGTTATGTCTCAGTTGTACACAGGTAGTGAATGTGAGAGGCAGGATCTGAATCCTGCTCTTCCTGATTACAAGGCCAGTACTGTAGCCATCAAGCCACAATACACAATCCCCTTTCAATGCTAAATCATACCATCTTATGATCTGGTTTATCTCACATATCTGTGTCCTTCCTCTCTCCCCAGAAATTGATCTACAGACATGGGAACAAAATGAAAGGAGACAATGTCAAGTTCTATAGCTATCTTTCTGCATCGAAACCTATTGTTAAATACCCAAAGGCTTCAAAGCAGCATTTGGAAAAATAACTGGGTAAAGTGAACGTAGCTATAACACCAGGAGCTTCAGAGGGTATAATAAAGCTTAATTAATTAGTGTTTATAAGCTTCTATGAGATCACTGGTTAAATAGTGGGGGGTAATAACCATTTTGTTGTTGCTGTGTGAAATGTGTTATTATATTAGAACTTCTCATAGCTGAAAATATCAAAGCCGAATAGCAAAACACATTAAAAAAATAATGAAGGTATGGAACACCTCAGCACCTTTCATCCAATGCCTCACCAAGCTTTGGAGATTTGTGATCATCCATTAGAACATTCTTCTTTTTTTAATGAATGTGGAAACTGGGAAACAAACGGATCAAAACCACAGCTGAGAATAAAAACATCCTCCTTTGACTATGTTCCTGCTATGGTCTAGAAAGTGTCTCTAAAGAACCATAGTCTGAGAAGCAGCATGGAGTAAATAAAGAGAATTCTGATCTTGGAGTGAAGAAGACAGGCTTCATTATATTTTAGACTCCTGCTTGCTGTGTGACCCTGGTCAAGTCACAACTTCTCAGGTCTTATTTTCCTCCTTCGTTCAAATGAAGGGGTGTTAAACTTGATGACCTCTAAGGTAGCTTCAAGCTCTAAATCTCTAAATCGATGATCCTATGAGGCAGCTAGGAGGAACTGGGACTAAAGTCAGAAAGAACTGAGTTCAAATCAGATGCTTATTAGCTGTATGACCCTGAGTAAGTCACTTAATCTCTGTTCACTTAGTTTCTTCATCTGTGAAATGGGAGTCATAACGGCACCTACTGCCCAGAGTTGTTTTGAGGATCAAGTGAGACAATAATTGAAAAGTGCCCAGCGTGGTGTCTGGTACACAAGTAAGCATTATATAAATGTTAGCTGTTATTGTTGTCATTACAGCCTTCTGATTCTGGTTGTAGAAAGACCTACAGAATGAGAAAAGGAGGAAACAATTTGTAGCTGTTGTGAGCTCCGGCTGATGACTTAAGTAGATGGTTTCTTGGCAAAACTATTATTAGGCCTTTGCCCTTAAAACAGCTCTCCCTGTTGCCAAACGCTTAGCTAACCAAGAAGCCTCAAAAGTCACTGAAACTGCTAACACAGGGATGAAATCAATACCAGTGTCCACATGTTTTGTTTTGTTTTGTTTTGTTTTTTCCCTGAAATCCGGGATCAGAAAGGTCTCTCGGTTTTAGAACACTCTAAACCCAATCTTTCCTTTCTGCAAATTTGCAATAAAAAAGTTGATTTATATAGCATTTTCTGCTTTGCAAAGTGTGGTCCATACACTCTCATTTGAGCAACACGATAACCCTGTGAGGCAGACTCTGCTTCCCCATTTTACCCAACAGGAGACCAAGGATGAGAGAGGTTAAGTGATTTGTCCAGGGTCACAAACAGAGGTGGGATTGTTCATTCCCAAGTTCTGCTCACAATCACTACAACATGTTGCTTCCTTCATTTATTCAACAAATACCAAGCACCATAATACTAGTACTAGGTGGTGCAGCAGATAGAGTGCTGGGCCTAGAGGCAGGAAGCCTGAGTACAAATCTGGCCTCTTACTAGCCGTGTGACCCTGGGCAAGTCTCTTAACTCAGTTTCCTCATCTGTAAAATGTGTTGGAGAAGGAAATGGCAACCCCTCTGATATCTTTGTTAAGAAAACCCCAAATGGGGTTATGAAACATCAGACGTGGTTGAGCCAACAATACTAATAGCATGGGCTATTCAAAACTATTAAAAATTTTATGCATAGCATTTTGAGGTAGAAGCTGTCTTCACTGTGTAACTGCTATAAAACAGTTCTACAAAAAAATATAGTTCTTTCTGCAAAGATTGTGCATCTTGCCTCCTCTTAAGGCAGCTAGGTAGCAAAGTAGATAGACTGCCAAGCCTGAAGTCAGGAAGAACTGAGTTCAGATCCAGTCTTGGACACTTAATAGTTGTGTGACCCTGGGCAATTCACTTAAATCTCTATTTGACTCAGTTTCTTCAACTGTAAAATAGGGATAATAACAATGCCTATCACATTTGTGAGGATCAAATGAGATGTGTACGTGTAGAGCACGTAGCACAATGTTTGGCACATAGTAGGTGCTTAATAAATGCCTATTCCCTGCTCTGCCTTTGCCCTCCTTTCCCGCCCCTAAAAATAAAGGTAGTTAGAGTAGTTCAAGATAGACAACAGCACATTAACATATTCTTGAATTACTCTGTATAAATGTCCTTTCCTACAGAGCTTTCCAAGTGAAATGAAAGCTTTTCTGTGTTTTGTTGACAAAGGTTTGGAGCCAGTGAACAGAAAGCACAGCTAAATCTCTGATTATAAGATTATAAGGCTGTAGATGGGAATCTAGGAGAAAGTGAAGAAAAACTATTCTATGGCATTGAAGATTTTAGCCCTCTCTTGAGCTTTGAAAGAGATTTAGATATTTGAATGATTGGCATGATTTCTTCACAAGGGTTGCCATGGCCAAAGATTCATTCATCACCTAGTAGCCAACCTCTTAATGATGACTGTCTCCATCCTTAGCTAGGCTGGTCCATGGATGGCAGACGGATTATACTGCAAGGCTTTCCCACACAGTAGGACATGCCAGAACTTATGCTCTATTGGCATAGCCTTTGAGACCCCAGGGTCACCTCCAGACCATAATGAGGCATGAGAATATCTTTCATTATTTATTTCAATAGAACTCAGATTGTATAAACTCCAGAAACTGATAATAGAAGAGAATATAGAAAAGCCACTTAAATCATATGTCTGCTACATTTATGCTTATTTTGAAGACGTTTGACTGTCATTGTTTTTGGTATTGTCAAATCTGCCAGACTTTTACTCATGGTCTAGTTGTACTGAATTTTTACTAGAGTCAAATGGAAAATGGTGTTGATTTTAAGCATGCTCAGCATTTTAAGAAATTCTTATGGGTGATTTCCCTTAATGACAAAAACATTGTCCCATCCTCATAGTAAGAAGCCACAGGACTATTTTAAGCCCTTACTAATCTTTTTGAGAAGTATCTTAATTGCGTGGTTAGACAGTCCTTTTTCTGCTTATGGAATATTTCAGTTGTTATGTCCCCTTTTTCCCTTTGTCAGACCTCAAGATACATGATACATGAATCTGTTTCCTCAAAACTATGTGCTGGTAACCCCTTTTGGTTTGTTGATACAATAAGGTTTTCCATAAACCTTTGCTTAAAATTCTAACACTGTGAGCACACGTCTCCAAACTTAAGTGAAATGGTATTTTCTCAGAGACAAATCTAACACTGAAATTCTACCCGACCTATCCCCAACCTTGCTTTTTTTGGGGTGAACATAATTCTTTGATGTTTAGAGGTTAGTTTGTTGTTGTTGTTTAGCTGTTTCAGTCATGTCCAAATCTTTGTGACCCCATTTGAGGTTTTCTTGGCAAAGATACTGGAATGGTTTGCTATTTCCTTCTCCAGCTCATTTTACAAATGAAGAAACTGAGGGAAACAGGATTAAGTGCCTTGCCCAGGCTCACACAGCCTAATAAGTATCTGAGGCCTGATTTGAACTCAGGAAGGTGAGTTTTCCTGACTCCAAGCCTAATGCTCTATCCACTGTGCCTCCTAGTTACCTGTTCAGTAGTTTAGTATTTTTTATTTTTTCTCTTCAAGTTTTCGTAAGATAAATTCCTTGGTGTTCTTAAAGCTTTTTAGCAATCAATATAAAGCAAGATATGTTCCCAATAGATACAGATAATGATTACTGTGCTAAATGTGAAAAGGTACCTGTTTGCTAATTGAATTTTGGAGGTTATTATGTACAAGGATGGTGGTGACAAGGCATCAGTCTTGCTTCCCCATATTACAGACCCTTGGCTCCCTCTCTCTCCCTGCACAGTTCCAGACTCAGAGTTGGCTCTGTCTCTTGCTGTGAGGCTGACAGACCTATTCCCAATGCTATGGATAGTACTAGTAGTAGGACTTCAGCAAAACCCAGGTACTTTGCTTCCCAGGTGATGCCTTGATCTGTTCTTTTATTGCATTCAGTATCAGAAGGAATTGACATTTCTGATATGGAGTTACTCTGGGTAAATAGACCAGGCATTGGTGTTTTGAGGACTTTGTTAATTTGTTTAAACCTCATATTTTCTCTTGTCTTTGCCCCTGCCAAACCCTGGTATCCATTTCTTCTTATCCTCATTCCCTTAGAAAACCAACTAATCTCTTTCAAGATGACCAGCTTTTGATTTCAACCTTTACTTTTTCCTCTTTCTCTCCCAAGTCCAATCAGATCCTTAATCCATCCATGATACTGAATGCCAGGTCTACCAACCCTCCAGTTACTATGTCTTCATGTAACAACTGATTTTTCTGGGTACGTGAGTCCAGATTCACATTTTCACTGATTTTGAGATTTTTAAGGGACTTCGGTGGCCCTCTAGTCAAACCCATACTCAGAAGGAATCCTCTTTGTATTATAACTGACAAAGGACCAGTCATCTGATTGAAGACTTCCAAAATTGGTGACCCTACACCCTCTTGAAACATCCCTTTCTACTTCAGAACAGTCTGAATTGTTAGGAAGTGTTTTCCTTGTATCAAGTCTAAATTGCCTCATTGCACCTTCTATACTTTGCGCCTGGTCTTGCCCTCAGGGCCAAAAAGAAGTCTAATCCCTCTGCAGAATGACTGACAGTTCTTCAACGATAGAATTTGAATTCAACTAACACACCCCCTGGACAGTTAAGTGGCACGGTGGGTAGAGTGCTGGGCCTACAGTCAGGAAGTCTCTTCTTTCTGAGTTCCAATATAGTTTCAAACTTTTATTAGCTTTGTGACCCTGGGCAAGCTACTTAACCCTCTGTGTGTCACTTTCTCCATTTGTAAAATAAGCTAGAGAAGGAAATGGATGGCAAACCACTCCGCTATCATCATCAAGAAAACCCTGTATAGGGTCATGAAGAGTTGGAAGCGACTGAATGACAAAGGTGGTACAGTGGATAAAGAGCTGGGATTGGAGTCGGGAAGACCTTCTTTCAAATCCAGCCTCAGATACCTACTAATAACTGTGTGACCCTGGGCAAGTCACTTAACTTTTGTTTGTATCACTTCCTCATGTGTAAAATGGGGATAATACCACCACCTATTTCCCAAGGTGGTGTTGAAGATCAAATCAGACAATAATTGTAAGGTGCTTAGCACACAGGCCTAACACATAGTAAGCACTTCATAAATGTTAGCTATTAATATATACATTTCTTTTGAAAATCTGTTTCTTGGTGAATTGTCTTTATTTGATCTATTTAGATAAATCCTACTTTTGCTTTTCATTAGAATTGCTTCCTGTTTTGTCCATAGAATTTTATTCTTGAGTATCTCCCATCCTTTCAGACGCTACTTTTTTTACAGAATTTCAGTTTGTGGGATCCTACTCATCTTTCCTTTGAACATTTGGAAACCACATGTCAGACAATGACTGAATTTCCTTCCTTTCTCTTTCCTGAAGTGTAGGAGGAGAGTTGTCATTTCCTAGAATTCCTATCATTCCTACCCCATGAATCAATTACTCTCTATTAGTGAGAATTTCTGCTTCCTGATTCTTCTAATTTTTGAACGCAAATCTATTGGTTGCTCTGATGACTAGATAATTGAAGTCCCCACCATTACTATTCATTCCAGGCTTGTGACCTGTTGCCCCAAATCTTCTATTTTTCTCTTTCTGTCTAGGCGATGCTGTAATGATAAAATTACTTCTGTTTCTCCTTCTGTTGACCCTAACATAGATGTATTCCACCACTGCTCCCCACTTCCAGTACTGGATTTCCTCCCATGAGTGTTCCTCCTTAATTTACAATTAAACTATCCTCATTGTTATCATCATCATCATCACTGATGTTTTTAAATAAGGTATACCTATCTAGAGCTATATCATAGTCATGGGTTTCATTAATCCAAGTTTCAGTGATTCCTATGAGATTAAATTTGCCTACTTGCAATAGGACTTTGAGGGTTTTTTTTTTTATTTTCTAAACTTTGGAATCATATATGTAAAGACGTTTAAGGCCAGGGATTATACTGCTGATTTATTTGCATGCATAATTCTAGGTATCTCCACCTCTAGTTTTATTTTTTCATTGTAACTAATTTTTATGGCATCTCCTTTGGGGAATACATATAGGCTATTTTTCCCTTCCTTTTTGTTTGTTTTTGTTGTTGTTTATAAAGCCTTTTTTATTAGATTTGCAATATACCAGGCAAATCGATTTTTCTCAGCCATTTTTAAGTGTGGTCCATCTCTGGCCAGGAATCTCTCACCCTCCAGAAGTCCAAATGCCATTCTCAGATGCTACCTCCTTAACCAGTTCACTTAGCACACTTTTTTTCTTTCTTTTCTACATGCTTTGCTTTCAGTGGGTATCATGAGGAAAATACAACCTGTCATCCTGTGGTCTCCAGTTTCTTCCACATAAAATTTCCCAAGATTTTATAATTTTGGCAATATTTTTTAGGTTCCTTCTGGCAGTATCATTTGTGCCCACCAGAAGTGAGGAATAGTCAGGTCTTTTGATATGGCTTGGGAAATTCTTGGTTATGTCTTGAATATAAACCCTGAAAAACAGAAGATCTATCAGGCACTACCAGGTAAACAAGTAGATGTCTTAGTATACTTGGAAAAAAAAGAGAATTATCAACTGTTGCTACTCCTGGGTTCTTTCTTTGACTCTTATGGGACTACCTCGTTTTTGTGGCTCCAATACACTATTCTTTGGAATGGTATATTTTTTCTCATTTACCTTGCCTTTTCTTGCTAACTACATTCTCCATCTCCTTTCTGAGTCTTCTTCAGGCCCTCCTCCCTAATATTCCTTCATATTTTGTGATCCTGACCCTCCCTCAACCTTCTCTCATAGAACCCAGGAGTTGATTATATTCTTTGGAGGGTAAGCAGTTGTTTCCTCCTCAAACCACCTAGGTCCCTCCCCTTAAAAAAAACCCTCAAATTTTAAACCTTAAGTATATAGCTCTCCTTTTCCTTTTCTTTATCATCTATGTAACATTTTTCTACTCTCCAGCATCCTTAATACAGATCAAGTCTTCCCTTCTCCACTTCAGATCCCCCTCATTCCCAACCCTCCCAGTGGATTTTCCTTGTATTTTTTTCTAAAAACTTCACTGTCCCTCACAACCTGGAGTGTGGAGAGGTATTCGAGAACTCTTTTCAACATCTAGCGTGTTTCAGGGAGATCAGCATACTTTTGGAACACAGATAACAATCACTTGCCTGTGGCAGAAATATAAATATCACATGGAAAACAAGGCACTTTACAGTTCCCCCCCCCACACACACACACTTCGACAATATCCATTTTCAGCCTTTTTTGTTTGAAGTACTTGGGGATTATTGCATCTCAATACTAAATGCCTGAATAAAACTTTTACAGCCAATTATCACCTCTAAACAATTTGACAACTCCATTTACTTTCCACTTATTTTTTTCTCATCTACCTTGCCTTGTCAACTTGTTATTTTTCAGTCATTTTCAGTTGTATCTGACTCTTCATGACCTCATTTGGGGTTTTCTTGGCAAAGATACTATAGTGGTTTGCTATTTCTTTCTCCAGCTCATTTTGCAGATAAGGAAACTGAGGCAAACAAGGTTAAGTAATTTGCCCAGGGTCACACAGCTAGTAAGAGTTTGAAGCCACATTTGAACTGATGAAGATGAGTCTTCCTGACTCCAGATCTGGCCCTTTATCTGATACACCACTTAGCTGCCTTTGTTTTGCCATAGTCTTGCCATAGTCGTGCCAACTAGCTTCTTTTGTTTTCTGAGTCTTCTTCAGCTCCTTCCTTCATCTTATTTGATCTTGATCTTCCCTCCACCTTTTCTTATAGAATGCAGAAGTTGATTATTTTTTTTCAAAATTTTCCTCAACTTTTTCCAAATTTCTTCTTTCCAAATTCAACCTCTTGTTTTCTTTACTAGTCCAAACTTTCCAAATCACCTGTGCAGTTTCCTTCTCTTTATTTGGCTCACATTCTGTTTTCTCTTTCTCCTTCTCCCATAGGAATAGAATTGCCTCACCTGCTCACAAGGGTGCAACTTTTAGGGACTAAGCTCACTTAAAATGTGAGTTTCAAACTCTTCTGTCTAAGTAGCTTCTGAACCAAGGGGCTTTGAAAGTTTAGAAGAGTAACAAGCATGCAACCATTTGGCCGATGTTTTCTTGTCTCATTAAGCAGTACATGCTAACTGTTACGCACTACCTATTTGCTGATCACTTCCTTAGTAAGAGTATAAATAATCGTATGAAGTATCAATGCAGTTGGTCAGCTTTTGTGGAGCACCACCTAGGTCATGTTCATGAGAGACTGAGGGTTTGGTCAATAGGTGGTGGCAAAGAGCCTAGCTCTAATTGGCTAAGCCCACAAGTCCATGCATTCCTGGGTGTATAGGCAGAACTGAGTGACAGAAATTTCTCATTTTATGAGAACCATGGGAAAGATGGTACTCACTTTGCCAACCAAAATAGGTGAATCTCCACAGTGAGTACAGGGGAATCCCTATGACAAGAACCAAATCCTTAACATTGAAAAGGTCTAGAGAGAGTGGTTGTTAAGGCCACCAAGTGGATAAATTTAGCACTGGTACAGATATTCAAATTCAATTAATACTTGGAAGCACATAAATACTATACTAGACAATACCTTAACTAATAGATTTATTGTAAAATGTACAGATTCATTGTAAAACGTAGAAAATAGCTAGGTGGTACAGTGGATAGAGTGATGGGCCTGGAATCAGGAATACTCATATTCTTCAGTTAAAATCTGGCCTCAGATACTTACTAGCTATGTGATCCTGGGCAAGTCACTTAACCTTGTTTGCCTCAGTTTCCTTATCTGTAAAATGAGCTAGAGAAGGAAATGGCAAATCACTCCACTATCTTTGTCAAAAAAACTCTGCGTGGGGTGAGACCACCCACCAGCAATTAATTAAAAGAGTCAGAGGTCTCTCAAGGTAGAAACAAAAAACTTCTTTATTACGATCTCGGGGTGTCATCACCACCAGCAGCGAGATAGTAGCGTTATACCAAACCACACAGCAAGCAAGACACGTCACAGAGTATAAGTTTTAATTGGAGAATTTATTAGCCAGCGGCCATCCAGAGCACAAGCCAAATCAGAGCGGCCCCAAACAGAGCTCTGGGGGACACTTTTATACCAAACTATTAATGGTTGAGCAAGCAAAAGGGTACAGAAGCTGAGGTTCAGCAGTTAGATATTTTCCCTTAACTGTATGGGTCGCTGCACAAGGGTTGGGCACAAGGGTCAAGGAACAGGGATGTTAGCAAATGTCCATCTTTGCACAACTTTACCTTTTTAGCTGACAGGAACAGGCCTCAAGGGGCACCTCGAGGCCTAACTGCATTCATGTTGCTTTATTATTTTACTGTTTGAGGGCAGGGGCCTTGAGGGACATACCCATAACAGGACTTGTTTATTCACTTTGGGTGTGGGTCAGTTCCTTGTTCCTTAGGCAATAGTCTTGAGACAGGGTCTTATGCTAATTCAAGTTGAAGCAAGAGGGTGGGGGTCCCTTGGGGATTACAGGAATGTGTGGCAAGGCATTTTCTTCTTGGTACACGGATGTTTGCTGTAATACAGGGAGGGGTCAACAACTGTCCTAAAACAGGGTTCTTTATTATAGATCTAAACTGCAATCTTAATTCCAAGTATCACAGTAGGAGAGGCACAGTACAGGAAGTAAAGTATGATTATATACCCTAGCTCATTCCATCCTCTTCCCACCACTGACCTTCACTCTCATTGGTGGAGTTCAGGCTCACAATCTCGCAAGAAATCTAACTCAGGTACAAGGAACAAGGAAATGCTAATTTAGCCAATAACAATTCTTAAGAACACTTTTATCCTTATTTGGTGAGGACACAGTTCAGGTGATTCTTAGTATCTCGAAACTTAGGGCTAGCTGTCAATCAGAAGCCCTGAGCCATGCCGAAAAGTCCCCACCTCCATTTATCCCACTCAATTCACAGAAAGGCTGAGACCCAGATTCCACGAGAGGTCCTCACTATCCCACTCAACCCCAAATGGGGTCATGAAGATGTAAGGGCAGCAAAGTGGGACTTTTTGTTGTCTTTTGTTTTGGAGTGCTTCTCAGCACTAAAGTAATCGAATGACTTTGTTTGTAGAAAGGGCCACACCCTTTTGCTAATTAGGTCACAAGAGGTGTGAAGGGCTCTGACCCTGAAGAAGTGTATATATACTCCAAAGTTAGCATTTTGTTTGGGGGCTCACTCATTGGAAGAGTGTTGGTGTAGAAACTCTGGGTAGTCGTTAAGGAGTCCCCCAGCTTTGAAAAACCCAGATGTTGGTGCTTCTCTCTCTGGTAACTATGTGTGTAATGTCTTGGACAGACAGCTAGAAGCCTATCTGCTGATTTGTGTTATTTTGCTCTGTTTATATAATTTCTGCTTGTAATTTCTGTTTGTTTTTTCTCTGAAGTTCAAGGTGCTGACTTTTTTCCCTGAACTAAGTGAATGATATATGTATGTTTGATTAAAGTGAGATTGTTAACCCCTTAAATTGCTTTCCTTAGAAAAGCAGATCAAAGAACCTGTGCCGGCAGCCCTTCTATGTGCTGGTCTTGTTGCTGGTCTTTCACTCCTACAACAGCTGCTAGCAACATTGTTGTTACAAAAGAGTCAGGCGCAACTGAAATGACTGAACAACAGCAAAAGTGTATAGGGCCTTAGGAATGCAGCTGTTAAGAGAAATTTTTCTTTCAATAATATCTGTTAAATTCATATTGGCAAAGTATTGCTATGGTGCTTTTTTGGTTACTACATGGAAATAGTCCTTTACAGAACTAGATGTTGTAATGCCATTTGTCAAGCTGATCCTCTCTTTGTGATCCTTGCATCCATTTTTCAAGATGTAGTTATTTTTAGGACATATGATAATAAGAATAAAACTGAGAAGCTTTACAACAATAACAACTCCCATTTGCGAACTCTCTAAAGTTTAAAAAAGCAAAATTCTCCAGAAAATAAAGATAATTTTTTTCCATGTTTGGGTGAAACTTAGCTAGAGCAGCTTTATGAGCAGGTAGGAGAGGAAGTAAATTGAATTATCACATTCTTTGGAAAAAGGGACTCATGCTTTCTTGGCATCTTCTATCATATCAAGCACAAGCTAAGTACATAGTGTAGAATAGTTAGTGGAGAAGATTTTTTAAAAAGGAGATAAGTTGTTTATGGCTCTAGGCCTCTAGTATCATAGAACAGCCTGCCCACATGCACCATTAGTCCAAAGTCATTGGCCTGGTGTACAAAGCCTTCCTCAACCTTACCTCAATTTTCCTTCCTATCCTTATCACCTATTGACTCCTTGTCAAGGTTTCTTTGATCTTCCTAATCTAGACTACTTAATATTTCCCCCAACTCCCAAATTATTGAATCAGTAATAAAGCACTAGGATAAAGCTTCTAAACTACAGATGAAGTTTCTAAACACACTTTCATATTTGCTCTCTTATTTTAAGGTTCCGAAAAACCCTATGGGGGGGTGCCACTTCTTTTCTTCCCACTTTAAAACAGGTTCAGGGAGGTTAAGTGATTTGCCCCAAATCACACAGGAACTCAAATGAAAATATTCTGACTATACAGAGCTCTTTCCAATAAGGGAGGGAAAAGGAGTAAGCCTTTATTAAGTGCCTACTATGTCCCAGGCTGGGGCAGCTAGGTGGCTAAGTGGATAAAACACTGGGTCTACAGTCAGGAAGACACTTAAGTTCAAATCTGGCTTCAGATACTTAATAGCTGTGTGACCCTGGGTAAGTCATTTAACCCTGTTTGCCTCAGTTTCCTCATCTGCAAAATGAGCTGGAGAAGGAAACCACAAACCACTCCAGTACCTTGGCCAAGAAAATGCCAAATGAGGTTACAAGGAGTCATACATGACTGAAAAACAACCAAACAACAAATGTCCCAGGCACTCTAAGTTCTTTTACTACTGTTACTTCATTGATCCTTACAACAACCTCATTCA
Source organism: Trichosurus vulpecula (assembly GCF_011100635.1). Lineage (NCBI taxonomy): Eukaryota > Metazoa > Chordata > Mammalia > Diprotodontia > Phalangeridae > Trichosurus > Trichosurus vulpecula. The sequence goes on along the minus strand of NC_050574.1, from coordinate 148,247,649 downwards.
CAATTAAGGAAACTGAGGTAGAAGTTAGAGGACTTGTCCAGAGTAACAGAACTAGTAAGTGTCCAAGACTGGATTTGAATTCAGGGCTTCCTGACTTCAAGCCCGGCACTGTACCACTCAATCTATTAGCATAACATACTGGAAAGACAGAGTAGTAGAGGAAAAAGAATTAGGCTTTAAGAGCACAATTTGAATCCTGCCTCAAACACTTTACTAGATTTTTGATTGTGGGAAAGTCATTTGACTTCTCAAAACTTCAGTTTTCTATAAAATAGGGATAATAATACTTGCTCTGCTCGCCTCACTGGAGATTATTGTGAGGAAACCCTAAGGTGCACATAGAACTAGAAGGTAGAGTTATTGATTCCACTTTTGATGATTCTATATAAACTATGTTTAGAGAATTTAATGCGAACATCGAAAAGAAATTTCTTTGTTATGATCATAAACCATTTGCTGAACAAATTAACAAAAAAGAGACATTTTATTTCTTCTGCAGCCACAATGGGATTTTCACGTGTGAAAGTTGTGTTGTTGCCTTAAAAGGCAAAGAAGTAGGTAACTATATTTGTCTTTGTTGAAACAAAGAATAAACAAAACCACCCTAGTCATGGGTAGGCGTTTAAGCTGTCCCCAGTGCAGATGGGTTTATAGCTGCCTCTCAAATATGGCTTTCTTCTGGCTAGGAATCTGTTTACAAAAAAAAAAATGAGTAGCATGTAAGTTAAAAATATTATTAAGGAAACCTGGAAAGCTAGTACATAAATGTAATAATAGACCACAGAGTAAATAGTAACTTTTAATGAACCTAATTCTCTGACACATGTGTCATTACTTTGGAATTTGAAAACAGAGACTGAATTAGATTTATTTACTGTGTATCTCCAGCACCCGACACACATCATGTAGGCATTTAATAAAGTTTGTTAAGGTTGTTTTTTCTCTGACACTTTGTAAAGTAGGCCAAGCTCATTGCAATTTGATTCAGCAATTCTAATGGTTACTTGACAAAATAGAAGGGGCTATAATGATACTCTACTTTGACATTGTAGTCATGTCAGATATGTGTATATGTGTGTATATCTGTATTATACACACATATATATGACTCACTCAAAGAATATATATAGTATATTATGAATGATACAGTCTGTGAAAGACATTTCAAGTGTTTCCATCATTCTTATGGCCTTTTCAGAAGCAGGGTGATGTCATGAATAGAAAGCTAGTCTTGGAAGCAGGAAGATATGGATTCAAATCCAGCTTTTGACATATACCAAGCTCTGTGATCACAGGCAAAATCTCCTGGTGCCTCCAAGAAAATCTCTTAAGTTATAAATACATAAATTATTATAGGTATATATATTATAAATACGATGGAGTATAGAAAATCCCTTTATGGGATTATTTAAATAACAAATACAACAAGAAATGTTACAGGAAAATTGATTCTGGTATCTTCCCTCAGTTAATTATTTCCTATGTATCCTTTATGAAGCTTGTTAGTACATATTGTTTGTTCGTTTGTTGTCTCTCCCATTAGATGGTGAGCTCTTTGAGAGCAGGGACTATCTTTTGTCTCTTTTTGTATCTTCAGCATTTAGTACTGTGCCTGGCACATAGTAGGTGCTTAGTAAATGTTGAATGAATGATCATTGCCCTAGAAGAAATGAATAAAGCCCTTCTGAGAACTGGTATATAAAGAAATCAGCTTAGTCTAAGCAAATTCTTAATAAGTGTTGTCCATAATAGGACAAGAAAAGAACCTAAAATATTTCAGAATACTATTCCTTCTGTTTGAAAAGTTTCTATTTGGTTACTGTTAAAGCTTTCATAGGACCATGGACTTCAGGGTTTGAAGTATCATTAGAAGTTATTGGGCACTAACTAAATCCTACAGTCCTAGGAAAGGTATAATTATAACTGAGCATAGTATCTTCAAACTGAAGTCAACGCAGAGCCCATACTTCTTCCCAAACCCAGCTTACATAAATTCCAAATGTGTGCCCTATAATTAGTTATTTTTTCAGCTTAAACTATCTTTCTCTCAAAGATATCTTATGTTATAGGCATACCATAGTCAGACATCAGTAGCATCTACTGCCCGATTCTTCTCACATAAAAATGAGCAACAAAGAGCCCTTGAAAGCAGAAGGGGGAGAAAATCCTTTTCTAAACACCTACCCCTCCCACATTCTTTCCTCTATTTTGAGCACAATTCCCGCCAAAGCCATCAGCTTCTAGGCTGCTATGACTTCTGGAGTAATTTAGGAATCTGTTCTGAGGGTGCCATGGTAGCAGCCGTGTACAAACAATGTTACCTAGCCATCCATCCTGCCAGTACCCTCTTCACTGCTCACATTGAGCCCACAGTGTCTTTGCTGTCTTTTGTAGCCCCTGAGCTTAGCACAGAACCCAGCAAATACTAAGCACTTACTAAATGTGTGTTGCCTGACTTTTGAGGTTGTATATGTATTTGTGGGCAGTAATAGAATAGTATTCTTTCTCCTCTGTCCCAGTGCCAACCCCGTGGAGTTTCTACCCTCATTGCTTTCCAATCATGTACTTCTCAAGCCTTTGCAATCTGGTTTCCACTCTCATCACTTAACGGAGAATTGCACTTTCCAAAGTCACCAGTGATCTTTTAAATGAGAAACCTAATGGCTGTTTTTCAAATTCACCCTTCTTGACCACTCTGCAGCATCTTACAAGGTTGATCGTCCATGCTACTGTCTCCATTTTATTTGGTAGACTCTCTTAGTTCTTCTTACCTATCTGACTACTCCTCTTCATCTCCTTTGCTAAATCATCATTCACATCATGCCAGCTGAGTGTACCCCAAGGCTCTGTCCTGGACCGTTTCTTTTCTTTTTTTTCTCTACATTTTCTCAATTGGTGACTTCATCACCTCCCAGAGGTTTAATTATCATCTTGATGACAGTTATTCCCAAAGGTATGTCTCTAGTCCTGCTCTTTCTCCCTCATTACAGTCATATATCACCAGCCCCCAATTGAACATTTCTAATTAGAGGTGTATAAGCATCTCAAGTAAGCAACCCAAGTCAGCAATCATTTCTTAAAAGCTTACTGTGTGCTAGGTACTATGCTGAGTGCTGGGAATATGAGGAGAAAGACAGCTCCTGCCCTCAAGGAGCTTATACTCTAATAGGGAAGCTGAAAAGGGATTGAAGGAGGACAGTGACTACATGGGAGTCACAGTAGAGAAAGTCCAGAGAGTCAGGAGGAGGCTGGAAAGGAAGGAACACATGGTTGGCCTGGGCATTTTTTTCTCAAAATAGAGGTTCTGGGAGGTACCAGCCAATGAGAGGCGAGAGCTGCAGAAACAGATTGTACTTCCAGTGTGAGAAGTCCAGGAGAGGACTGAACAAATTCAATATGCCCCAAATACAACTCATTATCTTCCCCACCACCTCAACCCACTCTGTTCTGAACTTATTTCTATATTTTTAACAAATGACTGAACAATGTAGCCTTTAACCACTGCCACCCCAAACCCTTATGGGACCTCTGAATTTCCTGACCTCACAAGATTGTCTGGGGATTATCATCTCAGAATACTCATTTGCTTAGGATCAGAAAAGGATTAACACAAAGAGACAGAGGCAACCATGTAATTGTATCCTCAGTGGTAGGGTTGGAGACAGGACTTCTGTATATTCTCCAATCAACTCACAGAATGAGCTCAAAGTAGTCCTGCTTCTTCAAAGCCAAAAAAGGATTTATTTCTGGCTCAGCAGTTCTCAAGTCATCAGTTCTGATGCCTTAACCAATTAGAAGATTTTCCATTATCACATAATACAAGGTATGTAGTTATAACCTGGGAAAAGGTTGCGCATAAATTTCCACATGGTCACTGGAATTGAAACCAGGAGAAAAATATCTACACTTGCTCCAAGGACTGGCCCTTATAGGCTAGTTGACCCATAGTACGTAGGAAATTAAGGAGTTGGACTAGATGACCTCTAAGGCCCCATCCAGCTCTAAATATACGATTTTGTGACTTGTGTTCCCCCTGTAAACTCTGGACCCCTACACACACTGGCAGGTGTAGTCCCTAGTTTGGCTGTTACTTGTCTTGGGGTCTAGGACAGCCCTGACAGAGAGGGGAGGTGTCTTTCTTTCTTTTTTTAACAAATGCATTTATTTATTCTTACATGAATTTATAATCAATCCTTCTTACTACTCCTCTCTTTGTTGAACATATTTAAAAAAATAAAAAATTAAAGCATCATCATAAACATGTATCCCACAAAACAAATTCCTACATTGGCTGTGCCTGAAAATGCTCTGGTAGGAGGTAAATGATGTATTTCATTGTTAGTCTTCTGGACTTGTGGTTTATCATTGCAGTGCTGAGAGATGCTTTTCTCTATATTGTAATCATGCAATTTCTCCTAGTTCTGCTCATTTCACTCTGCATCACTTCACAGAAGGCTTCCTAGTAGTATGTCTGTTTTCCCAACATTTGCCATTTTTCTCTTTTGACATCTTTGCCAGTCCAGTGAGTATAAAGTGAAACCTCAAAGTTAATTTAAGTTGCATTTCTCTAAGTATTATAACTCAGCTCATTTTGTCATATGGATAGCTCACATTTCTTCTTTTGAAAACTGTCTAGTCATATCCTTAGCCCAGTTACCTACCAGGGAATGACTCTTAGTTATGTAAATGTGGATCATTTCAATATGCATCTTGGATATGAAACCTTTATCAGAGTAATTTGATAATGATAGATGAGAGTGTCTTTCTAAAGGTTTAGCTCACGAACTCACATTGATTTCATTGATTATTGGTTGATATCAATTATTCAGACAAAATCAATTAGCTTTTGGAAAGGGCTGTTTATTAAGGTGGTATAGTAAGAATATTTGATACAAAACATCTCTCCCGCTGCCCCAGGTTCTGTTACATATTCCCCAACAAGGACGTATAGAAAGTGAAAGAAAGTGGGCTCAAGCTTAGAGAGAACATGTGGCAAACAGACAGTATAGGCGCTGGAGGTTTTTCTGCGGGAGTCTTCAAGATGTTTCACTTATGTATGGTGCAGATTTTTTGATGGGTTCCTTGTAGAGCCTTGAATATGCCTTTTCTCATTGAGTGCAGTCTGTTCCTAGCTCGCAAAGCAGGCACGGCCTCTAGCCACTGCTCTCCTAGGGATGCTTTTGTGACACCCTTGGAAAAAGGCCAGATCCTACAGAATCTTTGAAGTTCATGAGATCTTCCTCTGGCAGGTGGGGTTCAGGGGGGAAGGCTGAAGCTAATGTTCCTCATGTGATTCCTTCTCAGGGACTTACCTGAAAGGCTTTCACCTTAGGCTTCCATACATGACCTCCACAGGGCATGGCTAGTTTTCTCAATCAATCCAAATACACTTCCTATACAATGGCACTCTAGTTTTTAAGCATTTAGTCTAAAACAGGAGTTTTAAACCTTTTTGTGTCATGGACCTCTTTTCCAGAATAGTGCATCATATAGATCCCTTCTTAGAATGCTTATAATCTGGGGGCAGCTAGGTGGCATAATGAGTAGGGCACCGGCTCTAGAGTTTGGAGCACTTGAGTTCAAATCCAGCCTCAGACTCTTGACACACTTACTAGTTGTGTGGCCTTGGGCAAGTCATTTAACCCCAATTGCCTTGCCTTCCTCCCTCCAAAATTTTTTTTAAATTAAAATTAAGAATGTTTGTAATCTGGGCTTCTCTGAGCATGCCTAGTTCTAATATGGAGATGCTCTTAAGAGGGGCCTTTTGAGGATGTCCAGTTTGCCTAATGTAGATGGGGATGGGAAGCTGCCTGCTTCTTTTAAACTGGGGACACTAAACCATTCACTCTCCTTTCTGCCACCTCTTTTGCTATGCTCTGTGCCCAGGGTACATACCGTGAATGCCATGAATTGAATCCATGAGAGGGGAAGCCTGCTTCTTCTCTTCTACCTCAGTTCAGAGAAATGGGCCTAGGGGTATTTATTTCCCTTCTGTTTTGTTTGTCTTCAGTTTCATGTGCCAGAAAGAGTCCTCATCAACTGTAAGTTCAAGTCATGGCGACGTTAGAGCCAGGATTGCAGGCTGGATGGTGTATTTAGCCAACCTGGCAGGAAAACCCTGAGAAGCCAAGGTGCCTGGGTCTTGAGAGCCTGTTGGGGTTTTGGATTTGGACCTGTGCTTTACCAAAAACAAAGTTGTGAACCTAATCTCCTCCTTCATACAGACTGGAGGTGGCACAAAGGGGGAGAGGGATTATGCCTCCCACATGTTGGAGGGAACAAGTTTGTATGTTTTTTATTATCTTTTGAAAGTAAACATTCCTTAGTAAAAGCTCCGGCATTACGCATAGAAAAACAAAATACATAGGATTGTAAAAGAAACCAAAGGTTAGTAAGAAATTATAAGAATATGTAATTTTTTCCCAAGTTCAAAAACCCCTTGAAATCGGCCCAAGGACCCTTTGGAAGTCCGTGAGTCCCAGATCAAGAATCCCTCATTATTTTCAGGCTACCTTCCTCTGGACTTCTCCACTGCACCCCCAGAAATCTCTTCATCTTGGAAGATCAGATCAGCTTTGGAATTCACACTTGAAATTTTCTCTTGCCCAGACTCATAGTATAGCAATTCACAAAAACAAAACTGAGTTTTATTCCCCCACCCCCAGTTCCTGGTGGCAGCACAAACAAGGAATGAAATAACTAAAACTAGGCATGGCAAAAGAGAAATAAGGGCAAATCAAGGGGCCAGGATCATCTACAGACTATATAATCAACCCCTGAATAATTGAAAGTTAGTTGTAATTTTAGTTTAACCATAATGTCTAACCATACATTGGCAAGAGAATAAGGTAAAGATTTTAGATCTTTTCGTTCTATTTTTAGTACTGATGATGCATCCACCAAAATGTAATCATAATGTTCTTTTAACATTATTCGAAAAGTCTCAGAGCTTTAACCTCAAGAAGCAGATCTCTGGGAATCCAGGGAAGCAGGCATTGTCTAATCATTCTCTAGGATTCTTGGAATTGTTTTACTCTTTACTAAAGATACACAGAAGTCCACAATTATTTCCCGTTGCATTTTTTTGTCCTCCAAAAGGAAAACAAAAGATATATAATCAGAGCCATAACAAACAATTCTGGCAGCCATGTAAAAGGTATCATCGAGTGCTAAGGGAGAGAAATATCTGGAACCTTGAAACACAAGATCCCCTGGGGAAGAGACCTTGTGACCCTGTCCTCCTTCAAGGGAGCAAGAAACCCTGAGATACTGACCTATGTAGACAAAGATACCTTAGACACAGGGAGGCACTTCAGGGGAGGTTGCCATGTTGGAAGGAACTGGGGAGCTCACCTCAGGTATAGAGAGGGGGTGATGCCAAGAGAAGCTTACCATGCTCTAGCCTACAGTTTTATCCAATTATTCTTTTCAACTAAGCTTTTAGATCAATTGTTTCTGCCTCCTACAGGAATACAACACAGTCACAAAATCACACAATCCTCTAAACTTTAGCCCCCTGGGGTGAAACTTAGCCCTATCCAGAGTGCTCGGGAAGGCACCAGTTAAATTCCTGTTTCCTCCTTATAGCTTTCCAAGTTCATTGGCACATATAGCAAAAGTGGATATGGAAGAAGAATGTAGAATTGTTTTAAAATTGTTCAGTTCAACAAATTTTTATTAGACATCAACTATGTGTGATGTTAATGGAGGACTAGCACCTCTGGTGTCAGGACTTGCTGAGTCCTTTTCAGGGCTGTTCATCCACCTTTGGTGGCTACCCAATTTGCCCAACTCTCACCTATGGGTCCAAGAAGCTGTAGCATATGTGGTGGCCACACCTGGTAAAACAACAGCAGATGGACTAAACCAGGTTGAGGGTACCTGACAGACCTCAAATCCTTCATGAGTTATGGGGATGTCTATCCCAAGCATGCAGATACTTCCCCTGGTGTGTTTGAAGCATACTTACATTGTCTAGGAATAAACAATACCCATTGGGAAGCCAGGAACATTTTAATTATAGTTTACATTTATTCCTCCTGAATAAATGGGTTCATCCCCCAACAGAGTACAGGAGAAAGTACAAAGGACTCAGATGGACGCCAGTCCTTTTATAGACCCTCCCTTTGAATCTCCCACCAGGCTCTTCATTGGCCAGATACAACCCCCTGACTGTCTACGTCATACCCTCCTCAAATGGCTTGTTTAAGCATGTGTACAAGCCTCTGACCTTTCACCCGACTGACCTGAGGCCTGGTTTCTGCTAGGTCAGAGCTCTGATTGGAAGTAGTTCTAATCAGTCACCTGACTTATATTCTGCTAAAGCTGGGGGGGAAGGAAGAGGAATGCTTTTAACCCTGTGGAAACAAAACGGCTCCCCCATCTCTTACAGGTGGAACGGACAGATAAGAACAATTTGTTCCAATGGTCATGAAGGCAGCTGAAGCAGGTGCTGTGGAGCACTTAAAGCGTGGTCAGACACTGTAAAAAGCGTGCTAGCAAAAGAATAAAACATTAACTAATAAACTCAGGAGGGCATTTATTTTGGTCTTGCAAGAGCGGGGTAACCTAAACATTGGCACCCTTGTTTAAGGCAAATACACAATGTTTTATATCTTGCCCGGATTCGCATTTCCCTCCCCTGCTCCAGTTGGCCGGGAGTCACAGGGTTCACCGCCTATCTGAAGACACCTTAAGCCCACCCATGTAGGTCTCCACCTCTGATTACCTTTCACATTTCAGGCCCCCCCCCTCCCAAATCTCATTTCCTTTATACTTTGACAGGTCATAAATTCTTTTAAAGGAATCTCTTCCATTGATAAGAGACTGAACCCAGGATGCTGAAGTTTACTTCATCATTACACAAGATTGTGTTGTGGAATGAAGTTCTCCTCTAGCCTTTGGGATTGTGGACACAAAGAGAGACGATTCCTGGATTTCATTCAAAATACAAGGAAAGAGACATTTGAAGTGGAGTCTCTGTTGTCTGGTGTTTGTGGGTTGAGAAGTCTGGTAACTGCTGCAGCTCACTGGTTAAGGGTGCTAGGGCACGCTCTGCCCTTCTCCTGGTCTGGTTGGTCCGTGTGGCCCACACTGGGCTCTGCTCCTTGCCACTCTGCTCCCAGCTCTGTGCACGAAAGACCTCACCCAGCAACCAACCAGGCTGTCCTGGACTGGATCCTTGCTTCCCTCTGCTATTTTGTGGGTTCTGCAGTTCTAGAATTGGTTCAGAGCCATTTTTTATAGGTTTTTGGAGGGACTTGGCAGGGAGCTCACGCTAGTCCCTGCTTTCTAGCTGCCATCTTGGCTTTGCCCCCTAAAGGCCTTATCTCTAAAATATACAGGGAACTGAGTCAAATTTATAAGAATACGAGTCATTCCCCAATTGATAAATGGTAGAAGATATGAACAGACAGTTTTCAGAGGAAGAAATTAAAGATATCTATAGTCATATGAAAAAAATGCTCTAAATCACTGTTGATTAGAGAAATGCAAATCAAAATAACTCTTAGATACCTACATCTCTCCTGTCAGATTGGCTAACATGACAAAACAGGAAAATGATAAATTGTGGAGAAGATGTGGGAAAATTGGAACATGATTGCAGTGTTGGTGGAGTTGTGCACTGATCCAAACATTTCTGGAGAGCAATTTGGAACTATGCCTGAAGGGCTATAAAGATGTGTATACCCTTTGACCCAGCAATCCCACTTCTAGGGTTGTATCCTAGAGATCATACAAATGAGAAAAGGACCCATATGTGCAAAAATATTTATAGAAGCTCTTTTTTGGTGGCAAAGAATTGGAAATCTTTTAGATATGCTGATAAGCAGGCACCCACATCCTGTCCAGTGAGGTGTTAACATTCCCAAGACTTTCCTTCTAATCAATTTATTTTCCTGCATTCAGCAGCAAATAATAAACTTTCTGGTATTACATATATTACATGTTTTCTGTGGAAGGAAAAGTTCTATTCATCTCTTAGAGACACCAAGGTCATCCAGTGCATCCTGGGCCATCACCAAGACTTTTATCTTGCCATTGGATTTCAGTGACTGGAAGAGAGAGTGAGGCTGATGACTTTGTGCAACTCTGCCTCACTTAAATCCAATTCAGGAGCAAGTCAAGACATCACTCTGTGATGTCATTGGTCCTCTTCAAAAATGAAGGACAAACAACAAGGTATTGTGGGAGGCACAAATGAAATATGAGGGATAGAGAAGGGAAGGTAGACTATTGGACCTGGAGTCAAGAAGACTTTAGTTCAAATACTTACTAGCTCATGTATCCTTTACCTAACTCTGTTTCATCATTTATAAAATGGAAATAACAACGCCTACCTCCTGGGGTTGTTGTGAATATCAAATGAGTTAATATTTGTAAAGTATTATATAAATGTTACCTGCTAGTAGTAGTAGTAGTAGTACTAGTAGTAGTGGTGGTGGTGGTAGTGGTAGTAGTAGTCCTTGCTCTATTGTAGAGTTGGAAAACTATTTGGATAGAGATAACTATCCCTGTGTGATTAAAATTTTAGATAGTTAGATAACATGAAAAACCACTATAAGTATTGCCCTGCTTGGTGCTGAATTCCATGCTTTAGTTAACTACCACTGACCAAATTAATGAGATTTTAACAAACAAGATTGGTCTATTGGCATAACCTATGATAGTGTGAGAAATGGTGGAATTAGTTTTGTTTCCACAGAGTTGAAAGTATCTCACCCCTCCCCCAGCTTTAGAGCAGAGACCAGGCTTCTGATTGGGCTAAAGGTTAGAGGCTTGCACGCATGCTTAAGGAGCTGTTTGAGGGATGCATGACGTGGGCAGTTCAGGGGATTGCATCTGGCCAATGAAGAGCCAAATAGGAGACTCAAATTAGAAGCCAATATAAGGACTGGCACCTGTCTGAGTCCCTTGTACTCCCCTTACTCTGTTCAGGGCATGTACTCATTTATTCAGGAGGAATAAATGTAAGATATAATTAAAACTTTCTTGGCCTTCCAACGAGTATTGTTTATTCCTAGACAGTGTAAAGTATGTTTCTAACAATAGTGACCAGTTTGATAATCACAGCATTGAAAGGACTATTGGAGTCATTTGAAATGATTTCATTTTGGAAAATAGCCTAAATCAGTCATGACATGCTGTTGTTACCTTACCACATAAATAGAAACAGACTCTCACTCTCTTTCTCCCTCTCTCCTTCTCTCCTTCCTCCTCCTGTTTATCCTCCTCTTTCTTTGCCTCCCTCCCTCCTTCCTCACAGAATGGTCACTATGCAATTAGCTAGGTGAGAAGATGGTTCCCTTCCCCTACCCCTTTAAACCCTGGGGCCCCAGAAATAGGTTTGTGGTTTTGACCCATTTCATTTGTTCTTTTCAGGAGTAGAACCCTGGATCTGGGAGCTTGAGTCATGGGAAGCTCAGAGTCAAGATTCCAGGCCATATGTGCCCAGTAGGGAGGTCCTAAAAATCCAGGGAAGGGAACCTGGGCGACTTTGGAATTTTATCTTGGTGGAAACTGAGTTAAGTTGTAAACCTAATCTTGCTCCCCTCCCCAGGGAATGTAGAGGAGTTATGCCCAGCAGGTGTTGGGGGAATGTTTATATGTTTGTTCTGGCTATAACTTGGAAGTAAATATTGGGTAGAGTATAGGGCCTAAAGTCAGGAAGATTCATCTCCCTTAGTTCAAATCTGGCCTCACACACTTATTAGCTGTGTGACCTGGGCAAGTCACTTCACCCTGTTTGCCCTAGTTTCCTCATCTGTAAAATGAGCTGGAGAAGGAAATGGCAAACCACTCTAGTACCTTTGCCAAGAAAATCCCAAATGGGGTCATGAAGGGTCTGACACAACTGAATAACAACTTAACAACAACAAAATTCTTTGCAAAAGTGAATCTGAAAAGTGGTAAAATGAAACTGGGGGGCAGCTAGGTGGCACAGTGAGTAGAGCACCAGCTGGGAAGTCAGGAGGACTTGAGTTCAAATCTGGCCTCAGACACTTGACACACTTACTACCCTGTGCAAGTCACTTAACCCAAATTGTCCTGCCTTCCCCCCTCCAAAAAAAAAAAAAGAAAGAAAAGAGAAAAAAAATTAAACTGGGATTTTATGGATCCCTAAAATTGGGAGAACTTAATCAATGGTGGAAGGGGCTTGAGCATATGACTGAGACTATTTGCTCTCCTGGGCAGGTAGATGGAGCTAGGATAGAGTGAGTACTGGGCTTGGAAACAGGAAGAGTCATCTTCACATGGTCTTAGCCACTAGCTGTGTGATCCAAATGGGGTCATGAAGAGTTGGGAGTAGCTGAAATAACTCAACAACAACATATATGCCCCCAACCCCTTAGCAAGTAATGCAGAACCCTGAGGGAGGGGTGGAGATGTAACAGCCCTGGCCTTCAGGAAGTGAGGGTCTCCAGACTCAGAGTCCTGTCCTTATCAGTAAAAACACTGTATTTCAATTGCCAAATTCAGTTCTACCACCCTACTGATATGTGCAGACCCTAGGGATGTAGAGAAAAAAAAACAAACCAGAACAGTCCTTGCCTTTTAGGAACTGACATTCTCCTGGAGGAGAAACAACATATTGCATATGTAAATAAGTACATACAATAATTTGGTTAGAGGGAGGCCTACGGGGAGTAGGATGAGCACTAACAAAGGAAATCAAAATTACTTCCTGCTTTAGTAAACTCATTTGGAATTAATATAATCCACATACCAAAAATTTGGGAGCTAACGTCTGCAAAAAGAGTTTTTAATCTTTTAATTAGGTTAAAATATCCTTTTTTCCATTCCATTTCCATTATTAATTTAATCAGCAAATCCTTTCTTCATAGACAGAACTAAAGTGAACTTCAACCTAGCCAGGATTCAGATACCCCAAATTGCTAATGAAAAGAATCAGAGAAAAGTTTTAGTATTTTCCTCTATAGCATTCTGTAGTTTGAAAAAACATACTAATTAAAAGTATTTGAAAATTATTTTTTCTTCATCTTCCAGTATACTAAACTTTTCAATTTAATTTCAAATGGACATAATATTCTGTACCTACATCTCTACTCTTCCCCATTTTTTTTAAACTCTCTGAGTTCGGAGAACTTTAAAAGTCCTTAAAGCATTCTTGGAAAGATTGAGGAGGTAGGGATTAGCTGGCTCAAGTGTGCTGTAGTCTTACATGTAATGTAAGACGACCTTACTTTTGATAGTTTTATTTACTTAGTAATCTAAATTTTAGTTTTAGTAATCCATCCCTCTTCCACAGTAACATTTTATTCAGTTGGTTCCTAGAAAAGGAAAACAGTTCCTTCAGAATTATTAGTGGTGAATGATGAAACGAGATCTATACTTTCTAGACCAATTCCTTCCTTATTACAAAAATGTACATGGCAACATAGATTGTAGTTCAACATAAAATATAAAATTCTCATTGAAATAATGAGGAAAATTAAAGTATTTTTTGAATTTGGATTGTATTTGGTACATTGTTTTCTTGGATATAAAGAAAAGTGCTGATGTTGCCACTGGTTATAGTTGCTAATTTTTTCCTTTTAATTTTCTCCTTTGAGAGAATCAACTGCAGATAATGAGCATTCTGTTTCAATTATCTATTTTTAGGACATTTGGACACAAGGACTTCTTTAGTTTGAGTTATAGCAATTGAGTTACAATTTGGCGATTTTTTTTTCATTTGGTCTTAAGTTCATTTGCATGAATTAGTTTCTTGGCTGGCCTCCCTCCTCACTTTCCATATCCTGTTTTTGTAATGTCAGTCTAACCACCATTTACCTAGAAAACTTAGGGGTTATGATTTGCTTTTTGATAGTGGCCAAAAATTAGTTTTTGCTTCCATAATTGGTGGAAAGAAAAGATCTGAGGACTACTTTGGCAAAATCACATTGAATCATCACATCCTGCCTCCCATTCAATAATATTTAAGCACCTGCTGTGTGTAATGAATTGTGATAGGTACAAAGGATATAAAGATCAGAAAGAAAATCCTTGTCCTCAAGGAGCTATTTGGGGGTTATGTCATATATACCAGCAAGTAAAATGCAAAATAAAATGTGATGGGGCAACAGAAAAAATCCAGGCAAAATGCTCTAGAAAAGCCTCAGCAATTCATGAGCAAAACAGCAGTGCAGAGTCACTTTATCCTCTAGTAGTGGAGGGAAGCCCAGTCTCTTAATGACTACTTTGAAGGATCATTGTCCTTTCTTTTTCCTTTTCTTTTTTAATTTCCCATCATAGGTATAAATAGTACCACTAGGGGGAGATGCTAATTGGCAATAAATATTGTTAGCTTTTAAAAACCAATTATAAAGTAGTAGGACAAAAGAGATTTATTCAAGGTAAAGGAATTTCAATTTGGGATACCACACAGCACTCGGTACTAGAGTGGCCACCAGAACCAGGCACACAGGGTTGATTATACTATAGTTGTTGCCCTGAATCCAACCCAGCCTTTCTTCTAGAGTTACTGTAGTTTCCAGAAGCTGGACCTGCAGTATGCCAGAGGCCCTGAACTGTTAAGGACGAAACCCCTTCCAGTTGCCATGATTTGTTGTTTGCACCCCATGCTGGATGCCCAGTGTGTCCTTGGGAGTCAAGGCAGGCATCGGTCAGTCTGCACTAGGCTGGGAAACTGCTTGTGCAACTGGGACCCTTGTAGATATGCAGACCCTCCTGTATTTATGGTCTAGCAGTTCCTGAGGGAAAAGAAGACTGCTTTTGCCATTGCCTTGCTCTTGCCCTTTGGGAAGAGTTTTGTCCTTTTCCCACCTTTACTCTGCCTTTCCTCCTACCAAGTCACTTCCCTTTAGGAGGAGATTTCTGTTTTCTCCTTCTTCCTTTGTTATACTGTCATAAATACACAGACTTCTGTGTGGACTGTGAGTCCTTTGCTCTGGTTTAGGTTTCCACATGCATGTTCATTTCTCTTGTAATAAATCTTGTTTTCATGTAAGTTTTGTGAAGTTGTGATTACCTGATGACATAGTCAGAGGAAGAAGGAGGAGAGGCCTGGCAATAGAACACCAGGAAGCAGGATGTTCACAGTTTTCAAGGGAGCTTCATATAAGGTAGATTGGTAGCCAGTAGAGGTGGAGAACAGTAGCAGGAACAGCTCATGGGTGGTTCTCCCATGTGCATGTCACAGACCTTGGAAAGACCACAAGGCTGGTCTCCAGCAGTCCTGGCTAGTGGACAACTGAGAGTTCAGTAGTTTAGGAGGAAAAAAAAATGTGTCAAGGCCACACAGCTGTAAGTAAATTCAGCATCTCTCCCCACCCTCGCCTTTCGTGGTCAAGGCAACCACTGCTGCCACAGAGACTTCAAGGAGTTGTATGTGCTGCTGGACCATAATGGAGCTAATAACTTTAGTTCTAAGTCTTTTTAAAATTTATTTTTTATTTTTAGTTTACAAAACTAAGTTCCACAAGTTCTTGGGTTCCAAATTTTCACCTCCTCCCCCCTCCCCCCTCAAGACAGCATGTAATCCAATATAGGTTCTACATATACCTTCACATTAAACTTATTTTCACAACAGTCATGTGGTAAAGAAGAATTATGACCAATGGAATGAACCATGAGAAAGAAGAAACAAAACCAAAAAAGAAGAGAAAAAAAAGAGAGCAAATAGTTTGCCTCAATCTGCATTCAGACTCTGTAATTCTTTCTCTGGATTTGGATAGCGTTTTCCATCATGAGTCTTTTTTGGAGCAACCTTAGAACCTCGTATTGCTGAGAAGAGCCAAGTCTATCAAAGTTAGTCATCACAGATACTGTGTGTCTATAATCACGTATAATGTTCTCCTGGTTCTGCTCCCCTCAATTGGCATCAGATCATATAAATCTTCCCAGGTTAATATGAAGTTAATCTGGTCCTCATTTCTTATAGCACAATCGTATTCCATTACATTCATATACAACAACTTGTTTAGCCATTCCCCAATTGATGGGCATCCCCTTGATTTCCAATTCTTTGCCACCATATAAATATTTTTGTACATATGGGTCCTTTTCTCATTTGTATGATCTCTAGGATACAGCCCTAGAAGTGGGATTGCTGGGTCAAAGGGTATACACATCTTTATAGCCCTTTGGGTATAGTTCCAAATTGCTCTCCAGAATGTTTGGATCAGTTCACAACACCACCAACAATGCAATCATGTTCCAATTTTCCCACATCTTCTCCAGAATTTATCATTTTCCTGTTTTGTCATGTTAGCCAATCTGACAGGAGAGAAGTAGTATCTAAGAGTTATTTTGATTTGCATTTCTCTAATCAACAGTGATTTAGAGCATTTTTTTCATATGACTATAGATATCTTTAATTTCTTCCTCTTAAAACTGCCTCTTCATATCTTTTACCATTTATCAATTGGGGAATGACTTATATTCTTATAAATTTGACTCAGTTCCCTGTATATCTTAGAGATAAGGCCTTTATCAGAGACACTGGTTTTAAACATTTTTTCCCAGTTTTTTGCTTCTCTCCTAATCTTGGTTGCATTGGCTTTGTACAAAAACTTTTCAATTTAACATAATAAAAATTGTCCATTTTGCATTTTGTAACGCTCTCTATC
The DNA here is from genome assembly GCF_011100635.1 of Trichosurus vulpecula. Classification (NCBI taxonomy): domain Eukaryota; kingdom Metazoa; phylum Chordata; class Mammalia; order Diprotodontia; family Phalangeridae; genus Trichosurus; species Trichosurus vulpecula. Next base: position 148,231,057 of record NC_050574.1, on the reverse strand, counting down.
TCATTTAGTCATAAATTCTTCCCTTCTCCATAAATTTGACATGTAAACTATTCCCTGCTTTCCCAAATTGCCTGTAGTATCAGCCTTTATATCTAAATTGTGAACCCATTTTGACTTTATTTTGGTATTCAGTGTAAGATATTGGTCTATGCCCAGTTTTTGCCATACTATTTTCCAGTTTTCCTAGCAGTTTTTGTAAATAGTGAATTCTTATTCCAGAAGCTGGATTCTTTGGGTTTATCAAAGAGTAGATTACTATAGTCATTGACTACTGCGTCTTGTGTACCTAACCTATTCCACTGATCCACCACTCCATTTCTTAGCCAGTACCAAGTAGTTTTAATGATAGCTACTTTATAATACAGTTTAATATCTGGTATGGCTAGGCCACCTTCCCTAGCATTTCTTTGCGTTAATTCCATTGATATTCTGGACCTTTTGTTCTTCTAGATGAATTTTGTTATTATTTTGTCTAGCTCTGTAAAACAATTTTTTGGTAGTTTTATTGGTATGGCACTGAATATGTAAATTGATTTTGGTAAAATTGTCATTTTTTTATTATATTAGCTCAGCCTAACCATGAGCAACTGATGTTTCTCCATTTAGTTCTAAGTCTTGAAAGACAAAAAATGCAACACCTAATGAAGAGGAGAAAAATGGTAACATAGAGCAGAAGAAGATCTTGTAGTCGGGGCAGAAAATTGTCTGGGGAGCCAGCTGAACAAATCCCAGAATCCCCACAGGTTGGGGGGGCGGTGCCAAGAGCATCAAGGACCCTAAGCTTAGCTTTGATAGTTTTGATGCTTTCTAAACACTTTACCCAATTCATTGACACAAAAGCAACATTTTTTCCAAAGGAAGGTGCACCTACCTCACTGGACTGCTAACATGGTGTTAAGGGCCCTGTAGTTCTGTAACAGAACCTTGGGGGAGGGAGAAGACCTTCCTGTTTAAGGCCTCAAGTGTCTCAGTAGTCTTATTAAAGGAGTCAGCCAGTGGGGAGATTCCCCACAGCTTGTTCCAGCTCTTGGATACCAAATCTTGGGATCAGCATGTGAAGCCAGTCCAAGTCCAGTGACTATGTTTAACCAAAGCATTAGATCAGCCTGCAAAGGGGAAAGAAGGTGCAGATGTTGAGGATTTCTGAAGCATTGAGGCCGGTATGCTTGGAAAAGTTAAGTACCATGGTGGCCAAGCCTTAGGTCCCAGACCATCAAGGTGGGTGAGCCTGATACGGGTTAGTGCTGCAGAGGAAGAAGAGACCATGGGAAGGTCCCTCAAGGGCAGCGACTGTTGCACAGACAAGTTTCCCTCAGCATTATATCCACACACAAGGGCAGTGATGATGGTTATCAGCACATTTGGGGTATGAAACCCAGTGGAGTCACTGGAAGGGCATACATGGTAAGAGCAATTCAGGGAGACAGTCTGGTTTAAAAACCCTCCAGTAGCTGAGTCAAAACCTCAAGTTTTCTTGCGCAGGGAAAGAGCAGATTGCCCTTCTCAGGCTGATTAGCAGAAGTCCCCAAGTTACAGGGATGATTGGATAGGATGAAGTTACCAGAGAAAGAAGAGAAAAGAGTAGAGTTAGCCAAGCTTTGTGGATCTCCTCCTCTTCACATCAGAGTGTGATTGCAAAGTGGGGTTGGGGGCATGTGGTAAGCTCCCAACATCCAAGGCACCAGGCATATGCTCAGAAGAGATCTGGATACAGAGGGAGAGGTTAGTACAGACTATTGAAGATTGGGCAAGAGGGACACTCGCATAGTGGCGATCCCAATGAGGTCACTGTCACATGACAGAGGTACAAAAATACGTAGAATGATTGGAGGAAAGCATGCATATGGGGCACCTTATCAGCTCAAATCTGTAATCCTACAGGATAGGTGAAAAGAGTAGGCCCAACAGTGGAATGGTCATGTTGTGTATAGAGCCAACAAGTAGACAGGTCAGCTGCTATGGCTAGGGCCTGTCAGATACAAAAAGTGACTGAAGCAGCCAAAGCATAAACTCAGAGGAGTTATAATGACCGTCCCCAAGATGTCAGTCCAAGTTCAGCCAGTGAGAGATAGCATACCATGAAGACAACTGCAGAGACCAAGAGCAGAATCAGGCCACTGAGTTGCCAGGAGTTCATATAGCACAGGAGGTCAAGAAGTGATAGCACATGAAGAACCAGGGAGAGCATGTGGAAGAAGATAAAGTCAAAGAATCTGATAAAGAGTGGGATCATCCGTTATTTTCAGCCCTCATCTGGAATCTTGGGAGAGCCATCTACCACAGGTATAAGTGCTTCTCAGTCTTGGTCAGTCACAGGGAGAGGTCTCTGATAGGTTGAGAAGTCAACTCAGGTTTAGGGGCCTTCTTAAAATGGGACAGGTAGATCTAGCTATCCACACCTTGGAGTCTGGCTGCACATGGGTTGGTTAGCAGAATTTGGTATGGTTGCTTCCATCAAGGCTACAATATGTCCTTTCTGAGATGCCACTTCCAGTATACCCAATCCCCATGTTCCATAAGTGAGTTTTCTTGGTCAGAGGATGGCCTGGAGTAGGACTGAAAAATCAGATGGTCATGGGTTGAAATGGATTGTGTGAGCTCCTTGCAATAAGAAATAAGGGAACCCTTGACCCTCAGAGGGTCATTGGTCAGGGCTGACAGACTCATGGGACATCCAGCAACAATTTCAAAGAGGAGAAAGCTTGTGTTTCCCAAAAGGGGCAGCCTGTAGATTGAGGAAGACCAGGGCCAGGGCTTTGGACCATGGGCCAAAGTCATCAGAGAATCTGGACAGCTGGGTTTTTATTACCCTATTTAAATGCTTCACTAACCTGGAAGACTGGGGATGATAGGCACAATGGAGATGCTGCAAAATGGGCCAAACAGCGAAGAGGTCAGAAACAACATTCCCTTTAAAATGGGTCCACCTGTCACCATGAATTTCCTAAGGGATACTCCAAGAGGGGAATATTTTTTCAAGGAGGAGCATGGCCATGGCCTATTGGCATGGGAAGGACTCCACCCACCCGGAAATCATACAGACCATAACCAGAACATATTTGTATCTGGAAGTTGGAGGCAGCTGTTTGAAATTCATCTGTCAGATATGGAAAGGTGAGAGGTGGAATTTTTCCAGGTTCAGTGACAAGGGTTTGCTGACATTACATTTAGGGCAAATAGAGCATTTGAGCAGCCTATTGGAAAGTTCCCCACCAGTTTTGGGGGGCAAACTGAGAAGCTTGTCAGTACCCCAGTGGCTGAAGGAATTCAAGAACTCCCTCATGGGGAGGCACAGAGAGTCAGGCAAAACCATGAGACTGTTTGGGCCTACCCAAAGTCTGTACAGAGGGTACCTGAGGCAGCCCTCTCTGCATAAGAGTTCCTTAGGCTCTAATAGTAATTTAGGCCTATGAAGGCATAATTTCCCCAGGGGTGAAATTCAGAGAGTAAGGTTTGAGGCTGGTCATCTGAGAGAAAGCATAGCAATTACAGGACCTAAGGCTGCCTGAAAGGCTGCTTGGTCAGCAAATGTATTCCCTCTAACACACAGACAATCCTCTCTCTCATGGCTAGGAACCTTAATGATAGCCACTTCCTTTGACAGGAGGAGAGTGTCAAGGAGCCAACTGACCTGCTAACTGTTTTTTTACAGTGGATTGGATGGAGGTAAGAAAATCCTTGCGTCTCCAAAGCATCCCAGAGTTATGTATGACCCCAAAGGCATACCTGTTGTCCATATGAATGTTGATTCATTTGCCTGTTGCTAGCTCACAAGCTCTGCTGACTACCTCCAATTCAGCTTGTTGTACCAAGGTGGCATGGGAAAGAGAGCCAGCTAGTCTTGGCTGTTTCAAGCCGGCATGAGTTTAGAGGGAAAAAAATGTGTCAAATTTGTGCAGCTGTAAGTAAATTCAATAATATCTACAAGTTATAATTTAATGTAATTTAATCATATATATAATATATATGTAATATTACTATTATTAATATAATATATAATATAATAATATATATTATATAATTATATAATAATATATAATATATAATATATTATAATTATATATAATATAATATATAATTATAATAATATATAATATAATATATTATATATATAATATAATATATAATATAATATATATTATATAATATATAATATAATTATATATTATTATATATAATATAATATATATAATATATATATATATTATATTATATATTATATTATATTATATTATATATTATATTATATTATATTATATTATATTATATTATATTATATTATATTATATTATATTATATATATCTTATATATCTTATATATCTTATATATATTATATAATATATAATATATATTATATATAATATATTATAATACATATAATATAATATATAATTATAATAATATATAATATAATATATAATATATAATATAATTATATATTATTATATTATATATATAAAATATAATATATATATATAATATATATAATATAATTATATATTATTATATTATATATATAATATAATATATTATATAATATATAATATAATTATATATTATTATATTATATATATAATATAATATTATATAATATATATAATATAATATATAATATAATATAAATAATATAATATAATATATAAGTATAATAATATATAATATATTATAATATATAATATATAATAATATATATTATATAATTATATAATAATATATATAATATATTATATATTATATATATAATATTATATAATATATTATATATTATATATATATAATATATAATATATATATAATATATTATATATTATATATATAATATATATATATATTTATATATATTATATATATTATATATATATATATAGCCATAACTTGAAGACAGTTTTTTCCCTGAGTAAATCAACAAATCAATTAACTTTTCTACTTCCTTGGCATTTGTGTCCTTGTTTTCTTCCAACCTCTGTCACAACTCCTTTGTTTTGCTGAATCCTTCCTCTGGGTATCCCAAGATTTACTTCTCAGATATTTGAGGTCTCTCCATTTATTCCTTCTCTTAGAAGGAAGTTTGTAGAATTTTATGGAAAAGACTTTATAGTTGTCACTTAGTCCAGTCGCTTACTATGTCATTAAGGCAGAATTCATGACTTCAAAGATAACCATGAATATGCCTGAATGGTCCAGAATCACAGGATATAAGGAATTCTCTAAGTAGAAGGCAGAGGAGTTAAAGTATTTATTGAAACTCAAAAGTAGCAGACCCATGGACCAGTGTCTCCAATTCGACATCCTGGCAAGAGCCTTCCAAAACCAGTATGCCCATCTCACAATAGTGACCAGGGAGCCACAGAAAAACATTATGGCAGCAAGCCAAACCATACTGGTGCTTCTCCCCTCCCCCCTCCAATGCCAGGGCCCTCCAGCAAGAAAACCACCCACTGGTCTCAAGCCCCTGCTCAGCACTCTCCAGTCTCCATGAGAGTCATTCCTGCCTTTTTGTAGTGTCTGCCACCATCGCCAACACTTCCACTGCAATCTCCAAGCTGTGTTCCAGCTAGATGACTGCTTCCTCTCTCCTTCAGCTCTTAACTGCTCTCACCAACTGCCTCTTAGCTCTGCTCCAACCATTCAGCAAGCTCCTCCCACCACAGGCTTCATGTCATCATGTGGACCAGAACTCAGGAGCCCACCATTGGCTCCAGTCCTAGCCACTCCCCCCAGGACCCTGAGAGCCCTGCCCCTGAAGCCCAGTGAATGGGTGGGAAAGATCTTCCCATTCACTGATTGCCTTTATACTTACTCAATAGATATCTCCTTTAGAACACCCATTCTCATTGCTTCAACTTTTATTCTTTGAGAATAATTCTTAAATTGACATGGCCAGCCTTGGCCTTTTTACTGACCATGAGGCCTTCAAATCCAACTACTCATTGGACATCTCTATTTGAATCAGAAGTAGTCACCCCACCTTCAGTGTCTCCTCTCTCCAATCCAATTGCTCCATAATCATCTAATTTATATTCCCAAACAATAGGTCTGACCATGGGACTTCCTGCTGAAGCAGTGATAGTACTTCTTGCTCAAGCAGTCTCTCAATTTTGTGCTTTTCTCTCCTCCAACACACCTTCCATCCTTGTACAGACCCTCTTCACCTCATGCTTAGACTATTACAATAGTCTTCTGGTTGGTCTCTCTGCCTCAAATCTTTCCTTGTTCAAGTTCATCCCTAATTCAGATGCCAAAGTGATCTTCCTAAAATTCAGGTCTATGTAACCTCACTACTCAGTATACTCCAGTGGCTTCCTTTTATCTGCACAATAAAATATCAGTTTGGCCCTCACAGCCCAATCCCTTCCTACCTTTCCAGTCTTCTTTCAATTTACTCCCCTTTACCTAATCTGTGATACAGCAATACAGGACTTGTTTCTGTGCCTCACAGTGGACACACTATCTCTTGACCTTGTGTCTTTTCACTGGCCATCCTACTTCTCCTTCCTCAACTTCACTTCTTAATTTTCTCAATACAGCTCAAATCCCACCTTCTGCAAGAAGCCTTTCCCAGTCTCCCTCATTGCTAGTGCCTTCCCTCTGAGATTATCTCTTATCCACTCTGGAGGAGTGACTGAGGCTGGTGGCTTTGCATAACCCTCCCTCACTTAAATCAGTTCACTTGCAGGTCATGACATCTCCTTCCTGATATCATGGTCCTCTTTGAGAAGAAGGACAAACAACATTCTCATCCATCAAGCTCATAAAGATTTAATATAAATGAGGGAAAAGGAATATAGTTCAGTTTTTACTGATGACCTCCATTACTTTTTTGTATTAAAAAAGTCTAAATTTTTTCCATACCTTTGGTGTCTTCCCCTCCTTCAGATAACTAGCAATAGTAGGTTCCTAGTGAATGTTTACTGACTCAATTTGAATTTAATTGGAAGAGGCCTTGGAGGCCATCTGGTTGATTGTATACCTATACAAGAAAGGATGTCTTATTGATACCTTAAGTTCAATATATTTAAAAACAAATAAGATTTTTCCCCCAAACCAAGCTTTCTCTCCAAACTTCCCCATGTTTGATAATGGTATCACCATTTTCCCAGTCACTCAGGCCCAAAATCTGGGGACAATCCTTAATTAATTCTTCTCTGTCTCCTCCAGTATTCAGCCAGTCACCAAGTCTTATTGATTCTTCTTTTACAATGTTTCCCCTTTGCGTCTGAGGCATACAAGGGATCTACTCATGGAATGTCAGAAAAGTAACCCAGGTTTGAGATTCTCTGTGGTGCAACATCTGCTCAAAATCATAGTTCATGAAGTTTGTCCAGTCTGTTTACTTTGTCAGCCAGAAGATATATTAGTTTGAAATAAGACATTTAATCAACAGTTTAGAAAGGAAAAGGACTAGAAAATGTAGTCCCATGTGCACCTGGGGTACATTCTCGTTCTGGTTACTACACCATTGGTAGGGCAAGGAAAAAATGGAGGGAACATAAAGCGAACAAGGATCACAGATGAAAAGTAACACCAGGAATCTGCATGACTAGAGAAAATTGTAAGATAGCTGAAGTAATTCACACTTCTGATGATGAGTGCTGTTGACTTTTCCTGCTACTCTACTAGGTGGATTCTTTCTGCTGGCCATCTTTGCTACTGTTATGGTCTCTGAACTTTTCTCTGTTATTCCCCACTAGACTACAGCCATCAGACCTCTTAGGGTCAGCAATTATTCTCTATTATCATTAGCACATTGCCTAGAAAACCTCTCCTTCACCTGAAGAGTTGTTTTTTGAATGGAAGGCCAAGGGCTATGACCTATCACACCCAGCTAAGCATCCGACAAAAGCAAGGAAAATGTTCCAGGCAAAGATTAAGTTTTTGCCTTCTCTTCTTTCTTTCCTTCCTTATTTCTTTCTGTTTCTTTCCTTCTGTCTTTTTCTTTCTTTCCTTTTCTCTTTCTTTCCTTCTTCCTTTCTCCCTCCTTCCTTTTTTTTTAACATTTATTTAGTTTTGATGTGATATCCTTATTCCAGACAACTAGCTATCTGAATGATAGGAAATTTCTTTTATCAGACAACTGATAATCAACAACCACTTACTAAGAACCAACTAGGTTTCAAGAACTGGGGATACAAAGACAAAAATGAAGCAATCCTAGACTTTAAGGAGCTTATAATGTGATCAATAAAGACAAAATACCAAATAAAGACAAGATAATTTGGGGGAGGGGTGTAGACGGATTAGGAAAGCCTCTTATTAGAGGTGACATTTGATATCAGCTTTTAAAGAAACTAGGGGTTCTGAGAAGTTATGGTGAGAAACAAGTGCACTTCAGACATGGGAAACAGCCTTTGGGCAAAGACGCAAAAATGGGAAATGGAGTATCATGTGAAAGGAACATCATCAATGTGACTGTGGTTTGTAGCACAGAATTTAAGTGTTGGTAGAGACCTCACAGTTCACTAGTCTAAGCCATACCCAAAGGAAAATCCCTACTCTAGATCCAACATGTAGACATCTAGCCTCTTCAAGACCACCAATGAAGGTCATCCTACCACCTATTGAGGTCCCCAATTTCACTTTTGGATAGCTCCAATTGTTAGGAAGTTTTTCTTGACACCAAGCACAAATCTGCCTTTTTTCAACTTCTACCCACTGGTCCTTGTTCTTGAGACCTTCTCTACATGACAGTTGTTCAAATACTTGAACACCACTTTCATACCTCCTCGAGTCTTGGCATCTCCGGGCTAAACAAACCCAGTTCTTTCAACTGATCTTCATGTGACATGCACTCAAGGCTCTTCACCATCCTGGTTGCTTTTCTCTGGACATTCAACAGCTATTAATATCTTTCTTAACTGTGACACTTAGAACTAAATGCAGTACTCCAGATGATTTCTATCTGGAGAAAGTAGAGTACAGTGGAACTATCACATCCATATTCTTTGAAGTTATGCTTCTATTAACATAGCCCAAGTTTCCATGAATGTTTTTGGTTGCCACATCTCATTACTGACTCGCATTGAGCTTTCCATGCACTAAAATACTATCTTTTTCAGAATTTCTCTGTCTCTGTGTGCCTCCTTACATCTTATACAAGTTCCCCCCACACCCCATAGGCAAGTATAAGATAATTATATTTATCCTTATTGAATTGCATCTTATTAGATTCAGTTCAATGCTTTAGACTGTTGAGATCTTTTTAGAATCTGTCATCCACTGCACTGAGGATTAAAAGAAAGGCAAAAATAGATGCTGATTATAATGAGGGAGACAACATGCAACATTTGATATATGCTTACATATATTTAATATAGATAGATGATAGATAATTAGATAGATAAGACAGATAGATGAAAAGTAATCTCAAAGGGAAGGCACTAGTAGTAAGGGGGACTGGGAAAGGCTTCTCCCAAAACGTGGGATTTGAGCTGCATTAAGAAAGCTAAGAGGTGAAGGTAAGGAAGGAGAACATTCCTGGTAAGTAGGATACCAGTGAAAAGACACAAAGTCAAGAGATGGAGTGTCCACTGTGAGGCACAGCAACAAATCCTGTATTGCTGGGTTATAGATTAGGTAAAGAGGAGTAAAGTGAAAGAAGACTGGAAAGGTAGGAAGGGACTAGGTTGTGAGGGCTAAACGAATACTTTATTGTGCAGATAAAAAGGAATCCACTGGAGTATATCGAGTAGTGGGGTTACATAGATCTGACCTTTAGGAAGATCACTTTGGCATCTGAGTGGAGGATGAACTTGAACAGGGAAAAATTTGAGGCAGCGTGCCTAGCTAGACTATTGCAGTAGTCCAGTATGAGGTGATAAAGGTCTGTACAACATTGGAGGGTGTGTTAGAGGAGAGAAAAGCACAAATCTGAGACAAACTTTGAAGGCAGAAATGACAGGTCATGGCAACAGGTGAGCTGTGTGGGATGAGTGAAAATGGGGAGTGGAAAATGATACCTAAGCTGCACATTTGGGTGATGGGGAGATGGTGGGGACCTTGAAAATAATAGAAATAAGGGTCTGAGGAGAAAGATTTTGAGTTCTCATTTGGACATGTTAAGTTTAAAATGTCTTGTAGGCAGTTGGCAATGTGAAACAGGAGGTCAGGAGAGAGATTAAGTCTTGATACATAGGTTTGAGAAGCATCTGCATAGAGATAATAATTAAATACATAGGCTTGAGAATCATCGGCATAGAGATAATAATTAACATGGAAGCTGATGAGATTACCAAGCAAGATAGCATAGAGGACAAAGTCTTAGAACACACTAATGGTTAGGCATGACCTGGGGAAGAGCCAGCAAATAAGATTGACAAAGAATAGTCAGACAAGAAGAGAACCATCAAATAGCATTGTCTTAGCTTGGTGTCATCTGATGAGCAAATCTGATGAACATGCCATTTATGACTTTCTCCAAGTCACTGATAAAAATGTTAAACAATTTAGGGTCAGAAACATTTGCATGAGGTTCTCCGTAGGACCTCCTATCAGGTTGACATTGAACTGTTAATAAATACACTTTTACTTTGACGACTGAAAAATTCTGAATCAAGCCAATTGTATTGCTTTCCAGTCCACATCTCTCCATCTTCTCCATGAAAACTATGATATAATTTATCAAGACCTTTACTAATATCTAGGTACTAAGTCTTCAGTATTCCCTTCATATACTACTTTAGTAAACCCGTCAAAAAAGGAAATGAGATTAGTCTGGCATGATCTTAATCACCCATTCTAGAATTTTGCCAGTAATCAAAGTTAAGCCCAGTGTTTATAGATGATGTTCTCTTATTTTGAAAATCAAGATACTTGCTCTTCCCCAGGCTGGTATTGTTTCTCAAATGTTCCATGATCTTTTAAACATCATTGACAGTGGTTTAGCAGTTCCTTCTGCCAGTTCTTTCTGTACCTGAGGATGTAGTTCATTTGGGCCAGGTGGCTTGAATTCATTCATGATAACTAATAACTAGTTGTCCTTTTACTATCTCCTTACTTATCTGGGGAATCTACTGCCTGTTACTTGTTTTTGATCTGTCTTTTCCAGTCAGAGGTCATTCTCCTTGTCAAAGAAAGCAGAAGCAAAGTATGTACTAAATAATCAGCTCTGCCTTTTTTGTTTTTAATTATCATTGTCCTGTATATCCCAAGTAAAGGAACAAAGGTTCCCAGCCCATCTTTCATCCTCTTTTTCTTCCCCATATAGCAACCACCACCACCACCACCACCACAGAACTTATATTGTTCTTTGCTTTTCTCAAAATGTCTGGTTTTTCTGTTACCAGACCTCACTTCCATCTTCTGTACATTTCTTTTTAAAACTTTAGTTGGTTGATGAATTCCATACACATTTACATCTATCTCTTCAGATAAATCCCTTTTTCCTTCTTTATTGAAATTGGCTCTCCTTATACCTTAGAACTTAATTCTTGGGTATTTCCCATCCATCTGGGCTGACTTCCTCTGGAGAATTTCAGTTAATGAGACCTTGCCTATCTTTCTTTTGATTCATTTCAAATGGGGTTTCCCAAAATTTAGGCTTCAAATCAGACTGACTCAGATTTCCTCTTCTTTCTTTATTACATACCTTAAGAAGGAATTTTTCACTTCTCACAGAATCACAGAATTGGAGAGTCAAAATAGCCATTTAGTCCAAACCATACCTAAACTCATGCCATCCAGGGTTCCTATCATTTCTACCCCCAGCAACCACTTCTTCTTTATTTGCGAGAACCAGATCCAGAATAGAATTTGAATTTGCTCCTTAACCTTTTAAAAGGATGCAATAATCCCTAAGGTAAGTTGAGACATTATTCACTGCTTTTGGCAAATAGAGAGCTCTAGCAGATGTCTGGGTAATAATGTCTGCTGCTCACGGCAATGTTTTAGGAAAACCGTTTTGGCAGCTGTGGAGGAGGGACTGATGGGGACAGATCCAAAATAGGGATATCAGCTTGTCCCCCCAAAACTATTTCAAACTCTGTTCCCCAAGCCCATAGGAAAAGGCTGGACAACAAGGTCCAAACCTGCTTGACAGATCCTTTTTCACTGAATGAAGGCAAATAAAAGTAAGGTATGAACACAAAGATGCAAAGGAACACTGGCATCTGTCACATTCACAGAATCACAGAAGCTGACATCTGGATAGGATGTCAGCAGCCATGTAGTCCATCCAGTCCAAAAAGAATCCTTACCATAACATTAACTGACAAGTCATCATCCAGCCTCTGCTTGAAGACCATTGATGAGGGCATCTTAACACCTACCGAAGTCTTCATTTTCCATTCTGGATAGCTCTAATTGTTAGGAAAATTTCCCTGCCATCTAACATAAATTGGCCTCTTTTCAATTTCCCCCCATTGGTCCTGATGGGCCTTTTGGGGCCCATCAGAATAAATCTAATGCTCCCTCTATGTGATGGTTCTTCAGATGCTTGAAGACTGCTAAGTCTTCTCTTCTCCTGGCTAAAAATGTACAGTTCTTTCAACTGATCTTCATATGATAAGCTCTCAAGGCCTTTCACTGTCCTGGTTGCTCTTTTCTGGACACTTATCAGCTTATCGATGTCCTTCTTAAACACAATACTTCAGATGAGTTGCCTATAGAGAGTAGAGTATCTACTCTCCCTTTTCCTGGAAATTATGCCCCTCTTAGGAGAAGGGAAGGGAATAAGCATTTATATGGTACCTACCACATGCCATGCATTGTCCTAAGCACTTTTTACAAATATTATTTCATTTGGTCCTCACTTACAAACACCCTGTGAGGAAGGTGCTGTTTATTATCCCCATATTACAATCGAAGAAACTGAAGCAGAGGTTAAATGACTTGCCCAGAGTCATACAGCTAGTAAGCACCTGACACTGGATTTGACCTTAGATCTTCCTGACTCCAGGCCTGGTGCACCACCAGCTGCCTCTACTTGCAGTCCAAGTCTGCGTTGGCTGTTTTGGTTGCCATGTCACATCACTGACTCATACTGGGGTTGGTCCCTATAACACGGTTTGCCTTGAAGAAGACTGTGACTCAGCTAGGAAGAATTTACCACTTAGTAGTTGATAAGAAGAAATGCAGAGAAGCTCCACAGTCTATTTTCCACAACAGGGTCCTGCTTTGGACTGAGAGGGAGCGAAGGTTTCCTTATGTGATAACCAACCCCCAAGAAAAAGGCATCAGGCTTCTCTTGCTCTTTCTGACTCTTTGTGCCCCCAGAGTTCCAGGGAAGACTTTTTTTTTAAAAGCTTAGGTATGGCTCACGTCTAGAGCATCCCCAAAAGGGATTAACAGGATCATTCCTAGAAAAGGGTACTCAACATACAAAGTAGGGATTAGGTATAGGACAATGATTTATTTCTTCCACCATCAAAACATAAAAGACTCATAAGCTCCTGGGAGATGATGCTAACTTTGTACAACTGCTAAATAGTTACTTTGTGTTCATTCTAGATCTGCACTGTCTGAGCAACTTAGAAGATTCAGATCTCATGGACATGGACTAAAGGCATGGCTATTTAATCTTTGCAGGTTTAGGAACATCCTATCAGTGACTATCTTCTCTGAGAAGCAGTCTAGTTGTTAGAATCATCTCCTGCTGAGCAGCTGGCCCCAATTCAGAAACTCTTGACCTTACAAAGTAGCCATCGAGGCTGGAAACTATCATTTCTCAGGATCACTTACTGTGCTTAGGTAAGAAACAACAGCAGAAGGGAGCCAGGTCCCGAGGCTCACCTACACAAGACTTGTTTTCAATACTATGTTCATGTAACCACCATCGCTGCTGGGTGGGGAAGAAAGAAATCCCCTCCCTCTCCTTATTGGAAGTCCAAGGAAGAGGCTGGTAGAATCTCAATCACCATACTCATAGGAACAGTGGACCTTCTTTACTTACAGCCTGCTGAGGGTGGTTCTGCCTTGCTTAATCGCCTATCATCTTCAATGTAACTTTAGTCTCAAGGACTAAGGGACCAATCAGGGGGTGCTGGGCCGCTCTTGTCCTTTAGCAAGGTGCCATAGTACAGGTTCCCACAGTAGTGACTTAGTCTACCCCGTCTAGATCTGCATCTACACCTTGCTTCAGCTAAACTAGAATACTTGCTGTCCCTTGAACCGACCTTATTGCAGTCTCACTTCTGGGTCTTTGCTTACATTGTTCTTCCTTCTTAGATTGTACTTCTCATTCCTCTTCCTCCTCCTCCTCCTCAGTTTATCTAAATTTGATCTCAGTCTTCCAAGGCCCCACTCAGATCCTATGTCCTTTGAGAAATCTTTCCCTATCACAGTTATCTGTACCATTCCTCTGGTACCTGGGAATATAGTCATAGGACATAAAGCTGGAGAAAATATCAGTGAGGGAGGTCAATCCCTTCATTTTACAGATAAGGAAAATGTGAAGAAGCAGCATGTAATAATAAGAACAGTGAACTTGGATGTCAAGAGAACCTCGGGTTAGAGTCCTGCTCTTATTCTTAACAGCCACGTGACTCTGGACAGGTTTATCCTCTCTAAAAGTGTTTAGTTAGCTGGAAAATGGAGATTAAAATTACATATAGTGTCTACTTCACAGGTTGTTGTGAGGCTCTAACAAGATCACATTAAAATGCTTTATGATATAAATGCAACATAAATGTTGCCTCTCATTAAATGACTTACCCAGCATCACACAGGTAGCAAGGAGCAGACATTATATTCACCTTAATTTGCCTGGTCTTATTGCTTATATTGGGCAGCTAGGAGGCACAGTGGATAGAGTGCTGGACCTGGAATCAGGAAGACTCATCTTTCCAAGTTAAAATCTTCCTGCAGATGCTTATTAGTTGCATGATCCTGGGCAAGTCACTTACCCCGTTTGCCTCAGTTTCCTCATCTGTAAAATGAGCGGGAGAAGGAAATGGCAAACCACTCTAGTTTCTTTGCCAGGAAAACCCCAAATGAGATCACAAAGAATCACACGCTATTGAAAAATGACTGAACGATAATTGCTTGTATCCTCCACAATATAGCACAGTACCTTTTACACAGTAGATTTTTAGTATTTGTTAATTAACATTAAATAACTATTATTGTATATGTGTGTGTACACACACATGTATATATAACATTAACTATAACTGTTACTGTATACTACTACTCTCCAAAGCCAGATGATCAGATCCTAGAAGATAGGAACTGTTACATATTTTGAAAGTGAATTAATTCAGGAATGACTTGTTAAATGCCTAGTCTAACATGCCTAAATGCCTAGTCCTTGCTAGACCCCGGGGAGATACAAAGATAATTAAGACTGTCCTGGAGCTTACAATCTGGCAGAATTATGCACAGTGGGAACTCAAAATTTTGTTGAATGGATAGTATCAGTGAGTTAAAAATTTGGGAGGTTCCCATTTGAAAACTTTATCATTAGCGTTACAAGTATGTTATACTTAATTCATTCTGAAAACATTTATTAAGTGTTTCTTTTGTTTAGAGAACTGAAATAGCTTAGGGGGAGAAGAGAAGATTTAGATAAAGACATAGTCCTTCATCTCATGAAGCTTATAGTCTAGTGGGAGGATGAAAGACAAATATAGATGACTTTTGTCACCCTGCAGCTGGGGTGAGGTGGGGGGCTCCTTCCCACAAAGGGGCACCAATCTTGCATTTATATGGAGCTCAAATTCATTCTGAGAGAAACTTGATCCCAAAGAGGAAAGTCAGATATTTCTCATGTTGTTTGATTCATGATGCCCCTATTCTAGAGTAGAATTTTAGGATATATCTCTAAGATTAAGCTTAAGCATGACTTACATCTAGGGTTTCGCCAAAAGGGAATAACAAGTTAACTTTCATAAATGGATCTTAGTATACAAATCGGATATCAAATATACGGCAGCTATTTATTTCCTCTACCAAAAAAAGCCATACTTAAAGAAGACTAAGAAGCACACATTTAGGAATACTTAAAACATAAAATAATAACCCATCATATCTATTATACTTTTCTGGGAGATAAGACAACTTGTGGTTCTTAAGAACAGATATTCTACTCCCACCTCAAACTTGACTATTTGACAAATTCAGATCTCACAGCCAGCCAGGGTGTGGCTTGGGAATTCTTGGTTCTTTTGGTTGCAGCATCCCCCTGGTGGTGGTGGTGCTCTTTTCTTAGAAAGTATTGCACAATACTTTCTGTTTCCAGCTAGGAAGCCAGCACCCAACTCAGAAACTCTTGGCCTCTGTAGCTCAAGAGGCATCTGCCAAGACTAGAAACAGCCTTTCAGAATCACTGGTTGGTGGTCTCTCACTCATGCTCAGGTAAGATGTACAAAAACGAAGAGGTTCAAGGTCCTGCTTCAGGTTTATATGGCCAAGTTATATGCCATTAACATGTACTCACTGACCTCCATGGGAAGTGCCCTACCTAGTCAAGGAGATAAAGGGATTCTCTTTTCCCTGTTCCAATAACAATGTGTAGTATTATAGAAGTACAAATGGAGAGACACAAAACAAAGGTCTATGTGAGGTATGAATGGGAAGTTTCATGAAGGGGATGCCATCTGAATTGGTCTTTAAAGAACAAGGCAAGAAAACCATTACCAAACTCAAAGAAGAGGTGTGAATAAAATGTAGAAGAACATTAAGTATATCTAGGGAAGATCATGCACTCTGCAGTTGAGCTGTAGCATGTAGTATGCTGAGGGAAATAATATGAGATAAGGCAGGAAAGGTAGATTATGGAAGGGCCTTGAATGCCAGGCATAGGAGTTTGAACTTTACTTGGTGCTCAGAATTTTTCAGCAGTGGTTTAACATGATCAGATCAAAGCCACTAGACAGAAGAGACAATAAATGCCTACATATGTGTATATATGTACCATAAACTAAAGGCAGGGTGGTCAGTGAATGTTATTGACAGATTGATTGGCCAAGCGACCACAAAAAGGAGATATTTCCGTTTGAGTTCTTGATTCTTAGGAAGGTGTTTTTTTAAAGGAAAAATCAAAGACAAGACTATAATATTGGTAAATGAACATATTAGATCCTGTTTATTAAAAATTCACTTAATGAATTATTTTTCTTTTTTTGTCATATTTATAGAATTGCCAACAGGTACTGTAAAAATGTTCTTGTATGTCTCTTACTTTTGAACAGCTGCTATCAGATTTACCAGGCACATACACACAATGTGTACATCAGCCTTATTTTTCATGTTCATATATAGAAGATAAGAAAATGAGAATTAGAACAATTTGAATTTTGAAAATATCAGCAAATGTCAATGAAGTCAATTTTGCATGTGATATCTTTTCTCCCCCAAATTTCATCTTGGAAAGTGTGGTGCTTTGAAATACAGATTTCCTTTCATGTGGTTTTGGAAATAAACCAATTTGTTGTTTCCCTTTTGCATTTTCCTCTTTCTATTTCAGCCATATATTGCGCATTTGAATGCAATGCTGTTATGCTATATGGGTGCTGTTATGCTAGATGATATGAGGTCCAATTAAAATTATCCAATCCTTGCCCTCAAGGAACATTCTTTGAGAAAAGATAATACAAAGATTTAGGTAGGGCTACAGGTGGTGACAGGTCCTGCAAAACTATAAGACAGACGATGTGTAGCCTCAGTACAAGTGTAGAGAATATCAAGGAGCATGCACTTCTCTGCTCAGGTGTATCTGTGTATATCCTAGAGGCCATGGTCTGAAAAATCATCTGAATTATCTCAAATTATCTGAAAAATCATCTTGAGATGAAAGACAAAGGAACATAACATGAAATAGCAATTTTAACTCATACTCACTAGGCAGACTTGAATTTGACCTTCACAGATTATCAGTGCCTGAGTCTTAAATCTGCCCCGTTGATTAAGCAATCCCATTCTTAAACTCTGAAGGCACCAGGAAGTATTATATTAGGATATTCTGTGGTTAAATTAATGAGCATCTACACAACCAACAAAGATAACATGTTGGCTAATAATTCTAGTTTTAAAGCAGACTTGCTAACACATTAATTGATCAATCTACATGTTTTCTTTGGCTTTTCTTTTTTAAAATAATAAAAACAACACTCCCTCCAAAAATCAAGAATAAAAACTAAAATATCACCCTTTGCTACTCACTTGGCCAGTCAGTTGTCTGTTGATAACCTACACTGGCCATCCTGTATATAAAACTAACTGTATAAAATATAACAATATTTCGGGTTTTTTCCCCACTTCGCAATAAAAGAGAGTCGACAGATAAAGTCTTTTATTTGAAAGAATTTTCAAACAAAAAGGTTGTCTAGATTCTGATACTGAATGTGGAAACTCTACAGTACTTTATGGAAAGTAAAGTATTTGCAAAACACCTAACACATTGATGCTTGGTAGATATTCTGCCTCAAATGTAAAACTAGTCTTATTTCTCTCAAGTAACTGTGTAAATAGCTTTGTAGATTTGTGGTTAGAATTTCTAAGAGATCATTTAGTCCAATTCTGTCATTTAATACATGAAGAAATTTAGATCCAAGAAATTAAGTGACTTTGCTGGTTACCATGCTTTGGCTCCCTTCTTCTGCCCCTGAAGCTCCCTCCTCCCACTGGTGTATTCCTCTGCAATCTCTATTTTGAAGAAAGGCTCAGAGTAGCCTTGTTTGACTCTCTGGATTTTGCTACCATGCTCATGCTCCAGCACCTCCCCAACACCCCATCCCCTTTCAGCTCCTTTCAATGTAAGATTTTGAGTCCAAGGACTATCTTTATTTTTGCCTCTATTTGTATACCTAGGACTTAGCACAGTGCCTAACACATAGTAAGCATTTAATAAATGCTCTTTAACTTGCCCCAAATCATACAAGTACTAAATAACAAAATCTATCCTTGACTCATAGTATCATAGAAATAAAGTTGACAGGCCCTCAGAGGTTATCTGGCCGAGGACAGAAGGAAACAGAGGCCTTGAGAGGCTGTTCCTTGCCCAAAGTCACACAGGTAGTAAGTATCAGAGGCAGGATTTAAAACCTAGATCTTCTGACTCTGGAGACAGTACTCTTTGCATTGTACCATCCTTCTTCCAAATTCAAAGCTCCTCCCACTGTCACTAAAGCTGCAGAAGGAGCCTGACCAGCCCTTATAGTTAAAGTAGAAACCATGACAATAAGTCACAGGTAGCCTACTAAGAAAGCTGTGCGGCCGCACTTGTCCCAGTGAAGAAAGAACAGCTTCTTAGGACAAATTGGGTTCAAATCCTGCCTCTGACATTTACTACCTCTAAGAAAGTTACTTAAATGTCTCCAAGATTGTAAACGAAAAATAAATCGCTGATCTCCATTGGTTGAGGGAATTTCCCTACCAGAGAGCTCCTTCCCCAGATGAAATCACAGGGGGAAGCGGGGAATAGAGGCCTCCAAAGCACCTGCAAATAACGATCCATTTTAACATTTGAATGTTAGAGTGGAAGCAGGAATATTAAATCTAGAAGAGACCTTAATGGTCATATAATCCAACCCCCTCATTTTACAGATGAAGAAACTGGGCCCAAAGAATGACTTGCCTAAGGTTAGCAGTAAAGCTAGAGCTTAAACCCAGACCTCCTGATTTCTGGGCCAGTGAGAGTTTCCAACTGACACCAGCTGTCTCCTATTGAAATACCATACACAGGAAACTAAAAACTGAGACTGAGTTGAAATATAAGTAAGAACAGAAAAAGAAAGCTTTCCTTATGAAACAGGCAGTTGGTATACAGATACTCTGTGCCTTGTTTCTTGACTCTTCTATCTGTTTCTTTTAAGTAGAAGCTGTCTTATTCTTCTCTATATACTGCACACACCCCCTACACACTTCATAGCCTCATAATTTCTTGACTGAAAGAAAAAAATGAATATTAGTTTTGCAAGCCCTCACATATTCAGTAAATTCAGATGTAAAACAAATCTGTTTTAGCATAGGAGAAATTAGACCAGAGTTGTAGGGAAAAAAATGACCCACAATATTCCTGATGATTAAAAATTAATTTAATTAATTCTTGATCTTGTTTTAACCATACTTAGAGTATTTTCTTACCAACAGGTACTGTTTACAACAGATTGTGAAAGTTTCATCCTGTTTCCATCTTTGAACAGCTGCCATCAGATTTATGATTTTTTTGGCTGCCCCTTGGAAAAGGCTTAAAAGAGACCTATTTGTTTGGCATGGTTGATTTTTCCTTTGTGGCCGTGCTATGAACAGATGTAAAATCACCCTGCCTGAAGAGCAGCCAGCCTCTCCTCAACATGTGGCACATACTCTGGAAATGAAGAATGGGGGAATTAAATACATTAAAGCATAATATTTCACAGAAAGACACAAAATCAGAATATTCAGAATTCAACTGATTCTCTTGGTGTCTGGCCATCTTCGCTGTAATGTGTTTAGAAATAATGAGGTAAGCTATGGACAGAAGGACATTAACTCTATTTCCTGCCCTATATGGATTTAAATCAGAACAATTATTTCATCCATTTTTGTCTTATCTGTTTGTCTTAATCCTTTTTTTAAAAAAAAATCATTTGAAACCAAAAGAAATCTTGAAGGTCCACAAAGTTTGTTTTAATTGGGAGAAAATTGAAAAGCATTTTAATGGAATTTAATGGAATTTTTCCCATGATCTGACTAATACAGTCTTTTAACAGATGGTTCACATGGACAAAGCAATGCAAACATATAAATTAAAAACAGATCCTTTTTTTTTTTAAAAAAAGTCTGAATTCTCAGAAACCACATAGGCTGACTGTAGGAGATTGATGTTAAGTAGCAGTTTCTTATTCTGCAGGTATTTCAAGAGGAAAGAATCCTATTCATTGAAACCACCAGGAGTTGCCACAGTGGAGGACTATTAATTTTGTACCCGGGTCCTATTTTATAATTTTTTGATCCAAATAGCTGTTGGGCAGAGGTAAACAAGATTTTTTAAAGGTCTCAAAGTTGAACAAATGAACCTTTCCTGGAATGAAAATTAACAAAATCACCCCACTAAAGGGAGATTTGCTGGAGGTTAGACTTGGAATTGAGGGGGGAGGAGGAGTCAGAGGAGTTGGAAAGCCTCTAGCTCTTCTTCCCACTTATAGAAACTAGAGGGAGAAAAAACTTTTCAGGCCTCTGGGGTTTTCTTTTATAATGTGGAGCGATTTATTTTCTTTAAACAAAAGTAATTAAATTGCTCTATCTTGGAATTGAAATAAATCCAGACAGAATACAAGGGGGCGCATGTGTGTTGGAGCAGAAGGAAGGCTACTTAAGGCCAAAATTTGCGTCCTATAACTTTTCTCGACTTCCCCCCTCCCCCAAATATTTTTTCCAGACATTGTGTGTGAAGTCTTCCCTAACTCCAAATCTGTCTGAGGTGGAGATTAAGTAGGGAATTCGGGTACTCTTGAAGGACAGGGGACTGTGGGGTTCATAGCAATAGGTCACAGCCAGTAAGGCGGGGTGGGTTGGAGCCTGCGGAGGAGGAGGCGGCAGGGTTAATAGCAAAGATGCGGCCAGGCAGGAGAGTAATAAAAGGGTGTGTTTGTGTGCATAAGTGAGGCATGTACAGTGGAGAAGGGTGGCTTGTGGGTGGGGGTGAAGAGGGTAAAGGGGTAAAAGGGGAGGGGTGGAGCCGGGTAAGAGTGAAGCGGTCAGGGGGAGGGTCTGCGAGGCCGGGACACAATTCGCACCACTCTCAAAGCTTGTGTCCGCTTTGGGGGAGGGTTTCCAACGCCCGAACAGTTGCTGCGGAGCATTTCTGGGCTCACATAGCAAAAGATTGTCAGGAGAGAGGGAGAGGGAGCGAGGAGCTGCCGGAAGTGTCTGCAAGCAGGCGCGGGGGCCGCAGCAGCAGCTACAGCTACGGCAGCTGTAGCCGCCTTAGCCAGAGAAACTTTCCAGTTTTAGCCTAGGAGCCCGGAGACCGAGGAGCCCTCCATGCCCCGGAGCAACAATGCAACCATATGACAGCCACCTAATTCGACCCACTCCTTTGCCATCCGCCTGCATTTCCCTCCCTTGTCCGCCGGTGAAGATTGAGGCAGGGTGGGAATCGCTGTAACCCCTGCAAAGAAGTGCCCCGAGGAGGTGCAGGATCGGGGGAGGGGGGGCCCCCATTTTCTGTACACCTTTCTCTACGCGCCCCGGCCCTCCTCCTGCCGCCTTCCTGCTTCAGTTCTGGTCTGTCCGGGGTTAGATTCCCGAATTGGCTTTCTTTTCTACTTGACCTGAAGAGTCCCAGGCTGCTGTCGCCGGTGTCGCGTCTGTGCCATGGGGCTGCCCACTCTGGAGTTCAGTGATTCCTACTTGGACAGCCCAGACTTCAGGGAGCGTCTGCAGTGTCACGAGATTGAGCTGGAGCGAACTAATAAATTCATTAAAGAACTCATCAAGGACGGATCCCTGCTTATTGGGGCTCTGAGAAGTGAGTATGGCTCAGGGGGTGGAGGTGGGGGTGCAGCCCGAGGCGACCCTCGGGGTGCCAGGCCGAGGGGGTGGGGTGGGGGACGCGAGGGAACCAGGGCTTCTTTTGTTTGAATGGGTCTGGGGAAAAATGCTGAAGAGCTCCCCTGCTGGTAGCCAAAAAAGTTTGTTCTTAAGGTGTGCTTGCCTGACTATTTAAATAACCACCATGTCCCCCGCCCCCGCCCCCACAGTCGGCGAGAAACTAAAGGGAGAAAATCTTTGACTGAAAAAATGTTATTTGGTGTTTGAGGCTAACTCTTCCCCCTTCCCCTCCCCCCCCCCCCCGGAATTGAGGATTCCTGGACACTTAGGGCAGTAAATTTCAAAACAACTTGATCTCCATTAACCGAACTAATTCCAGGAGTTTTAAGTTCTATGGATAAAAACAGTTATTATGGATGTAGAATGGAAGGAAAATTACTTATATTCATTATATATAATAAAGTAAGTATACATATGTGCCCAAAGTAGGCTTGGGGAATGCGGGTGATCCTCTTGCGCGCGTGCACTCATACATATGCGCGCGCGCACACACACACACACCAGCTGGCCAGATTAAATGAGACAAATTGTCATAAATTGACAGCTAGATTACCCCCCACCAATGTTTTCTGTGACTATAGACTAGACAGACACACACACCCCCTCCCTTCCCCACGCCTTTACATCTTTCTAGCTTGCCTTCCTGCTGCTGTAGGTCACCTGAGGAACTGGATGTGTACTAATTGGCCCTGAGCAAGTGAATCATCCACCGCTGGGTGGGGGGAGGGGGTCAGAGAAGAAGTCTCAACAACTTCAATTAGCACGTGTCCTAGGATGCATCAGTTGGAAAAACTGAAGCATTTAGGCAAAGTACTGTTACCCTCAGTCTTTGGGATCCTTATTCTTTTCTCCTTTTTCATCTGGTTTCTGACCCCATCGGGCTCTACTGTTCTTAAGTTGTCTCCACTCTCCCGCTAACCAACGCCCCCTCCTTCCCCCCTTGGAGTGATCTGATACTCTTCCGTTGTTAAACTATTAAACTGATAAGGTTTATTGTTAACACCCTCCTGCGTATTTACATTTTGATTGAGCAAAAACAACAACTCTGTATTGTGTATGCTTGAGGAATCAAAATCTAATTTTAGAATTTCTAGTTTCACCGAGGGATGGTTAGCCATAGCCTTCTGATTGGTTTTCCTGATTCAAGTCTCCCCACCCTCCAGTCCATCCTCTACTCCACTGTCAAAGTAGTCTTGGGAAGGAGAGGTTCTGACCTTTGAGCTCTATTCAGTATATTCCAGTGGCTGCCTATCACCTGACTTTTCCACGAACCAGACACTCCATCTTTTTGGCACCAGGCATTTTCTCTCACTGTTCTGCAAGCCTGGAATGAGCTTCCTCCTCTGCTTCGACTGCTGATCTCCCTGCCTTCCTTTGTTCAGTCGTTTTTTCAATCACATCCAACTTTTTGTGAACTCATTTGGAGTTTTCTTGGCAAAGATAGTGGAGTGGTTTGCCATGTCCTTCTCCAACTCATTTTATAGATGAAGAAACTGAGGCAAACGAAGTTAAGTGATTTGTCCAGGGTGACCCAGTTAGTAAGTATCTGAGGCTAGTTTTGAACTCAGGGAGATGAGTCTTCCTGATTCCAAACCCAGTGCTCTATCCATTGTACCACCTAGTTGCCCATAGGATAAAGAAATTGGACTTTTGTTCAGTCTTGGCCCACTCTTTGTTGACCCTATTTTGGGACTTTCTTGACAAAGATATTGGAGTGGTTTGCTATTTCCTTCTCCAGCTCATTTTCAATCTGAGGCAAACAGGATTAAGTCACTTTGGGACTGGGGCACAGAAGAACAGAGATGGGCCTATATGTGCCCAGAATTGAGATAGCCTGGTTATCAATTATATTTTGATTTGCATATTAATGATGATACTGTTGTAAATTGAAAGTTTTGCTGAAAATGTTTTTCAAGTGCCCCAAACACCAAAGTATTCTTTTCTGTAACTGTTACCCATCAGAGGGAAAAGCACATAACATGTTTATTCTTTAACTCTGTGAGCCTTTAGAAAGTGCTGTCTCCTATTCTTGGAACTGACTGTCCTAGCTCATTTCATCCTGTTAAAATCTCTCCTTTCCACCAGTGCCCAATATTGAGCTCCCACTTTTCAGATTTCCCACAGCACTTTGCCTTGACTGCCCCTTTGAACTTAATCTCACTCTCCCTTGTATCTTGGCTGTTTATTTTTTTCTCAGGTCATGTTAAAATAGGATTTAGGACTGGAATGGACTTGCTTATTTTATAGGTGAAGAAACAGACTCAGAAGTCGAGTTACCCAGAGGTCAGACCCAGATCTCCTGACTCCCAGGTCCTGTGCTTTTGCCTTGTGTTACCTTAGAGCTCCATAAATAGAAGACTGTGTGAGGTCTGAGAGGAGAAAAATTACTAACACCTTTGCGGGGGGGGGGGGGGGGGGGGGCGGGCAGCGGCGAGCGAGCGGTGAGAATTAAGGAAGACTTAAAGGAGGAGGGGGGCATCAGCGCTGGACTTTAAAAGATGACTACAGATTTTGTTTGTACATAGTGGTTTGTGTCTTGTCTCTCTCTTAGACTGTGAGGTCCTTGTCAAGGGCAGGGACTGTCTTTGTATTTTTGTATCCCCAGCACTCACATAGCTGGGAAAGACACTGAAGGAATTTTGACAAAGACACCAAGGCAGGGAAGTATGCTGTTTTCAGTGGAGGACAAGTTTGACTGGAGTAGAGAACAGATGGAAGAGGAGGCAGGATGACATCAGAATGTGGAGAGTCTCAAATGCCAGGCAGAGGGGTTAGAGCTTGACCCTGTAAGTAGTAGGGAGCTACTGATAAGAATGAATTGACCAGATTTATACATGGGAAGATACTCCTGAAAGCCGTATGCTAGATGGATTTTAGGGAATGAAAGAATGAAAAAAAATTATTAATCGCTTACAGCACTGCGTCCCAAGGATACAAAGATAAAAGCCAAGGCAGCCTTTGTCCTCAAGGAGCTTACATTCTAACGGGCAAAACCACAGAGTTGTTTTTATTATGGTTGAGGTTGTACTGAAATTGTATATTAGCAGTTACCCATCCCCAGAGAGATCAGCCAGGTGGTGCAGTGGAGAGAGAGCTGGAATCAGACTCATCTTCCAGAGTTCAAATCTGCCCTAAGACATATAGTAGATGTGTGAACCTGGGCAAGTCACTTAACCTTATTTGCCTCAGTTTCCTTATCTGTAAAATGAGCTGGAGGAGAAAATGGCAAATAAAAAAACTCCAAATGGTGTCACGAAGAGTCAGACATAACTGAAAAATGACTAAACAGTCCTCAACCCGGGGCTCTAGGTCAGAAAGTGCTACAGGTCATGATCTCCGTGTGGGTACCTGTTGAAGAGCAGTTGTCCAAGAGGGAGATAGTAAGAGTTTGTAATGGAAAGATAGGTTTCACGGGGAATAAAGTTCATGGCAAATGGGATGGGAGGGTTCGGGGAGGTAAAATGCCTAGACTTGGCAACTGGCTGTAAAAAGAACGGTTTCAATCATGAGTAAGTGGTAGTGACACTAAAAGAAAGAGTGAAGTCAGAAGGAAATTCTGGACTTGGGGAGAAAATGATAACTTCAGCTTTGGAGGCAATAAAACAGCAGATCAAGAGGTAAGGGAAGAAGCAGAAGACTGATGTTGCAGAAGCAAAAAGAGAAAGAAGAGACTCCAGAAGGTGGAAGTCCTTGATGATGTTAATCCTACATCCCCAACTCTGTTGTCTAATTTCCACCTGGATTCCTTCATTTCAGGAATTTCAAACTCAGAAAATACAAAATGGAACTCATTGTCTTTCCTCCTAAAACTACCTCTCCTTCTAACTTCCCTGTTTCTGGTGAGGAAGCCACCATCTTTCCATTCTTCTATGTTCACAGCCTCAGAATTCTCTTTGAACTCTCTCTTTCACCTTTCTTTCACACTCACATATTACACCCACTTTATGCTGTGTTTTCACATGCATCTCTTACCTGGTCTTGCTAAATAATAAGTATGTGTGGGTGTGCATATGTGTGTGTGTGTATTTTTATTTATATATACTTATATAAGTTTGACTTCAAGGTGATACTCTCAGAACTGTTAAAGAAGTAAAGTGTGTGTTTGTGTGCGTGTGTGTATGCGTATATGTGTGTGTGTGTGTGTGTGTGTCCTGTCCAGGATTTATATGAACAAAACCCAGTATGCTCAGTGCTACTACTCTTTTTCACTACTCTTTCACTTCCCTAGAGCAAGAAGCCATACTTATAATGCTGTACTCTAGAAGACGAAATAATTGGCTTTCTGGATTAGTTTATTACTCGATCATACCTATAATAACATATACAAACAAGTCATTGACCAGGTAGACAAGCATTTTGATAGCTTTTGGTTTCCTGTTTCCATAAGTTAGGTTTTGCTTTAAATAGGGTTTCTGCTGCTGATTGTTATATAGACTCAGTTGTTCATTTCACAACTATTTCTTGAGTAGCTAGGTGTTTTAGGTGTTGCAGGAGATCCAGAGTCCTTGCTCACAATTTAGTCTAGTGGTGGGGATTAAATCTCAGTTTTTTTATTTGTAAGATGAGGGGATTGGAGTAGATGATTTCTAAAGTCCCTCCTAGCTCTAAATCTGTGCTCCTAGAAAGAAGACATGGATCAATATTACAGAGATTTCAGGCTTCAGCAGGCTGATAAGGGAGACATTTTTTGATGGGCAAGAAAGAAGGCCCTGAAATCCTATATCTCTTCTCCCCTGGTTATTCTCTCTGCTTCCCTGGGGACAAGCAGTGGGTTGGCTATGACTCTTGAGGCTTGCTGGCTATTTTTTACTCACATAAGTAGTAAGCTCCTTCTCCAAGCTCCCTGAGCTTTCCCAACTCTTTTCCCTTTTTTCTGCTGTAAGACTATATTTTGTGTCTTTTAGGAGTGTTGGAACACATTTGGAAAGTGGAAGAGAAGTAAGGATTTAGAAATTTGGCCCTCATCTGTTTGAGACCTATATTTACGTGAATGTGGTAGTTGAGAATAAGGGACAAAGTGAGTGTAGGGAGAGAAAAAGCATGAAAAGACATCCTTGGGGGGAATCATCCACATTAAGGGATGGTAAGCAAGGATGAGGAACCAGTGAAGAAGAGAAAATAGAGATAGGAGGACAAAAAGTGGGTGGTTTTTCTGAAGCCATGGGAGAGTGATACTCGGAAGAGGTGGTAAGCAGTGTCAGAAGTTTCGGAAGTTCTACAAATGTCTTTGGGTATGGCAGTAATTTGAGAGAACAGTTATAGGAGAGTAGTATTGATGGAAGTTTGCTCTGCAAAGGATTGGGAAGAAAGTGGGTGTTAAAGTAGTAGTATTGACTGTAGACAATCTTTTAAAGAAATTTGCCCATGAAGCACAAGGGAGACAGAAGCTGGTAATGGTAAGGAGTACAAGGATCATTGAAAGGCTCTTTTAAGGTTGGCAAAAGCTAAGCAAGTATGTAGACAGGAAGGAACAAAGGATAGTTGGGGATGGTTTAAAGATGCATGAGAGGAAAAGAATGATAGCTGGAGTAATGTAGTAGAGGAGGCAGGACAAAATGGGACCGCTGGCACAGAGGGAGGGCATAGACATAGTTGGAAGTAGGTCCATCTTTTAGTGACCAAAAAGGAAAATAATAGCTAATGGTGATAGCTTTCATTATACAACACTTTAACATTTGCAAAGAGCTTTACAGATATATCTCATTTGATCCGCTCATCAACCTTGAGAGTTAGATGTTATTATGATCTCCATTTTACAGATGGAGAAACTCATGCATTCAGAGATTAAATTACTTGTCTAGGGTCACACAACAGCTAGTAAGCTGTCCAAAGCAAGATTTGAACTCAGGTTTTCTTGACTCCAGGTCCAGCATTCTATCTACTGTACCATCTAGCTACTTCAGAAGGAAGGAGTGGTCGAGAATGCAGAGTATTGGGGAAGAGAGGGAAGGAAGCTAGGTGACCTCAGGTCAAATGGTTTCAGTCTTCTCTCAGAAGCAGATGATTATGTCATCTGCTATAATTATGGGTATTGGGGGTCTGATGGAGAAAAAATGATTTAGAACAGTCACTGTGGGGATTGAGATAAAGACGTCTGTGCAGATCAGAGTAGAAATATTATTGAGCTTGAACAAAGGCTCAGCTGAGGTCATACATCATAAATTGGTAGCTGGTGAAATCAGTTGTTTTCTTACTTCAGCCAAGCTCAACAGTTAAGGAATAGGAGTGGGAAAATCAGAGGGTGGGTTTACCCAGGGATGAAGAGGGAAGGACTTGGGAGTTGTGGAAGATCAGAGATTCAGAGGATTCTGGTGTAGAGACTAGTGAATGATCAAATTGGTAGATCCAAAGGGTCAAGCTTTGGGTATATTAGCAAGTGAAGGAGAGTAGGACAGATGGCTGGGGAAATAGGTATGGGTCAAAAGACTGGCAGTCATAATGAGAATAAAGAGAAAGTAGGTTGATGGTGAATAACCCAATAGAATGTAATCTCTGTAAGGGCAGGAATTGTATACTTTTTTTTGTCTTTAACTCCCCACCACCTACCTTACTTAGTGCCTAGCACGTACTAAATGCATAATAAAGATTCTTTTTTTGATTGAATTGAGTAAGAAAGTGAGAGAGAGGCAAAAAATGTGTTGTCATTGAATAATGGAATTCAAAGTTTTTATTCTCAGAGATGGTAAAATTCCCAGAGGGTGTAATCATTGGAGTGTCTGGTTAAAGTGACATGGAAAAGGGAGTTTTTAGAGTTGAGAAAGTTAGGGTATTGGGTAGACAGGAAGTAAGAAGGATCATGAATGTCAGTATTCATGTTTTTGAAGATAATAATAGCTAGCATTTATAAAGCACTCATCCTTTTAAAAATTTTTCATATAGTAGTTAATATGTATATAATTTATAAGTAAGTAAATATACACATTGTGAGTGTGCACTTAGACATGTTTCATAAAAAAGAAAAAAAAAGTTTGGAGACCACTATGGTAGATGACAGTAAAAAGAAACTGATGGCATTGAAGCTATTGAGGGATGGTGATATAGTAATGATCCGGAATTGGAAGTAGGAAAGAAAGACTGTTCCAATACTTCCTGGTTCTTCAAAAGAGGGGAAGGGATGGCTGGAATGGAGACAATTGGTTGTTTGTGGTGATTTCATTTTCTGGGAACTTGTAATTTGAATTTCTACCTAATGCTGCTTTTTAAAAGAGGATTACTGCACTATTGATTTCCCTCCCTCCAGCTCCCCCCACCCTTTTTTTAGATGATGGATGGGTGTGGAAGGATAAGAGGAGGACTATAGTGGTCCAACACTGATTTGCCTTGTGGGGTTGGGGACAAGGAAGGTTGGAGTAGAGATGACATGGGGGTGTGAGATGAAGCAGTGACGTTCAGATTTCCTGCTACATATTTGTTACCTTGCCCTACTGAACAAAAGTGACCCAGCAGACTAGGTTTGCTATTTTAGTCAGTTTCATTTCCATACTAAAATATTTTATTTGTCTGGTTGCAAACTGTTCTCTGCAAGGGACCCAGAGGCATCCTGTTCTTTAGGTGCTGACACTCAGACCCTCCATCCATAATTATTCTAGAATCTGATGCTATTTATGTCTGACCGTCACAGATTTTACATTACTAAATTGAGTGAATTATTTCACTCAAACAGTTCAATATTCATTCTTACATAGTATATTTTGAATAAATTTGGCCATTCATTGAGTCATAGACTAATATAAGTGGAAGGACCTTTTATATCATCTAGTCCATGAATTTAACTCTCTGCTAGTAACTCCAAGATCTATATATCCAACTATAGTATGTCCTGTGAGCTTCAGGCCACATCACTAATTGCCTATTGGACATTTCAAATTTCATGTCCAAGAGACATCTTGAACTTCATATATCTAAAACTTAACTTAGCTATATTTCCTCTTAAACCTGCTACTCTTCCAAACTTCCTAGGTTCAGTCAAAGGTACCACCTCTTAGTGTCCCAGATTTGTGTAGCCTGCTCATTATGTGGACTTCTTACTTCTTCATCCCACATAATGAATCAATTGCCAAATCTTGCCAATTTTAACTGCACAACATCTTTTACATATAAAGCCTTCTTCACTCACATGGCAACTACATTGGTTCAGGCACTTATTACCTCTTCCCTGGATTTTTCAGTGCGGTTGGTCTCGCCTGCCTCAAGTCTTTCCCTACTCTAGTCCATTCTACACATGACTAGTGAAGTAATTTTCCTTAAGGGGAGATATGCCCATGTGATTTCCTTGGATAATTAACACGAGTGCCTTCCTATTGCCTTCCTAATAAAATATTAAATCCCCAGGTTAGCTTTTTTTTTTCCCAATTTTTTAAAACATTTTTATTTAAAATTTTGAGTTCCAAATTCTATTCATTCTTCCCTCCCCTCCACTTTCCCTGAGATGATAAGTGATCAGATATAAGTTATACATGTGCAATTATGTAAAACATTTCCATATTAGTCATTTTGTTCAAGAAGACTCAAATAAAAGAAAAGAAAAATGAAAGAGAAAGTGGAAAATAGCATGCTTCAGTCTGTATTCAATCAATATCAGTTCTTTTTCTGGAGGTGGATAGTATGCCCCATCATTAGTTCTTTGGGATTGTCTTGGATCATTGTATTGCTGAGAACAGCTTCTAAAGCCCTTTGCAACATGCTCATTGGATAGCCCTCTCATGAGGATACTTCATCTCCCATCTTTGTCCCTTTGCAGCAGTTCTCACATATGCCTGGAATGCACTGGCTCCCTTCCTCTGCCTTAAAGAGTTTTTCTACTGCACTGTCTTATACCTGAAGCCTTTTCTGATTCTCCCAAGTACCTTCTCTCTCAAACTTCCTTGTACTTAACTACTTTTCATACATTCATATTTATTAGTTTTTTATTTGTGTTTCATATATTTTTAATATGTATTTGTCTCTCCCATTAACATGGAAGCTCATTGTGAATAGGGATTGTTTCATTCTTTATACTTTTCATTCCCAGTGTTTGGCATAGTGCCTGCCTCTTAAGAAATATTTGTTGATTTTAATAGCATTACAGTGGTAGAGTGAGTTTCTTTTTTCCCCCCAGTGCTCCTGTGGATGGTGGCAGTTTTTATCAAGCAAACGTTCATTCTTTCAAAAACCAATTCTTGAGTAACTGTTACGTGTAAGGAACTGTTCTGGGGGAACATGGGCCCTGCCCATAAGAACCTTAAAATCTACTAGAGGGTAATGGGCCTCAGTTCCCTCATTTTATACTAGGTGACCTCGAAACTTCTAGTGAGGGCATCAGGCAAAGGCTGGATGACTTCTTTTGATCTAGCCATTCATACCTGAATTTTTTACTTTAGGGTTTAAACCTGTGTTTAAAGTCACAGCTCTGCCTTCTTTATGTACTTTATTTATTTTGGAATTTGTTTCATCTAAATGAGTTAAAATGACTTCATTTCATCATATAAAACT
Source organism: Trichosurus vulpecula (assembly GCF_011100635.1). Lineage (NCBI taxonomy): Eukaryota > Metazoa > Chordata > Mammalia > Diprotodontia > Phalangeridae > Trichosurus > Trichosurus vulpecula. The sequence goes on along the minus strand of NC_050574.1, from coordinate 148,199,118 downwards.
TTGCGACCAGTGATTTTGGATTGTTTGTCATACTGGTAAATGCTACGTTGTCATATTAAGTAATCTTTAGTTGAGAAAATATTTGTTACTGCATAGACACACCATGTTTTTATAGTTCAGACAGCATGAGTCACCATCTCCACCCTTTTGATCAATGCATTACTGTCATTCTTTATGAATCTTGAACCTTTAACGGAGTACAGCCTCTGTTTTAAGATGTGAAATCACATACTTTATTACTAATGCACTTCTCCCCTCCATCCATCCAGCCTCCATGCACATATTTTGAGGAGAAAATCAGTTAAAATGATATAACCTTGCTTGCTGCTTTGCAAACAGCCTGGGCTTCTGTCAGCAAAGGAGGCTTCTTTCTCTCAGCTGAAGGAGTTTTGTTTTGTGCAGCCACTGGTTCAGATTTGGGAAGGAGAGAGCTTGTCAGTACACACTTTCCTTCAGCTTGCCTCTCACTCTTTCTTTTCTCATACTTGACTCCATTCTGCTGCCTTTGAATTACAAGTATACAATTATTGGGAGGAGATAGGGTCTTGAATTTAGGTTCCAATAGTTGCCAAAGTGGCTTAATCAAAAGAGCAATTAGCAAGTGTTTATTAATAGCTTCCTATATTCCAAACATTGTGGTATAATGAAAAAAACAAAACAATTCCTGCCTTCAAGAAGCTTACCTTATAATGGGAGAGACAACTTGTGTGTGTGTGAAACTATGAACTAAATACAGAATAGCTTAGGGCTGTCCAAAATATGGCCTGAGGGCCACGTGCAGCCTCCAGTGCGATCTTATGTGGCCAGCCTGTGGGTTTTAATTTTCACGAGTGAAAAAGTAAAATAATAATTTGCATGGAATGCATATTAGATTTTTTAATTCCATCACTAATAAACAATCTCATTGATGTTAGTTTTCTTTGGTGTTTTTAAGCAGTATTACAGATGGAACATATCTCGCGGAATTTTTAATCCATCTGTGGGATGCGTTCCATCTGTATGATGCAGACAGTACGCACCTACCTTTCTATTGTTGCATTGTCGCTTTGTTGTTTTGTGTTTGCTTTTGTGCTTCGCGCCTTCTCCTGTCCTGCTCCCCCACTTTCCATTAGTGTGCTGTATTTTTTATTCTGGGTGCGGCCCTCGAATACTTATTTTATTTTAATGCGGCCCTAAGATGACCTAAGGTTGGACAGCCCTGAAATAGACGGAGATATCACGAAGCTGGGGGACCAGGAAAGGCTTAGGGGGGAGGGCCCTACTTTTGCTGTCTTAAATGTAGCCAGGTATTTTAAAGTCCAAAGTGGAGGCAGAGAGCAATACCAGGCATGGGGAACAACCAATGCACACACTTGGAGTTGGCAGATACAGTATCCTATGAAGCAACATCCAGGAGACCAACATTGTTGTCTTACAATGGAGAGGAGGGGTAGAAGGAATTAGGTATGTAGAATGTAGGACCTACAGTCATACTTCAGGGGTGATGGATGGGAAAGGGAGTCTGGCCCTGTGATTTCATTCTTGAGGAGAGTTCGCTTTGGAGATCAATGTAGATCAGCCACCCCTGTCATCTTGAGAGATGCTTTGGAACCCAGAGAGGTTTTGTCTTGCCTGCATTCACACAGGAAACAAGGCTGAAGCCCAGTTCTTCCTGGCTCCAGAACTAGCCTTCTGTAAGCTAAACAATGCTACTATATTATATGTACAAATGTATACTGCAATATGTAGTTTAGAGAATCCTTGCACAATATCTTATGTAGGATGCCATTGTTTAAGAGTTTATTGCTTATGAAGTATATGGAAAATGCATTTTATTTGGCTTTTCCAAAATCACATTATTTTGTTGAATTAAATTTTAATCCCGGTTTTAGAAGGAATTAGACATATGGAGACATCTTTTTTCTCTGTGGAATGAATGTCATATTATTTAGAAATTCAAGCAGAGTTAAAATACTTCCTTTACTCTTACCTACATAGCACATAATAATCGAAGTTCTCATATGGAAGCCATTATTAAATACAGTAGGGAATGTCTAGATTATTTTATTTTTTAGGTATTTACATTTGTAATTAAAATACCTCACAATTGTAATTTAGCTTAGAGCTCATATGATAAGGGTCAATATAGCCTCCTTATAAAACCTTCTAAATCATTTGGTTGAACACCTTAATCAAAGGTATGAACCGGTAATTAATTGGAGTAACTTTGTTTCGCTTCTTCCAGCCATTAGAGTTGGAATTAAATGGATGGGAATAACTATATTTCAAAGGAATGAGAATTCATTTTGAAACAGATAGATTTAAGACTAAAAATAATGGAGTTTGTTTTACTCTGAAGATTATTTTGCATATCAAAACTATATGCAGTATACTCATTAAGTAAAAATATTGGCTTATATTACAGTGCAATTAAATTGGTCTGGCTGATTGCCTTCATTACTTTGTCCATGTTTTATCATGGCACTAGTAGGTAGCATAACACAGTTTCATGTTATTATTATTTATTGTTGAATTGTATGTTCTGGGATTCACATGGTTTGAACAGTCTCCCATATTTTTAGTTAATAATAATGATAGTAATAGCTAGCCTTTACATAGTGCTTTTAAAGTTTGCAAAGCTCCTCATATGTATTATCTCCTTTGAGCCTTGAAACAGTCATGTGACATTGGTGCTTTTATTTTCCCTATTTTGTAAATGAAGAAATTGAGGGGTAGTAAACTAGTAAGAGCTAGGAGACATCTGGGGTAGTATTTGAACTCAGGTCTTTCTGAATGTAGGCCCAGCACTTCATTGTTACGTTTAGCTGCCTACAGTATTTGTATATCGTTCACAAAAATACTTTACAAATACGATCTAATTTTAGTCTTACAACTTGGAGAGGTAAGTGATGTTATATACCCATTTTCCAGATATGGAAATTGAGACAGATGGTGTTCAAATGACTTCCCCAGCATCACACAAGTAATGAGTGTTTGAAATGCTACCTCGCTGTGACAGTTCTTTGAAGTGGCAGTGTCCTCCAAGGGTGGGTCTTCACATCTACAATATAATGTTCATAAAAATGAATAATAACCCGTTCAATTCAAAATTTATTAAGTAGCTATCCTGGGCAAGACTGAGTATTCACTTATAATTATACTTATAATTCACTTATAAGTATTTCACTGGTGTAGGTAAAAACATGATTCCTACCTTCAGTGAATTTTCAGTCTTGCACATGATAAGAATGTAAGTATGTATAATAATACAAGTTACAGTGTCAAGAGGGTGAAGGAGAGATTCAGGCATAATGCTGGGGTAAGAAGAAGAACACTCATCTGTAAGGGAATTGGGGAAAGGTTTGTGAAGGAGTTGGTACTTTAGATGGCCCTTGATGGAAGAGGATTTCAGAAGGTTGAGGTGAGGAGGGAGTGCATTCTGGGGATATGGAATGTCCTACAAGAATGCATAAAGGCAGGAGATGGCAAGATGAGATCAGGAAACTGCTAATATTTGATTTTGGCTGGAAAGGAGAGTATTTGAAGGGTAGTAAACTGAAATAAGATTACAAAGATAGCTTGTGGCTAGGTGTGGAGAGCCTCAAATGCCTTTTCTAAACTACTGAAGTTTCCTCTAGACAGTAGGGAGCCCCAGCAGAATCTTGAAATGTTTTCTCAGTAATCAGAGGAAGACAAAATTTAAGGTAGTATATATTGGTAAAGCAGTGTGGGATAGTAGAAGGAGTGTGGGACTTAAACGATATGAGTTCAGATTTTACTCTGCCGCTTAAGAGTATGACTGTGGGCAAGTTGCTTAAGCTATCGAGCATTTTTCCTCATTTATAAAATGGGAACAATAAGGTATGTGGTGAGGAAGATGTTGATTTTTGTCATCTTCTTCTTATCTCAGTCTTCAAAACTAAAAGGTGGCTTAATGTTCTAAGGCTGTCATTGTTAGATGGAAGTGCCTAGTGGATATTATCCTTTTTTGACATCCTTGTCAGCAATACATATAATAGTATTTGTTCTTAACAAACTAAGGCAGGAGTTAGGAAATCAAATTATCTTGATTTGTTCAAAACTTGACTTGGACCAGATGTTCTTGACCCTTGCTATATTTATTAAGCCTGTAACCGGATGTTCCATTTCCCAACCATGTTAATTAACAGAGTTTGCTGTATTTTTAAATTTTGGTTTCAGCCCCAGAATGGCAGGAATTGGGCAGATCAGTTTATTCTTAGAACCTGAGTTTCCTTTTTGATGAAATGGATACTATAATACTTAACAGTATTAATATCATTACTATTATTATTATAAAAATCCTTTGTAAATTGTCAGATGATACATCAGAGTAGCCGCCCAACAGGATAGTATAACTCAACGACAATGCTGGTGTTATGGGAACAGAAATGATTATATAATGATGAATGAGAACCAAAAAGAGCCTCAGGCCATCTAGTCAACACTTCTCTTTTTACAGATTAGGAAACTGAGGCTCAGGGAACTTAAGTGACTTGCCTGAAGTGAGGCACTGCCCAGCTGTCAGTCATCAGTAAGAATTTATTAAATACGGCATTCCTTCCATATCACAGGGGTTAGGTACACGGGGGTTAGGACTCTGTACCCCTGCAAGCTTGAAAATCCATGTAAAATTTTTTTGGCCTTGCCTTTGTACCAGAGAAGAAGTCTGCACTTTTTCTTTTTTCCTTTTTGGGATATTTACAGTATTGTAAAATTTGGGTTAAGTATTTAGTCATAAGCTATATGTAGGTAAATGTTAAGTAAAAGTATTGTGCATATATTTTATGCATTCTGAGTTTCTGAACTTTTTCTGTGTTGTCTGCTGGCCTTCATACATCATCTGCAGTTTCCACAAAACTCCCCCAAATTTTCATTTAATCTTTTGTGCTAACCCTGTGATATATAGAAATCCTGATGGGGAGAGTCTTGATGTGGAAGGGATAATTGTATGGACTAAGCGGCAGACCTTGTACTAAGTACTGGAGATTAACAGGGGAGGTAGTTTGACTCATAGTTTAATTGAATCCAGGGTAAGTAATAATAGTAATAATTGACATTTATCTAGAATATTAAAGATTGCAAAGTGCTTTACTTGCATTATGTCATTTCAGTCTCCTACTTGCCCATGGTCAGATAACTAACTAGTAAGTGTGGGACATGAGATTTTACCCCAGGACTTTCTAACTAGGATCCTAGTCTCTAGCACCCCATCCACTAAATTGCTTATTAGTACACGTGTTCCATTGAAAGCATCATATATGCTTGTCAACCTATTTCTTTCATTCAGAATTGTGTGTATGTAGTGTGTAGAAAGAGAATCCCTCTCCCTTTTTAGGCTTTGGTCACTATCTAAAACTAAATACTTCAGGAAATCTGATTGTTATTTATAGGCTTTAGAAGTAGGGAAAGGGCTAGTTGAAACTCCTAAAGAATAGTGAAAAAACAGTGCATAAAACTCCCTCCATTTTGCATGTTAATTAATTCATTTTTATTACATTTAACATTCATCAAATACAAGTCAACAGTTAAACAAAATGTAGAGAATATCTTTAAAATAAACCTGAAATTAAAATTATTTACTTTTTTAGTAAAAAAATAAATTTTAACAAAATAGGAATATGGACAATTTAGCTGTTCTGTGTACCTTTCTAAATATATTTAGGAATTTGTTGTAACCTCCTTTTTAAAAAAAGTTTGTCAGTTTATATATTGTCTTTTATTATTTACTGCTTATCTAACTTTATAATACTTCATCTCCCTCTCCACATACCTTTGTTTTCTTTATATTTGTAATCAAAACATCTCTCTTCTCATTGGTGTAATGACTTTCTCCAGAGACCTAGTCACAGTCCCTGTATGCTTTAGTAGGTGGTTTGGGGGAGTTGCTGTGAATGAAAACTTCACCTGATGGCCAACTTTCTAAGTTTAGCTAGTTTGGTCCTCATATGAACGACTCTATCATGGTCAAAAGACTGCATCACTTAGTAGGACCTGTCAGAACTGATTTTCCACTGTTAAAGTTTTCAAGAACCCAGCGTCACCAATGTGCCATGATGAAGAGCTGGAGTAGTTGGAGTAGGAGCAGGACTTTTGTGGAAAATTCTATTTTGTCTGCATTACATAATTTATTTGGCCATTGCCTATGACATTTGAAATGCAGAAACATCTTTCAGTATCTTTTTATGTCAGTCACTGAAACTTGGTACATTTGTTGCTGAATCCAGTGTTATGTTTTGTGTCTGGTACTTTGTGAATGAGAAGGATAAAAAAAAAAGTCCCTGGGAACTGCCTTCAAGTTGTCAGATTGATAAAAATTTGTCAGAGTAAAGATTTTAAAAAATGACTGTACTCTGCAACTTTCAGAGTTGCTTGGTCTTACCCTGGGAAAATCTGGCATCCCTAAGATGCCATCACATCAGCTGGGAATCAGTTTATTTTTGGAACCTTGATATTTTGGGATAATTTCCACATACAAATCAAAAAATCCATACTATCTTCTACTAATTTGTAAAAGATATGCCAATCCACAGTCTGTTATATAAACAAAGAAACAAAAATAAAACCTTCCGATCTCGATGAAATATCCAGTATAAAATATATTCTTTGTCTTAATGTTTGAAAATTTTTAGTCATCTATGTATCTAATAGAGTATCTTTAGTCCCTGGATGTAGTTGATAATGGACAGCTATAGAAAAGATGTTGGATTTTAGAGTTTGAACAACCTAGATGCTCCATTTATTGTTTGTGTGACCTTACAGAAGTCACTTAATATCTTGAGATCTTTGTGTCCTCATCTGTAAAATAATCTGTAAATAAGACCACATGACCTCCAAAGTTTCTTCAAGATGGAAAATCATGATTTATATTGATACAATAAAATTACTATAAACTGTAAAAGTAAACTATTTTTATTTCTATCCCCTACTCCCTACGCCCCTAAAAAGAGTGCTGTGTAAATTGTTTCCAAGTTTTCACTTACTCTGTGTGGGGAGAATTCAATATTTTCCTGTTTTTACATAAATTTCTCTTCCTTTTGGTTTCCATTTCAAATTACCCAAACAAAAAAGAAATGGAGGAGAGAGAAGAGGGAACTAAAATTAATCTCAAAAATATATGAGGTAATATTTGAATGTTTACTCTGCCCATTATAATTTATTCTCATTAAAAAAGTATTTATTATGTGCAAGGTACTCTGCCAGGTGTTGTTTTGGATACAAAAAACCAGTGAGATTCAGCCCTAACTTCCAAAAGCCTATAGTCTAGTTGGGGAGCTAGAGCTTACGTATCAATGGAATGTAATCGAAAATACTTCTACTAGAGTAGGGCATCACCCATCCATGCCTTCTTTCACAGATCTTCCATAGAGGATCTAGCCCACGTGCTGGTGGCTTTCTTCTAAGCATTTTCATTCTTCACAGATAAGAATGCAATACCCAAGATGCACATCTTGTCTCTTGCTTTTGCTCCATGATTGGCATGCCGCCTTTTCTGGAAGCCTCTGTTGCTAGTGTAAAGCAAGTCACTCTTGCTAATAATCTACTGTGGCCTTCTTAAGCCCACCTTGGACCATTTCATTGCAATATGGCTCATCTGTAAACTATGTAACAGCACATCATGCATGGAAAAAATAACCGAAATTTAAAACAATATAATAATAATGATAGCTAGCATTTATGTAGTCCTTTAAGGTTTTCGAAGCATTTTACAGACCTGTCCTTTTACCTCACAGCAACACTGTGAGGTAGCTGCTATTGTTATCCTCATTTAACAGATGAGGAAACTGAGACAGAGCAGTGACCTGCCCTTTGTAATGTTGGAAATATTGGAAACAGAACTTGAACTCGGTTCCTGATTATAAATCTGCTACTCTATCATTGTACTACCTGGTATGTATGACCTTCAAAAAAAAATAAAAGCAAATACTAGATCATGAACGTATAAATCAGTGCTGTTTTCTTGGAAGTAGTAACCATGAAAGGCCACAAACTGTGCAGAGAATCATAGAATCACAGAATGAGTTGGAAGAAACCTCAGAAACATTGGTCCATCCTGGATCATTCCTGAAACAGATTCCTCTGTACCACATACTTGACTGATAGTTCCCCAGCCATTTCCACTTTTTAGTGAAGTTTTATTTGTCTACAGCCAACTAGTCAAGACTGTAAGTTGGTAAAAGGATACTAGACTGAGAGTTTTGATATTTGAATTCTAATTCTATGATCAAATGAGCTCATATTTGTAAAGTACTTAGAATAATGCCTGATGAACAGTAGGTGCTTAATAAATGCTTATTCTCAACCTCTTCTAGCTGTACCTTCAACATGCCCCATATGTGGGCATTCAAACAAGTTTATGTTTCTGTGGGACTTGTATCTGCCTTAATTTTGTAATCTTTAAAAATGGGGATCAGAAACCAGTCCTAATTCACAGGGCTGTTTTATGCATCAAGTGAGATTAATTGCCCTACAGCTATACTGTGTAATGGAAAATAGTAATTACAGTTGGAATCTGAAGACCTAATTTCACCTCTGCCACTAATTAACTCACTGTGCAATGTTGCTCAGGTCACTTCAACTTTTTCTGAGTTTCTGCTCAAAAAGGGAGGAAGTTGGGGTCTGTAAAGTGCTTTTCCAACCTTAAAGTGTTATGTAAATGATAGCTGTTATTGTGCCAAAATGGTCCATTCCCAAACTATTCTGATGCTGAATTCTTGTTTTAAGTAAAAATAATTAGCCCTTATTCAGATTTTCTCAGCAGTGAGTATTGTGCAGCTACCCTTCCATTCTAGCTTCTCATACAAGTTTTTTACAGATTTTTCTATGTGTTCTCAAACTGGGCAGATGTGAAAAAAAATACTAAGTTAAAATAATTTGTATTGAACTTACTTTGTACTGTTGTTTTTTTTTTTTTAAATATAACTTTTAATGTGAAATAAGATGGCTTTCTTTCCTTCCAAATTAGTTGTATTTAGGAGAGAATGGTAGTCTAGAACAAACAAAAGATTCTGTTTCACAGTTCTCTGGAGATAGTGAGTGTGTTATAATTTGAAAAATATACTTCTGCTTAAATCCTGGGACCAAGAAGCATGGGTGGATGATTGTCTTTTGGGAGTTATAAAAAATGAGTATAGATTTAACATTTACTTGAAGGGAACATCTCAGCAGAAGGTTGTTCATAAATTGGCCTATTCAGGAAAGATGAAGTGGCCAGTTGGGTCATTTAACAAAATGTAACTATACCAAACCATGCAATTGAAAGGGTCTAAAAAAGGCCATTTAACATTCCTTTTTCAGGATAGCATACACATGAACTGAATTATCCAGACAACTGTTTTCTTTTTCCTTTTGCCACAAGTCATTTGATAAACAACCTATGAGTGGGTGTGAAGAGTAGCCTGCCACTCTAAATATTTCTCCTGTACGTCTTTTTTTTTGTTTTAGGGGAGATAGCATATATATGTTTATAATATTAGAAACTTACTCATGAAATGAAGTTTGACCACCTTTCGGGCCTTTCTCACTCTCTTGGCTTTTAACTCCTAACCAGGAAATGGATATAGTCCCCAGTGTATTGAGAGTCTTTGCTTACAACCACACGGTTCATAGTATCAGAGAAGAAAGTTTTGTTTAAAGAGGAGGAAGGCAAACAAACCCTTTAGAGAGGAATCATTACTCCTAAAGATATTTTTAGTGGGGCATGGTGGTAATCCCAGATACCAGGGAGGCTGAGGCTGGCAGCCAGCATTGGAAGCTGAAGTAAGCTATGCTAATTGGGTGTTCACATTGTGTGGTATCAATTGGGTGACCATAAGGAGGGGCTTGAGGTTTGGAGGGGGTGGGGTAAGTGACTGAAGAACCCTGAACCCACCAAGGGATTCTATTCAGAGAAACTAAACAGGTTGCCTGTTTCTGATATCAGAGTTTGGGAGAGTTCTGACTTGGGCCAGAAGGAAGTAAGGTAGAAATAAGAGGGAACCTAGAATTTTTGAGTGGGTATTGGAAGAATCCAGATCCTTTAGAAATCCTAAAGTAAGACTATGTTATATACTGGCTACATATCTGTAATATGTATAACTATGCATTTTAGATTCCCAAGATACCTCATGAGTGATAAAGATGATTCATGTATTCTAAATGTGACATGATGACTCATTACAAAAGAAAGGGGCTGGCTAGGAGTAAGAGGCAAAGCTTCAGTTTAAAGCTCTCTATCTAAAGGGGAGAACACTTGTAAATTTCTGGGATGCTTGCAAAGAAGGCAAGTATTAGTGGTGAATTTGAGGGACTTTCTGCTTGAGATGGTCCTAGGTATCTTTGTTGTTGTTACAGCTGTTGTCAGAGCCAGCAGATACTCTAAACATTATGTAGGTCAGGAAGCTTCAGGGGCTCCTGATTGCCTTTAGGATAAAGTACGAACTCTCCCGTTGGCATTTAAAGCAAGCCTTTCACAGTGTGACACCAACTTATCATATCATATCCCTCTCATATCCCCTGCACTTAAGCTATACTGGTGGTTCCCTCTATTTGAAATTCCACATCTCCACTTCCATGTCTTTTCACAGGAACATATCTGGAGTGTTCTCCACTGGGTTGTTGATTGATTGACTGAGGGGATCCCTGACTCCTTATGAGACTTAGCTTCTCCTCCAAGAGTCTGTTTCTGATTGACCCAGTTGTTACTTGCCAGTCCTGCTCTCCTCCATCACTGTATTTATCCTCTATTTACTTACTTACCTTACCTGGGAGCATGTACCCACTCCAACTAGTAAAATGTAAGCCCCTAGAGAGCAGGGACTTTCTCATTTTTGTATTTGTATTCCTAGTGTCTGGCACATAACAGACACTTAGTAAATGCTTGGTGATTGTTAGGTCTGGCAAATGGTTTACTCAATGACTTTCATGACCTATAGTAAACAGCTCTCATATCCATACCTGAAATGCTAATAACACTTTGTTGACTTTTAATAGTGTCAATTTAGTGATTTAGAAAGTTATAATTTTCTGTGTTTTTTTCGGTTAACATTAGCCTGGCCTGTCCGGGTCAAAGTCATAACAATCCAATAGAACTATTAACCAGAGTTTTTAGCTTTAGCTCTAACAAATGGCTTGCATTTAATGGTGATATGTAACTTGTAGACCATGTCCAATGAATGGTCTGGTGAGATTAATGCATCCTGAAGTTTCAGGTTTCTGGAGTAAACTGGAATAGCATTGCATATGTACAGGTGCTTTTAAAAAAAAGGTTTCATCATACCAGAGAGCCTGATGGAAGCAGATGATAGTGTCTGCCGGTTATCATTAACGATTAAGAAAAGTTCTGAGACAACATCATAACCCACATTTTTTCCCCCTTTGAATTGCTGGATTTTTGCGCATGTGCTGTTGTGGAGAGCAGATACTACTGTAAAACAGAACAAAAATCTAATAGTATGATTCTTAAATTAGCTAGGTTAATTCCCTAGTTAATTTCACTATGGATATCACTTAAGTGCCAGGAAGTACAGTTTGTGATAGTCATGTAATAAAGAGGTCCTTATGAGGATAGTGCTTATACATAGTACTTCAAGTTCATAGGAAAACTAAAATGTTAAGACAGTGAAATTACTTAATAATTTATTTTATTTTCTGTATCTAATGCAGTAATATTGTATATGTCACCTGGAAAGTTTAATTTGTGTGTGTGAGAAATTACCTAATGTGTAGTGAATATCCAAGCTAAGTTCATAAAATACTATTTTATAATATATACTATTTGTTAAAGTTTGTTGAACTTGAAATTTTGTTAGAACATACCCAATCATTATTATTTGATGCCTACTGAATAGTTTTGTTTTTCACAACTATTAAGGAGGAAAATTCCAGTGTCCTTTCAGTAATAATGATAGAATTGTAAGTCAAAAAAATAGATCTTTGGAACAACGTGAACGCAGAAGCATCCAGCCGTTTTTACAAAAAGGCAAAAATATGAAAAAACTACTGGTAAGTAGGTAGGAGATTGATTAGTAGGGATAAAAGGGAAATGAAGGGGATTATAAAGGGAGGAAGAGGGTCAGTCTAGAAGAGGAATTCAAGGAAAAGATTCCCATCAAAAAACCTAACACAACAAAATCTTTTGTATGTTGTGGGTCTAATATAGATATGCTCATTACATACATGAATGTGTGTATGTGTGTATATACATATATTCGTGTATATATACATATACACATTTTTAACATATATAATGTACACACATATAAATAGGATGCTAAGATTACAGATTTTTTCACTATTTTATTATAATTTAAAATTCAATAGAGGTAACTTAAATGAAACGAAATTTAATGAAACTAAAGTATGTTCATATTTTGAATAAAGAAATGCCTGCATTTTGCTAGCGTTCACCAAGAGGAAAGAGGAAGTTGGATCTTGTATCAGTTATGTGATCAGAGCTGATTTTCATCTTTTTTAAGAATTTTGCCTGGGTGAAATCTTCCTTCATCTGAATAGAGTTTGTGGACTGCATATGGTAACTTTGATTTCAGAGCCCTCCAATGAATGCTCTGTTATCTGACTTTCAACTCGAGTTCAGTGCCTCCAGAAATCGAGTTAATCTTAAAATAAGAAAAATATATTTATTAAATATCTTCATAAGAAATATAATAATATATCTTAAATTTATGTGTATAGCTTATGAAGTACTTTTGAATATATTCTTAGGGATTGTGATTGGCTCTTATTTGGGAATACAGACTTCCTTGCAAACTCTGTTGTATGTCTTTATTATTCCTTTTGAGCATTTGTTACATGCTAGCTACATCTTCTGCACAATAATAGCGCCCTTGTCTAGCGAATTTTACCAACTCAACTGGACAACAGGGAGGGCCTTTCTCATAAGGCACCCTTTGGCCTCCTAGAGGCTACTGTTATATGCATGCTTACCCGTGTATGACGTGTACTGGCTAAAGCAGAGAGAAGTTAGAGAAATTGATTTGAAGGGCAATTGTAGATGAATAATGCATTTGGTAGGCTTGAAAAGGAACAGAATCCTGATTAATCTCAGCCTGGAAGGTAGTGAGGATTCCTTAGACAGTTGACTATTGAAAAATCTAAGAAACACTAGTTCAGTTACTTAACAGATATTTATTAAGCACTTACTGTATGTAGGTACTAGTGGTAAAACTACAAAGATTAGATTATGAGCACCTCAAGGGAAAAGGACAGCCCCAATATCCCCAATATTCCACATGGTGCCAGGCACATAGTAGGCGTGTCATGAATGCTTTTTGACTGGTTGATTGTTGGCTGAGAAAGAATAAAACAAATTCCCCCCGCAAGGAGGTTACATTCTGATGAGAGAGACCACAAGTACTTTGCGTTAGTTTATTGTATTGTATTGCTAATTGTAATACTCCTGTATAAGTAATTCGTATAAGTTTATGCAGAACCTATACAAATTTATACAAACGAGTTCAATACAAGGTAGTTTGAGAGGTAAGGAACTAGCCATTGTGGGGAGGACCCCCATGGAGGCAATGATAATCCATGGGCACTGAATCAACATGGGAGTCGCATGGTGAGATCTACTTTTAAGGAATATCACCGTGACAGCAACGTGGGGATGGGCTGGAGTATGGTGAGATACTTGAGCAGGGAGATGAATTAGGAATATGTTACAATAATGTGGCTAAACTTGAAAAAACCTCCCACATTTGGTGCCTCCATTTCCTTTCCTTTCACTCTTTTAAACTCCCTATAGTCTGACTTCCGACTTCATCATTTAACTAAAGTTGTTCTCTCCGAAGTTACCAGTGATCTCTTAGTTGTCAAATTTAGTGGCCCTTTCTCAATCTTTTATCCTTCTGGACCTCTACCGCCTTTGACATTTCCATCACCTTCTCCTAGGGAGAAGAGATACTACTACTTTCCTTGTTCTTCTCCTACCTCTCTGACAGCTCCTTCCCAGTCATCTTTGCTGGCTTTTCATTTAAGTTGCACCTACTAATCATGAGTGTCCTCAGGGCTCTGTGCTGGGTTCTACTTTTCTAATTCCTTATATATCAGTGATTTCATCAGTTTCCATGAATTCAGTTATTATTCAAATGATTTTTAGATTTCTTTATCTAGTACTAACTTGTCTCCTGACCCTATCTTGCATCTCCATCTACCTATTGGACATCTCAAGGTGGATTACTTGTGAATAGAGTAAATTCAATATATTCAGTTTTCCAGCCATCATCTTGACTCCGCTACCCAGATTCAGTATATTCAAAGCAGAAATCACGATCTTTCCTTCCAAACCCTCCTTTGTTCCTAACTTTCCTGTTACTATTGAGGGTACCACCATCCTCCTGGATGTCCAGGCTTGCAACCTTCATGTCTTCCTCTAAAGTTGCATTCATTCCACATACCCATGCTTGCCAAGTTTTGTTATGCTTCACAACGTTTCCTGTATACATCCCCTTCTCTCCACTGAGATAGCTGCCAGGCTGGTATAGGCCTTCATCATTATGTATTTATACTATTGCAGTAGATTTCTGATTGGTCACCCTACCTCAGTTTCTCTTCACTCTAGTGCATCCTTCACTAAGCTTCCAGAGTAATCTTCCTAAAATCCAGATCTAACCATATCACTTGTCATACTCAGTAAGCTCTATTCACTTTAAGATCAAATAGAAAAGTTCTTTAAATTTTTTTTGATCTTTTAAAGCCTTTTGCATTCTAGTCCCTTCCTACTTTTCCAGTCTTCTAACACTTTATTCCCTTTCATATACTCTGTCATCCAGTGACATTGGCCTTCTTGTTGTCTCTTGCAAACACCCTCTATCTTCCAACTCTGTGTCTTTTCATTGGCTGTCTCCCATACCTGGTATACTGTCCCTCATCACTTTCACTTCCTGGCTTCCTTCAAGACTTAGCTCAAATGCCACCTTCTTCAACAGGGTTTTCTTGGTACCCTTTACTGCTAGTGACTTCCCTCTGAGATTCCCTCCCATTTATTTGTAACAGATGTATAAAATCATCTGCGTGTTGCTTTCCCCATTAGAATGTGATCTCCTTGAGAGTTTTTGCCTTTTCTTGCCTCTTTGGTACTTTACACAGTGCCTGGCACATGCTAAGTACTTAAACAAATGATTGTTGCTGCTGCTGCTGCTGTCTTAATTTCCAGAGAAGCAGACTTTTTGAATTGAGAGTCTTAGTATTATAGAACATTAGAGCTGGAAGTGATTATAAAGCTTATTTAATCCAAACCCTTCATTTGCAGATGGGGAAAGGAAGACTCAGAGAGATGCAGCAATTTTCTTGAGGTCATCCAACTAGTTAGTAGTTAAGCTGAGACTAAAAATAAGGTCTTTGGACTCTCAGGCTCTTTGTTGCTTCTGTTCTCTAACCCTGAGACAAATTTCAATACATTCATTTCAGATGCAAGGCTAAAGATATATAAATGGATGGATAGAGGGCATACAAAGTGTAACCCCTATTCCTGTTGTATTGAATGTGATGTGCGTGTGGGACAGTGAGATAGCTTTGGGGGAAAACAAGTTGAAAGGCATAGTATTTTTAGTAATTATTATCAGTCTTTGGCAGGTAAAAAAATGGAGTGAGGAAAAAATGACTGACGCTATGGAAATATCTGCTCCAACAGATATTTGGGCAGCTGTCTGAGGTATTTACTTTGAATCACACTGCACCTGGGAAAGTCCTTTGTTTTCACAATTTTATTATTATTTTACTAGTAGAAGATCCAAATATTCAGGTGGATTTGTAACCCCTCCTGGCAGAATGAGGCTTGACACATCTGGATCCATTTACCCATGAAGCTCCTCTGACATGGGTCACATTTGTTAGCAAATTAATCCCCATCCATCTTGAAGTAAAGGTGCTTTTTTACCAAGCTTGTGGCTGGAGTGATCCAGCCATGGGAATGCAGTTCTCACTTTGAAATGTTCACCAGGAGTAATGGGCTCATGAGAATTCCTTGACTGGAATAAAATCCTGCTACGGACCACATCTTTTCCCATGTGCCAAGAACCATAAGTTGATAGTTGTGTGGTCAGGAGCAGCCCGTTTCAGGGGTTTCTGTTTTGGCAGCTACTTTCCCTCACTTTTTTGTTCCTAGCCCAGGGTGAGAGAGTTGTCTGAGGCTGTGTCCCTATTTAACTCTGATTTTTAAACAATTTACTGAAGTCTACCCCTCCCTTTTATGGGCCTAATTCTCTTTTCCCCCCATTTTCTTCCCTGCTGACCAATCAACTCTTTCTTGCTGAGCATTTTCTCCCTTTGCATTTTTAAAAAAGTGCCTGCTTAGGCCCTTGCACAGCTACACAGGTAATCAAGTCTGTGGGATGGAGTTCTATCATTGGCTGCTATGAACACATGGAAATTATATGAGCCAATGAACTATCAAATGTCTATTCCCTGCCTTCTGTTCCTTAATTTCAAAAGGTACAATATCAGGTATTAGTTTACCTAGTACTCCTAGGATAACAGGACTTGTAAGGAATTATTTAGCTCAATCCCTGCATTTCACAGATGGGGAAGCTGAGACCCAGTGAAGGGAAGCTGGTTAGCAGCAGGTGATGCTGCAAGGTAATAAGTGGTAGAATTGGGGTTGGAATCCAAGTCCCCTGACTTCAGACCCAGAAACTAACTGGTTGAGATATTTAAGAACTTTCAGGAAAGATTTTTGGTTAACGGTGTAAGCAGAGATTCTGATGGGAGTTTGAGCCCTGCTGTAACATTTTAAAATGCTTAAAAGCATTCAGGCTCCTCTTAAAATATAGCCCTCCTAGGAAAATGTGAAATTCCTTTCTTTGTTGACGTAGAAAACCAGAGAGCATGGGGGAGGGTAGAGCAGATCTTTTATTTTGTAGTCAACCTGTTGGTTAATGTGTTTTTACTTACTGAGGAAAACAACAACAAAGTTTAATAACCCTGAAGTAAAAGCCAAGCCCATAAAATGGTAATTTGGTTTCTTTTAAAGTTTCATTAAACTGCATATGAAATTCTTAAGAGGTCTTATTGGTAGAGATAAATCTCAATTTTATAAAATGGTTGTCTTAAAAAGATATACATTAGGGATTTCTATCACACACATAAGAAAATATGTTGAAATATGTAGAGAGACATTTTTATCCAGTTTTTGGTTACAGAGTGGATCTGAAATTGTAAGATCTTCAGAGTAATGGAGTTATTATAACAAATGCTTTGTAGGCTTGGCCTTCCTTCTCTAAGCTTAAACCATAATTTGAAAAATATTTGCCTGGTGGTTTTTTTTTGTTTATTTACATATACATATTCTCATGTAGAATGGAAACCATAACCTGTAATAATTTCTAGGCCTCTCCTCCAGGGAGGGAGTCTGGTATATGCCTCTACAGGGGTTAAATGAAGTGGGGGATCGAGGGGGAGACGGAAGATGAATCCTGGGACAGAGGCCCACTCTAAGTACAGTTCCAGGGAGAGAGGGCACAGCCTTTCTACCTCTCCTCATCCTTCGACTGTTACCAGCACTTCTTCTTCCTCCCTCCCCGAATGCTGGTGTCTGAGTCAAGGCTCTGGCTGCCCGTATCTCACTTAGAATTCTGTTTATCTCTCTGCACTTGATGTTCTGCCCACCTTCCTTTTTAAAAAATTATCAAACTACAAATAATTCTAAGATGAAGACTTTGGGTTCTGGGTCTCAGCCTGGGCACTGATGATTCTGTGATGTGGTATCAATATT
The DNA here is from genome assembly GCF_011100635.1 of Trichosurus vulpecula. Lineage (NCBI taxonomy): Eukaryota > Metazoa > Chordata > Mammalia > Diprotodontia > Phalangeridae > Trichosurus > Trichosurus vulpecula. The sequence goes on along the minus strand of NC_050574.1, from coordinate 148,181,414 downwards.
GTGTACTTTCTGTTATTTAAATTATGTAGAGGGGTAGGGAGAATGATACGATAACATCCTGAAATCTTGTTTTTGTGAAAATAGCCCTGCTAGATATTTCTAGCAGAAATCTTACAATACTCCCGAATTTCTATTCATTGTGTTTACAGAAGATAAATGCATAGACGCAAAACTCCAAATTGTAAAAAGCCATACACTTAATTTAACAATAGAACCATTTCTTAGGTGGTACCAGGTGAATAGACTACTATTAATAGGATTTATATTTACATGGCTAACTGACATGCACAAACCTGCTATGATTTGGAACGTGAGCTCATCTTAAAAGACTTCTTCACATTTGTAGCCAGGCAGGAAATAGCAGGACATCAATCAAATTTGGAGTGATGTCAGTTATGGGCATACATTAAGATGGGACCACCCCCACCCCAATCTGTTTTCTGATCTCTTTCCTCCCTACTCCTCCCTCTTTCTGCTCTCTGGAGTTTCTTGATCTTTCTCTGTGGTTCTATGGGAAGGGCATGCATTAAGTAACTCAGGGAAGCACACCCACAGTTGTACCAAGTAAGGATAATTCTCCCCCCATTGCTTGGTTTGCTAGGTAGGGCTATAAACCTCAGACAAAAAGCACTATAACTTTGGCCATTCCAATCTATCCTCCACTCAGATGTTAAAGTGATCTTCCTAAAGCTCAGTTCTGACCCTGTGACTCCTTCCCTCCAAACTTAGTAAATTCTAGTGACTCCCGTTTACCTCCAGAATCAAACATAAAGTTCTCTGACTTTTAAAACACTGGAAAGGAACACCTCCCCATTCCACTTTCCTCCCTACCAGGCATTCTGCAGTCTACCGACAATGGCCTCCTTGCTGGTCCTAGCATAGGGCACTCCACTACTTCTCTGGACTCAGTGTCTTTTTAGTAGTCATCCCCCATGATGGGCATTCTCTCCCTCCCCATCCCTCTATTTGAGTTTTCCTTGGCTTCCTTCAAGTCTCACCTAAAATCTTGATTTCTGTAAAAAGCCTTTCCAGGTTCCTTTCAGTGTTAGTGCCTCCCCTATGAGATTATTTCCAATTTACAGTGTTCACATCTTGTATGTACATAGTTGCTTATATTTTGTTTATGTCATTAGTGGGCACTTTTTGAAGGCAGACACCTCATTTTTGCCTTCAGAACATATAGGCTTGTGATGGATTGTGTCTACCACATAAGTGCCAACTAAGCCAAATCTGGAGAGGCTTATCCTAAGAATTACTCCAGGGTGAATTGAAATTTTCAAAAACTGTTTTCCAAATGGTATTATACTGAGTAGAATTTAAGCTATTTGAGAGCAGGGGTCATCTCACTTATATTTGTGCCTGGCACAGGGTAGGTACTTGATAACCATTGATTGGGTCCTTGATTGTGACTTTTGTTGATTTGAGAAGTGAACATATCAATGAAAATATGGATTCTTATAGTGAGATATTGGTCCCTTTCCATTTTTAGGTAATGAAGAAAGGAGAGAGGGCAGTAAAGAGAAATTTCAAAGTCTCAGTTTCTACAGAATATATTGTACAGCTTCTCAGTAAAGAAACAGAAACTGTACTGGGATATACAAAATTAGAGAGGGCCATCTCCAGTTGTTCTGATCTACACCTTGCCACTGGGTCCAGATGACTGGAGGAGAAAGTGAGGCTGGTGACCTTGCATAGCCCTCCCTCACTTAAATCCAGTTCACTCGAAAATCATGGCATCATCTTCCTGATGTTGTGATCCTCTTCAAGAATGAAGAAGAAACAGCAACAAAATTAGACAGCAATGAACTCTGTCCCCAAGCAATTTATATGTTAATTGTGAAAACAGCACACATAATGAAAGGAATAGGAAATTGTCAAAATTATTGTCACAACTGCCCCACAGTTATATCTGTATTGGGGGTAGGGTTAGGGGAAAGATGGGTGACTGACTATCTGAAGATGGCTTTTCAGCTCTCTTTTGGAGGAGACAAAACACTGAAGTGCTGGAGCAAAGCATCCATGTAGCCACATGGGGATATTATGGCATGGGCAAAAGCAGAGAGCCATTGTGCTTCTTGTAGAAAACCTTTGTAATTAATAAGCGTGATCTTGGACAATACATTCTCACTGATTATGTCCAAAAATGGTTGTCTTATTCATCACTGGTCCTCTGGAATCACAGTTGATCCAGTTTTCTCCAGTCCTTCGGCATTGTTTTTCTTTACAATGTTTGTATTACATAAATTGTAATTTTTATAATCATATAAATTGTTCTCTTGATTATATTAATATCACCCTCCATCAGTTCATACAACTCTTCCCAAATTTCCCTGCAACCATCCCTTTCATAATTTTTAAAAGCATAATAATATTCCATTATATTTGTATACCATAATTTGTTCAGCCATTTGCCAACTGATAGACATCTCTGTAATTTCTAGCTCTTTGCCACTACTAAATGAACTGGTATAAATATTTTGCCACATTGTAGCCAGAATGGCCTTTGAATTTTAGAGAGCCTTTATATAGAGCCTTTCCATTTTCTTTGATATCTTTGCGGTTTGTACCAAGGACTGGTATCACTGGGTCAAAGGGTAGAGAGAGTTTAGTAAGTTTGGGGTATAGTTCCAAATTACTTTGTAGGAAGGGCAGATTAAACAGCTTCACCAACATAGTATTGGTGTAGCTATAGCCCTTCTAACAGTTGTCATTTTCAATTTTGTCATCTTTGCCAGTCCGACAGGTGTGAGGGTGTGAAGTGAGACTTCAGTGTTTTAATTTTAATTTTTCCAGTGGTTTGAAGCATTTTTTTTATATGCTTTTTGACATCTTGGAGTTTTTCCTTTAAAGATTGCCTTCTTAGGTGTTCTCAGAAAAACCTAGAAAGGCTTACATGGGTTGATGCAAAGTGACATATACTGAGCATAAAATAACAGCAATATTGTAAGATAATCAGCTATGAATGACTTAGCTATTCTCAGCAATACAGTGATCCATGACAACTCTGAAGGACTTAGAGAAAGTCCATCCCCAGAGAAAAAACTGGTGGTGTCTGAATACAGATTGAAGCAACTTTTTTTTTTTTTACTTTATTTTTCTTGAGGGTTTTTTTGTCTGTGTTTTCTTTCACAACATGACTATTATTGATATGTTTTGCATGACTACACATATATAACCTATATGGAATTGCTTGCCCTTTCAATAAGGAGGGTGGGGAGGGAGGAAAAGAAAGAATTTGGAATTCAAAGTTTTAAAACAAATGTAAAAAAAATATTTTTACATGTAACTGGGGAAAAATTAAATACTACATAAATACAAAAATTTTTTAAAAATTTCCTGCTTATATGTCTAGACTATTTATCTGTTGGTGAATGGCTCTTGTTCTTATAGATTTCAATCAGTTCTTCCTATATTTTTCTCAGAGAAATTTGATGCAAAGATTTTCTCTGAGTTAACTGTTTCTCTTTATTTTTAATTGCATTGGTTTTGTTTGTACAACCGCTTTTTATTTCATATAATCAATATTTTATCTTCTGTGGTCCTCACTGTCCTTTGTTCAGTCATGAACTCTTCCTCTATCCATAGTTGCAAGGGGCATTTTCTTCCTTGCTCCTCTGATTAGTTTAAGCTGTAACCTTTTATGTCTAAGTCTAATAAGACTAATAAGTCTTATATTCCCCTTGGAAGTTATTTTGATATAGGGTGGGAGATGTTGGTCTATACCATGCTTCTGACAGATTTCTTTGCAGTTCTTCCTGCAGTTTTTAAAAATTGAATAGTGAATCCTTAGGACTCCAGGAGTTGGGATCCCTGGGTTTATCCCTGTAATGGCAAGCAGGGTGGAACTTTTTGCTGTTTTTTATTTTGGATTACTTCTCAACACTAAGGCAATCAAGTGCCTTTGAGTCTTACCTTTATTTTAATCAAGAGTTTTTGATTGAATTGGGAGTCTTTGATGACCTGCTTAAGTCATGGGAAGGCCTAGGTCACATGGGTTTGAGTAGCATGGTTGCAATACCCTCTGACCCTGAAGAAGTATATATATACCCTGAGGAAAGCATTTTGCTTGGGGCTCACTCATTGGAAGAGTGTTGGTGTGGAGACTCTGGATAGCAGTTAAGGAGCGCATTTGGCTTTGAAAACCCAGATGTTGGTGCTTCTCTCTTTGGTAACTATGTGTGTGTAGCTTCGGTCAGATAGCTAGAAGCCTGTCTGTTGATTTGTGTTATTTGCTTTGTTTATATTTTCTCTGTTTGTAATTTCTGTTTGTATTCTCTCTGAAGTCTAGGTTGCTGGCTTTCCCCCCTGAACTAAGTGAATGATATACGTATGTTTAATTAAAATAAGATTGTTAACCCCTTAAAGTTGCTTTCCTTAGAAAAGGAGATCAAAGAACCTGTGCTAGCAGCCCTCCTGTTTGGTGATGTTATTGGCCTTACACAGCCACAGTAGCTGCAAGTAACATTGTTATTACAATCCCACATGCTGCTAGTTTCTTTTGCTTCTGTATGTTGTATGCCCAATCAGTTAGACTGATTGGCCTCTCTGTTTGTTTGTTTGTTTGTTTTTTTAATCAATGACAAATAGTTTTGATGATTACTGTTTTATACTATAGTTTGAGATCTGGCACTGCAAAGCCCCCTTCCTTTCCCATTTTATTTTTATTATTTCCCCGGAGACTCTTGACCATTGGTCATTTCAGTTGAATTTTGTTATTAAAGTGCATTCATTTCAGCGTCAAAGAATCTGGGTTTGAATCCTGGACCTGCTACTTATGACCTTTATGACCTTGAGTTTCACTAATACTCTCTGTCTTAAGTTTCCTCATTTCGAAAAGTGACGGTCTAGATTATCTCTAAGGTCCCTTGTAGCTCTAGAGCCTAAATATTTCAATGCATTAAGTAGAAAATTATTGTGCTTGATTAGACTAGAGATGATGTAGGTCAGTAAATTAGAAAAAATGATTGTTGATAGTTGATCTGAAATAAATTTGAGATAAGATAGGATGATGGTTGATTTGAACTTCTCAAGACCAAGCTTAGTAGTTTAGATTTAATACAATTTATGTCATAGTAACAGGCATGGAATAAAATTCTTTAAAATGTTAGGATATTATTTTTGTAGTTACCATTATGGGACAACATTAAATTAAGGTTTTGAACCTTAATTATACTACCTGGAAACGTCAGTGAAGGTTGGATACTTGGAATAGCTAATTTAAAATACTTGTAGAAATTATCAACAATCATAGCACTTTAAAAATTGTAAAGCTCTTTACATATGTTGTCTTATTTTATCTTTACAACAGCCTTGTGAGGTAGGTGCTATTATTATCTACACTTTACAGATGATAAAACTGAGGCTGGGAAAAGTAAGTGACTTTCCCAGGGTCATACAGCTAGGCAATAGTTGAACTCAGGTCTTTTTGAATCCAAATCCAACATTCTATCCCCTACAGAATATAGTTGCCTCGTTAGGCAGACAGTTCAAACATGCTTGGATTTATAGATACACATGAGTGACTCATGAAATCAAAGAATACTTTCATTAAACGAATGTATGACTGGAGCCAAGTATGGGAGCAAAACTGGAATCTAGTAAATCAATTGGTAATTAGTTGTTCTTAGGAACACTGGTTCTTATTTTAACCATGTTGAATGCTTCTGGTGCATAATTGAGAGAGTAATTTCCAGAGTTATAAATTTGGAAATTAAAATAATTCATTGGAAGAGGAGGTCATTAAAAAAAAAAACTGCCCTTAAATTAACCCTGACCCACCACAGAAAAGCTTCCTGCTCCTTCTTCTTTTGGCAAATGGGTCTCATAAGTGGTATTTAAGAAACATTAAGAATATTTTTCTTTTTTTCACGTTGGGACACAATGGGAGAGTTTAAAATCATGGAGAGAAGAAGGATCAGAATGAGTATCAGCTTCCAAGTCCCTTAAGTCAAGGAGATCTAAAGAGGAGAATTCATGGATAAACTCTTGAAAAACCATGAAGTACACATGGCATTGTTGGTGAGGAGGGATTTCAGCCACTCAGATATCTATCTGTTGAGAAGCAAATATTGCTAACCATTCATCATCTAGGAATGTTAGGAGGCTCTATAGAGGACAATTTTTTAATCTTAAAATTAAGTTTTCCTTCTTTGCTCTTATTCACAAGGAAGACATGGTTAGGACTAAGATGTTTATGCAAAGACATTTCCTGATTTATTGCTCTCCCTATCCCCAACCATTATACTCTTTCTTGTAATCCAGAAAAGCAGAATCAAGTGACATAGTAGCTGAGGCAGAGAATTGTATACAGCATCACGCATCCATAGTATCCTACCTCTTTGGTGGTAAGAAGATGGTACATTGATTTTTTTGATGTTCTTTTTATTGACATTTTTCCAGTCTTTGGAGATAATTGTTATTCTGGTGTTTCTTGTTTTATTCTGTGGCAACTTATTTAAGCCTTGCCATGTTTTTCAGAATTCCTAGTATTTATAGTTTTAGGGCATTTTCATATCCTGTTAGATCCATAGACTACTATTTGTTCAACCATTCTCCAGTTGAGTGGGACCCATTTATTTTTGAGTTTCTTGCTGTCATGAATATTTTAGCATATATGGAGCCTTCTTTTTTTTCTTTCCCCTCCCTGTGCCCCATTGTAAGATCACTGAATCAAAGAGTAGGAACAATTTAGTGACTTTTGTTTTCACGTTAACTCCAAAGGATTTCTTATCCAAGTAATTAACCTTTCAGGTAGGGTTTAGAAATGATGAATTGTCAGGGCCCTTCTAAGTCAGATCCATAGAAAAGGGGCAATGTTTTCTGGAGGGTAGCATACAGAACTTAGAACCAGGAGCCTTAGGTTCACATTCTAACTCCCTTGTTTTGTAACTGTGGGTGGGACCATGGGCAAGTCTTTTAACTTAACTCTTTAAGCTTTGGTTTTCTCATCTATGAAACTCTGTTCTTAAATTTTTATGAGTAATTGTTATTTTGGGACAATTGTGGCCTAAAGTTTTATCTGTAATAATATTCCAATTCCAGTACTTGTTGAATTCTCAAGGATAGGTGTGGTATATGAAGTAGGAGCATTTGTCATTTTAGTCAATCAGTTAATATTTATTAAGTGTATACTATGTTCCAGGCATTGTGTTAAGTACTAGGGATACAAAAAGAGGCCAAAGACAGCCCCTGCCTTCAAGAAGCTTACAATCTAATTGGGGAGAAATCATACAAACAAATATATACAAAGCAAACTATATACAAGTCGAATAGGAAATAATTAACAGAGGGAAGGCACTAGAATTAAGAGGGGTTGACGAAGAAGAAGGCGGGATTTTATTTGTGACTCAAAGTCAGGAAAGTCAGTAGCCACAGCAGAGGAGGGAGAGTATTTGAAGGGAGGACAGCTAGAGAGAATATCTGTAGTGCAGAGATGAGTGATTTGTTAGTGGAATAGCCAAGAGGCCAGTGTCCCTGCATCTAAGAATACTTGTAAGGTTTAAGAAGACTAGAAAGGTCAGAGGGAGCTAGATTATAAAAGGCTTTGAATGCAAAATAGAACATTTTGTAGTTGCTCCTGGAGGCCATAGGAAGCTACTAGACTTTATTGAGTAGGGGTTGTGTGCATGGCATGATCAGACTTATGTTTTAGGAAAATTACCTTATTGGCTGAAAGCATTATGGATCAGACTGAGGACAGCCATGAGTCAGGGAGAGCCACCTTCAGGCTATTGTAGTAATCCAGGTGTGAGATGATGAGAGCCTGCTTTAAAGATGGTGGTAGTGTCAGAGGAGAGAAGTTTAGCCACAAAAAGTAGGTGAGGCATGGGATGATAGTTATGGGGATGGACAGATCAAGCAAGGTTTTTGAGGATGGGGGAAACTATGAGCATGTTCATATGAAATATGGAAACAGCCTCTGAATAGAGATAGACTGAAGATAAGTGAGAAAGTTTGCATAATAGAGGGGACAGTGTGCCAGAAAAGATGGGATGGAAATGGAACAGTCATGTAGAGGGTTTTGCCTTGGAAAGGAAGAGGGCCATCTTATTATGTGAGACAAACATGGAGGGAGATAGTAGCAAAAAGATGTGAGTTGAGGAGGAGATAAGAGGTAGTTCTTGTTGAATGGCCTCAATTTCTAAAAAATGAAATGTGATGTAAGGTTCTCAACTGAGCAGGTTGGGGTGGGGGAGCCATGGGAGATTTGAGGAGGGATGAAAAAGTTTCAAAAACTGCTGTAGTGAGTAGGATAGTGAGTTAATTTGGAAGGTGTAAAAGGATTGCCACCAGCACTGAAGGCCCAGCTGAGAGTATGTATCATAAATTTGTGATGGACTCAGCACAGTTTTGAGCTTTCTATGTAGAACCCTTGCATCAGAACAAATTTTGTCGTTTCCCCTTTTGTTGGGAAGTTTTCTGCTATAATTGATTATAATTGCTCATGCATAAAAAGTATTAGCACAGATTTATCAGTGTTTATCAAGATGTTTAAGTGGTGGGAACTATTAAATATTCAACTTAAAAATTTGCACCACCTAGTGTGGATACCTCAATCATGTCCAGAAGTTTAATATTGCAAGACACAAAGGATTAAAGGCTATTATCAATTGAGCATTTTTTTATAAAGTGCCTGCGATGTGGCAAGTGAGAGGAGGAAGGGCATAGTACATCAGGAGGACCTCAGTACCATTCTCATTTCCCAGACATTTTGCTAAGATTTTAAGTTATAAGTCCTTTGAAGATCCGCATTAATAAAGTAGCTCACATCAGTGATATCACAGGTCTGGTCCAGGCACAATGCTAGTGGAATGCTGGAGACATATGTAAGAGGGAGTGAATGTTTAGCCTCAGGGAGCACATGTGGATAAGCAGATACAGGATATTAAAAAAATAAAAACATTTTGACTTTGTGAGTCCATGGATAACCTAGAATCAGGAAAGGCCTCTTGAAGGAGGAAGGGATTCCAGAGGGGAGAAGGGAGTTGTAGATATGGGGAAGAGTCATTCCAGAGACGGAGTTGGGAGATGTAATGGATAGGGAAAGAGCAAGCAGACCAATTTGGTTCGGAATGGGGTAGGATAGAGGCTAGAATATTGTATAATAAGCTCGAAAAGATAGGCTGCAGTCAGATTGTGGAGGGTTTTAAATGCCAAAGTTGCTTGTGTTTTATTCTAAAGGCGCTGGGGAGTCACAGAAACTTCTTGATAAGAGGATGAATGGCATGGTCAGATGTGGGCTTTAGGAACTTGTTGGCTTTTTTTTTTGAGAGCTTTTACAGATCAACATTTAGGATACCTTGTGTCATTATTGAGTCATTTTTCAGTTGTGCTCAACTCTTTATGACTCTATTTGGGGTTTTCTTGGCAAAGATAATGGAGTTGTTTACCATTTCCTTCTCCAGCTCATTTTACAGATGAGGAAACTGAGGCAAATGGGGTTAAGTGATTTGCCTAGGATCACACAGCTAGTAAATGTCTGAGGCTGGATTTGAACTCAGAAGGAGGAGTCTTCCTGACTTCAGGTCTGGTGCTTTATCCGCTGGTCACTGCCTAGGATACCTTAAATGGTTCTAAATTATTTCTTTAAATAATTGCCACAGATTTAAACAAAATTCATTGCTATATCTGGATGTTAGTGCTTCTATTTTAAGAAAAAGAAATAGCATAGAGATAATTTTTTACCTCTAGAAAGAATGTCAGCAGTACCTTCTCACTTTGTAGATGGGGAAACCTCAAGAGGGAATACAGGAAGGAGAAGATTCTTTGAGGTACGTAAATAAACCAGAGCTAATTTAACAGGCAGTGACATGCTCTTGTATGAATAAAATACAGGAGCTATTATTTGGTTGTTTTGCTTTCTGACTTTATAAATGGAATGCAGTTTGTGGGTTGTTTATTCTGACATTTCCTTCTGTCAAACTGATGCTCAAACAAAAAAATGAAATGTAGCAAAAAGATACAAATAAATGTATTCTTACCATTACTCCCCTTACCTCAAGAGTTTGTATTAAAGGAGGTTAAAGCCGTGATTGTCACATCCTAGTATTCTTGTGTTCCTGAAAGAGTGTTTGAGTACAAGGATTTTGTCTTTCTTTTTGTTTTTATTGCTGCTTTCACTTTGTGTCTTGTACAACTGGACTTACTAGCTCTGTAATAGGAGTGAGGCTCACTTCATCTCAGAGCTTCATTTTTTCCCATCTGTGAAATTCAGATAGTATTTGAACTACGCTACAGGGTTGCATACATGAAACTGCTATGGAAATCTAAAATAAAGCACTTTATCTAAAAGCTGCTGCTGCAGAGTTGTTACTGTAACGAATATGATGATTATGTGTCTCTATACTTTATTGTCACTGTTGTTCATTTAAAAATTGTAAACTTTATAGACCAGGAAGGATGTTTAAATTATTCTCTAGAGTAACATATACCTGTTACTTTCATTGAAGCATTATTCACTATAACATTGTGTAGAATCCCAGTATAAAACAAATAGGGAATTTTTGTTCTATTCAGTGCATCCTTCCAGGCATGGTAGGGATCATAGTGAAGGAAAAGACCCAGGCCTTGCTTTCAAGGAGTTTGTAATCCCACAGAGATAAGGTATAAGTACATGAGAAGTTAAATAACAAGATGACAAGACCAGACATGTTACAAGGCAGTTCATGATTAATTGTTCCAGGAGTGTTAGAGAAAATGAGTGCTAGGATTCCAGAAGAGGAAGATTGCTAGATTTGGAGTGGCCTACCAGCCACATTTAAAAAGAATGTTGACAGGTTGAAGTGTGTTCAGAGGAGGTGACCATAACATTAGGGAGATTAGTAGTGGGCTGCATAAGAGGAAGATGGGAATGGACCAAATGAAAAAATAGAAATATTTCACTTAGAAGAAGAAAGGCTCACTGGATGACACAGCTATTAAACTGATCAGGAGAATTCTGTAAATATAGTTTCCCTAAGTTTTTATTAAAACATTTAATAAAGTAGCTCAAAAGATGGCAAGATGTGGACTACTCAATAATAAAAGCTGATGGGTTCAGAGTGAGTTGAATGGCTGAACTCTATAGTCTTTAATAGTTCATTGTCATCTTGGCTGGACTTTGGCACTTGAATGCACTGGGAACCTGTGTTTGACCCTGTTCTGTTTGACATTTTTATCAGACATGGATAAAAGCATAGGCAAAGCAAGACAATGTTCACTTGCTCTGTACCAGGCACAGTGATAAGTGCTAGGATACAAACAGAAGTACAAAGGACAGTCAGGGAAGCCAGTAAGGAGGTTATTACAATAGTCTAGATGAGACATTAGGGCTTGAATTCTGGGGGATGATTTTGTGAGGAGAGAAAAAGAGGTGTCTTGGAGGTAGAAACCACAAGATTTTACAACTAATAGTTTCTTTGTGGTGAGGGAAGGGTGGAAGGTACTGAAGTTGGGCATTTAGGTGACTAGAGAGGCAGTGTTAACCTCCATAGTAATAGGGATGTTTGGAGACAGGTGGACTGGGAGGCAAAGGTAGTTTTAACAAGATCCTTGATATAGATCCTAACCCATCCTTATCTGCTCATGCTATGCAACTCACTCTGCCCCATCCCATCAATCAAAAAACATTTATTAAGTACCTAATATGTGCTGGGCACTGTGTTAAGGGTTGGGGATGCAGATGCAAAGAATGAAATCATTCTTATTCTCTCTCTCCCCCTCTCGTCTATATTATCTTTTCCCCAATTGCATGTTAAGACAAATAATTTTTTTTAATGTTTTGAGTTCCAAATTCCATCTTCCACCCCTCCCTCACCTTCCCCCGAAGATAAGCAATTATGTATAGATTATACATGTGCAACCATGTAAAACATTTCCATTTGGTTATTTTGTAGAAGACGACGCAAATAAAAGAAAGTGAAAAATAACATGCTTCAGTTTGTATTCAAACAATATCAGTTCTTTCTCTGGAGGCTGATAGTATGCTTCATCATTAGTTCTTTGGGATTGTCTTAGGTCATTGTATTTCTGAGGGTATCTAAATCATTCACAATTCTTCATTGTACAATATTGCTGTTACTCAGTACAACATTCTTCTGGTTTTGCTCACTTCACTTTGCATCAGTTCATGTAAATCTTTCCAAGGTTTTTCTGAAATCATCCTGCTTGTCATTTCAACAGTTCTTATTCCTAACATGTTAAGTACTAATGCCCAAAATGAAAAGGTCATTTGGGGTTTCTAACTGTCCCAGAATGCTGAGCCCTTTGTTCCAAGAGTTGAGTATTGGTGTGTGGAGAGGGAGGGGTAGATTGTAGTATTTTTCAGTCTCACTTTTCCCACTGCTGTAGCTGTGGGTTCCTCATGGTAGGTTAGAACTCAATTGAGCAGCGTAAGACACGCTTAGAAAGGGAAAGGTTGGGTCCTTGCATTCTGAGAGAAGGGTTTGAATTGGGGAATATTGAGGAATAAGGGTAGTAGGTGTAGTTGCTTAAAGTCAGCTGTTGTGGGCAGGTTGGGATCATAGTTAGATCACTGCTTCCAGTTTGGCGACAGCCTGGAAGAGATGACTGCAAAAATGCCTGTTACCTCCAACAAGCTTCTTTGGTCAGGTTCTGAAATTTTCTGCCCTCTTTAAACAAATTACTGTAAGTATAGCTTGGCTAATATAATAGGAAATTAGCTTTCTCCCATAAAATTGCTTTGAATAGAAAATATCTATTTCCTTCATTTTAAAAAAGAGAAATAATTAGCTGTTAATTTTCTAGTAAATGACAAGAACTAAGAGGGTATCTTAAAACTGTTGTTAAATCGCAAGATTCTACTTTCTTGAAGAATAATATAGAAGGTCTCAATCCCCCTACTCCCCTACCCCCATGTGTTTAAAGAAAGTTCTGTTCTAATCTTTGGGAATAGATTTGGAAAACAAAACAAAGCCTATTTTTCCTGGTTCTATCTAGTTACTTCTCTGTGCCTCTTTTATCCATGCCACCTCCGCCAAAATCTATACATAAGAACATTGCTTTGGGTGGGGGTGGGAGGGGTAGGAGAGGTTTCTCCTTGAATCAGCTAAGATCACAGAGGAAGAAGAGGATCATAGTTGTGCCCCCTCATCTCCTCTCTCCCCCCGGTATCATGAAGATTGAGGACTGTGTTTTTTCTTATATTTCTGTGCTTATTTTTACTGAGTTTAAATAGGCATTTTTTTCTGCCTCCAGATCAGTTTTTTAAACCATTTTCCCAACAGGGAAGCTGTATGGTCTATTAGCCTGCAAGTTGTAATATCTTAGTTTCGTCCTTAGCTCTTCTGTAGAATTTTTGTGTGTGTGACTTTAGGGAAATCATTTGACTGTATGTTGTCTGTTCCTTGGTATGTAAAACAGGGCTGATAATACTTGGGAGCTTCACAGGGGTGCCGTGAGAGTGGGTTCAAGTCTGTAGTGTGTTTTGAAAGCCATGGATAAAAGGAACTCCCTGGGTAAAGTATTATTATTTTATATTGAGGAACTTTCCTTTTTCTTTGCCCAGTAATTTGATTCAAAACAGTTTGCACAGCAAGGTAGTAATATTGACTTAAGAATCCCATTGCCCAGTGTAATCTTGTGCTAGGAATCGCTAAAAGACAAATGGTCTCAATGAATAATGTATTTCCCTTTATTCTAAGAAGGATCACATGTGCAGTGGCACATCAGTTAATAGACCCTCTAGGACTGAAGATACCTCTTGTATTATCAAGATGTTTATATTTTGGTTTTGGTTTTTTAAATGTCCTGCCCCAAACTGATAATTATCCAAGGCCAGGTAGCTTGGAGTTTACTTGTGTTGGTGAAGAGAGGAAGCTTTGGAAATCTTTTGTGTTGTATTGATGGTGCAGTCATGGCAAAGAAGCTTATACAGAGGTTAAGGAGGCAGTAGTGGAGGATGAGGTGGAGGTTGAGGGAGAGGTGGTAATTACTCAGATTTTAATCCTTCACAGGCTTATTGATAGAGGCATAAAGGAGAAAAATTGAGGGCTGGCCTTACGGTAAAGAAGACTAGCTGTTCTGTTCATGGCCTGCCTTTAACATGTCACTTAACCTCCCCCTGTCCCAGGCAACCCTTTATCTCTCACTATATTGGATAAAGAATATAAAAACATTTCAGGAACAACAAACAAATATATTCAACAGCCATTACCCAAGATAAGAATTATAAATGGAAAGGTAGAGCTACAAAGGCTTATTTCTAAAGGCAGGCATCAAACACTACCACAGTACAGTTGATTTGAGAAAGCTATTGAAGAGTTAAGAGCTTTGGAGAGACAATGGAAGATTACATCTCTATGTAGCTGATTTTCACAGGTGAAAACTTGAATGCCATATTGTACAGTTAAAGACAACAAAAAATAAATGTGAAATGGAATCCAGAAAACAAAAAAAAAATAGAAATTCTAGAATTTCCTAATTAATAGTTGAAAACAATAATCAAGAGGTTATAGAGTCAAACAATTCAATGTCAGTCAAAACCGTATTATGGAGACTTTAACTTTAGAAGCAAAGAAATTAGAGAAGAGAGTCTCAGAAGATAGACATGGTGAAAAATTTCTTGGTAGTAGACTGATATAGATGTGATACTTAAGAAAACAAAGAATAGCTGAATATTTGGCAACAGCGTTTGTATTGAAGTTCATTTTCACAATCCTAGAAGCTAAAATTTTTGATTTGTTACCCTTTTCCTCATTGTTATTGTTATGCACTAACAAGTTATATAACATTTAAAAGGCTAAAGCCTCCCTTATCATCTTTTAAATATGAAATAATAATTGATTGAATTATATAAGTTGGTGTTTCCCACTTGGTACGGTTGATGTATCATGGAAGAGGATACACGCACACATACACACACACACACATTTATTTTTTCACAAGTACATTTTGAATTTATTTCATAGTGCACTCAACCAGAATAATTCTAAGTTTTATAGACTCTCCATCTAAGCAACTTAATGTTTAACCATTCGTTCTTTAACTCTGTTATGCTGTGATAATTTATCACTATGCTGACTAATAGTGTCTGTACCAAAGTTACAAGAAAATCATCTGCTTTAAATTTGACTCTAAAGACATATTTATTTCTTGAACCATGCCTAGTTTGGGACATGGAGGATTGATGCAACTACTCTGCTGACCAACAATGCCTCCTCGGGACAAGAATTTAATTCTAGCTTTGGAAGCCAGATAACTTATTATCATAATGGCCGCATGAGAGACACTGAGTAGCACATGTAAAAAGTTATCAAATATCTGGAGGCAGAGGTTTTCATATTTCTAGTTTTGATTAAAATTTTCCAGATAACATATGCCTCCAATTAATTTTTATGAAAATGCTGACTTAGATAACGTCATGTCAAATTGGGAATTTTGGTGGTTTTTTTTTAAACTGTGTTTATTATTCAGCTATAAGAGGCAGTGGGACTTAGTAGAAGGCTGCCTTTGAAATCAAGAAGACCTGGATTCCAGCCCTACAGCTGAAATACACTGGCTGTGTGACCGTGGGTAAGTCACGAAACCTCCCAGATAAACTTAAAAGACTAGTTCAGAATTTAGCTTCCAAGTTCCGTTGACGAAAGAAGTTTCCACATAAGGAGTTCCCCAAGTATGCAGTTAATAGATGTGAACCACAAAAACATTCATATCTCTCTCTTTCTTTCTCTGTCCCTCTCTCTTTCTCTGTCTCTCTCTGTGTCTGTCTGTCCGTCTGTCTGTCTGTCTCTCTCTCTCTCTTTCTCTTTCTCTTTCTCTCTCCCCCTCCCTCTCTCTCCCTTTCTCTGTCTTTCCTCCTCCTCCTTTTCTCTGTCTCTCTGTCTCTGTTTCTCTGTGTCTCCCTACCTTCAGGTTCACTAAGGCCCCCTAAGGGAGACACAGAAGACAACCTTTGTCCAAACTACAGCTCTCACCGGGGCCACCATGTCTCTTCAGACCCTTTTGAGTACAGCCCAGGTTCCCAAGAACCTCAGGATTAGCAACACTATCACTTGGACCACTTTCCCTACTTTTAGGCCAGCCCTCATACCTATCCTCCTGGGAGAGCAAACCTTGTAGAGACTTGACCAGGCAACTGCTTTTGTAAGTGCTACAGTCCCACCCCCACCACACTAAATAGCCATAGCTACTGAATTGTAGACTCAAAAAAGAAAGTTCCCGCTACCATATTCCTTTGCCTTGTTACATGGTTTATCATCAGAAAAGGATGTGGTTTTTATCAATGAAAATGACACTAGAGAAGATAATGAAGGAAAGTCATTTATGTGTTAAAGCAGCTTGGTGAAGTGGATAGAGCCAGCCTTAAAGCCTGGAAGACCTGAATTCGAATCACTACCTCTTGAAACATACAGGGTATAATGATCCTGGACGAATCACTTAATCTCTTTAAGATTATTAGCTACAAAGGAGGAGTTCCCTGTACCAATGAAATCATCTATCTGGTTTCAGTTACTGTGTGCTGTACTGGGCTTAGTTTTGGGGACCTAAATAACAAGGGAAGATAGTCTTTGCCCTTAGGGAGATAAGACTACACAGAAAAAGTTATGGTGCTTGGGAGAATGAAGTGGGTTAAGTTAGGAAGTCATAAAGAAGGTGAGTAACCTGCAGTCTCATGGCCACATGTGGTCCTCTAGTGCAGCTCTTTGACTGAAACCTGGAAGTTTGGATTCAGTCAAAGGACCACACTTGAGGACCTGGAGGACCACATGTGGCCTTGAGGCTGCAAATTCCCCACCCCTGGCATAAGACATTTGACTGACATGACTTTTTAGAAATGCTACTGAGGATTATATTATTATTTCCAAAGCTAGAGGTGGAAAATGTAGGGGGAAGGTTGAGACATAAGAGAAAAGGTTCTTGGGTAGCGGTATAGCTTGAAGGTGCCCAGAGAAGGGAAGCTTGGTGGGTCTGACTAGGATTTTATTTTATAGAGAGCTTTAAGCAATCCTGAGTGCACAGCTCTATGGCTAGAGCTAGAGGAGAACCTTGTAAGGGAGGCAGCATAGCATGAGGGTGTGTGGTACCAGAGACGGTCAGTCAAGCAGAGATGTATTCCATTCTGCATTTCCAGCCATTTACCAGTCTGGGGGCAGGGGTACCTGCTTTGTTTCTAGTTCTCTGCTATTGCAAAGAATGCCCTGATGAATATTTTTTGTATGTATTAAACCTTTGCTTCTGACTTTACCTTCCTTTGAATTTATGTCCATCAATTTGGGGATCACTAGATCCAAGTATATGGACATTTTAGTCACTTCACTTGCACAATTACAAACTGAAATCCAGAATGGTCATACCACTTCACAGCTCAGCCAGCCATGTATCAGTGTGCCTGTTCCCGAGCGCCTTGACCCTGACCATTTCTATCTTTTGTCATTTTTACCAATTCCACCATGAGAGCTGAAAACCTGAATTGTTTTAGTTTGGATTATTTATTACTATAAGTCATTGGCGCAAATTTTCATGTGGTCATTTATAATAGTTCATGGTTTTTCTTTGAAAAACTTTGTTCATCATTTAATTTGTTTATCTCTTGGGAAATGGTATGTGGTATTATGTTTATGTCAATTCCTTACATGTAATTTTTCTCATTGATATTTCATTCAAATAGTACTTGTTTCCCTACAGTGTTAGTTCTCAATGCAGTTAATTGATTTTAGTTTCATAATCAAATTTAAAATTTTTTTCAACCTTCTGTTTTTTGTATAGTTAATAATTCCCCAGCCATAGTTGTCCAGATGATCTGATGTTTTTCACTTCTAATTTTTTAAAAGTGTGATCTGAAGATGAAATGACATATGTTTGTTTTGAATTTATTGTGATGTATGGTGTGAGAATTTTTCTCAAATTGATTTCAAGTTTTACCAGAAGTTCTTGTCAAAAAGAGAAGTTCCTCCCTCAATAATTTATGTTCTGGGTTTATCCAACACTAGATTACTATGTTTGATTGCTTCTGTTTCCTGTTTATCTGGTATGTTCCATTGTTCTTTTGTTTTTTGAACCAATTTAACATAGGTTTTTAAACAACTGTTTTATGATATAGCTTGGTCTGTTGATACTGTGCTCCTTTTATTTCTTTTTTCCTTATGATTTCATTTGATTCTAAATTCATTTGTTCTTTCAAATGAATTTTGTTACTGTGTTTTATCTAGTCCTAAAATGTATCCCCTCAGATTTATATAGCATCAAATCTGTAAATTAATATAGGTAGTATTGTCATTTTTATTCTACTGGGCATGGCCAAAGCATGAAAGTGTAAATTATCTTCAGTTACTTAAGCCTCTTTCCTTGGAGGCAGCATGGCATAGTAAGATAGCTGGTTTCAGAATCCAAAAGACAGGGGTTCAAATTCTTCCTCTGAAACATACTGGGTATATGACTTTTGGCAAATCTCAACTTCAGCGCCTTAGGCAAATCTTAAAGACTATAAATCTCAATTAAGTTGCTGCAGTAAAGTAAATTTCCTCGTTCAGAAGTTTTCTGTACTAATGAAATTACAGGCACAATTTCTTTCCCAGTCTCTACCCTTATCCCTTCATTTCTGTGAAAAGAGTTTTGTAATTGAGTTTACAGTAAAGCTTGTATGTGTGTTGGTAGATTGCCTACCAGATATTTTAATCATTTTTTAGTTATTTTGAATGAATTTTCTCTTTATTATCTTTTCTCTCTGGTTTCTGTTAGTACTGCATAGAAATGCTAATGATTTTCCTAGGCCAATTTAACCAACAGTAAATTCACCCAAGTAAAGTAAGGCATGCTATGGTTTTTTTGCAAGGCCAAGCATTTCCTAAAAATATTGCCTAGTAAAAAGTGAGCAGGACCACTTTTTCCATTCCCAAGATAATTTTGAACGATACTGGAATATGCCTTAGGCTATCATGTTATAATCAGTAGGAAGGATGGAAAAAACATTTGTAAAGGTTCATCAAGACTAGGATTTGACTCTTTGTAGAACAGGCTACTGGGCCTGCAAAAGTTCACAAACTATGAAAAGGAAACATTATCTAATAAGCTTAAGAGAAAAATTTGTTGGCATTTATGACACTGAGTGAGTAGTTTATCAGTCAGCTCAAATTGTTCAGATGAGTTGAATCTATGGTCAACTACTGGTGACATACACATTGGGGCACGGTATGAAGTAATAAGAACACTTCGTTACTTAGCAGAAAATTTGGATTGCAGTCTGGCCGATAAGTAGCTTGTGGCATTTGGCCTTTCTGGGCCTCGGTTTCCTTATTTGATATCTTTTACCCTAGAAATTCTTTGATTATGTTCCTGTGAAATAGCGAGTTTTATAGAAATGTAAGAAATGGCATGGGAGGTCAAATTAATTCTTTCCTTTTTTCATATTTATTTTCTCTATAATGGGTAGAGTCTCCTTCCCTCTGCCCCACCCCGTTCCCCCCTCCCCCCTCCCCGCCACTTCTTTCTTTTTTGATTTTTTTCCTCCAGATGCTTGCCAAATTCTAGGAGAGGAAATGCCAAAAGTGGCTGTAATAGAAAAAGTTATTTTACATCATCATGTTTTACATTTTATACCAGAGTGATTATCACGTATAATCTTTTTTTTTCTGAAATCATTATGAAGAGCTAGAACTATAAAAAGAACATAGAAAAATGGAGAGGGGAAAATTCAGATTTAAGATCCAAAAAATTTTAGTTCTTTTTTTTTCATTTTAATGGTTTTATATTCTAGGGAAATCTATATTTAGCTTAGTAGTATGACAAGAAAAGCCTGAAATTAAATGATGGAAAACTGATTGTGTACTCTGGATAGAGGTCAGAAATCTTTTCAGTTATAGAGTTCATTATTCAATTTGATTAAGTAAACATTTATTAAGTGCCTACTATGTGCTAGGCACAGTGCTAAGATAAGCCTAATGTTCAAGGGTACTAGTTGTATTGTCCCTAAACAAATTTAGGCAACAGAAAGAAGGCAATAGAAGAGGATTCCTAAGTCAGAAGACCTTTGTTCAAATAAATCTTGGCTTTACCATTGATTGCCTTTGTGATCTTAGACAAGTCACTTGCCTTCCTTTGTGTGTCTGTTTCTTATCTGTAAAATTAGGGCATCGGACTAGATGACTTCTAAGGTTCCTTTCAGCTCTAAATATGATTCTACTTAACGGTATCAGCACCAAACTGGTTAAACTTAGCTAGTTGTAATGGAGTTAGAATTTTGCATGTGAAGGCTAGAAGATGATCTGAATTTACATCCTGCCTCTGACACATACAAGCTATTGGGACTCTCAGCCTCAATTTCCTCTTCTGTTAAGTGGGGATAGTAAGAGAACCTAAGCTTACAGGGTTACAGTTCAGTTTTCTTTTTTTGGTCATCTTTGACTGTAACCCCATTTGGGGTTTTCTTGGCAAAGATAATAGCATAGTTTGCTGTTTCCTTCCCTAGCTCATTTCACGGATGAGGAAACTGAAGCAAACTGGTTTAAGTGACTTGCCCAGGGACACACAGCTATTAAGTTTCTGAGGCCAGATGTGAATTCATGAAGTCGAGTCTTCCTGATTCCAAGCCCAATGCTCTATCCGCTGTGCCACCTAGCTTCCCCTGTCTTACAGGGTTATGAGGATCTAATTAAATGCCATATACAGTGTTTTGTAAATCTTCAAACCCTACATAAAGTCTAGCTGTCATTATTATTGTTAGGATATTAATATAAGTGTATTATAGTATTATTTTTATTATTCTTGTTTTTAATAATAATACCTAATAATGTTAATAAAGGACAGCAATGAAAATGTATACCGCTTTTCAGAGCTTTGAAAACTTTCTTTCTCTCCACCTTCTACATATAATTCCTTATAGTATAGTATAGTACATCACTTTCTAGTCTGGGAGCTTCTGGAGAGGTATTAGGGCCTTTCCTGTATGGTTCTTGGCTAAAGGTAAATATAAGACTGCTGAGTGTGAATACCCCCTCAGCAGCCTTCCTTGAACCTCAGTGGAAAAGGGATGCATCTCCTAGTGACAAAACTGAAGTTATCATCTTCCTGTCAGCCCCCAACCCCAATTTGAGTGCCAGGTCATGTCTTCACTTTGGGACCCATTCCTTTCTTTCTAATCTCACTGCTATGACCTTAAGTAAAGTTCACTCTCATTTCTATAGCACTTCCTAGATGCAGAATCTCCAGGGTGCTGGTCAGTGTGTCTTTTGTCCAATAGCCTCTAGCATATTGCTGGAAGGTTAGGTACGGGTTGATGAGATTACTTAATCTTGGCGAAAGTAGCATATGAAGAAACTGTGGTGTAATCCACAGGGCCATAGAGTTTAGAGCTGGAAGGGAATTTAGAAGTCATTTTAAAGCCAATTTTATTAATTTTACAATGGTAGAAACAGACGCCTAGAGAGGTAAAATGCCCAAGATCACAGAGTTCCAGTGGCAAAATTTGAACTCAGAGTCCTCAGGCCCCAGATCCAGTATTCTTTCTTATATTCTACCCAAGCATTGTCATTCCAGTGAACTGGTTGCTAGTTTATATAATGCTACACAAAGGTAAATTGTCTTCATTTCAGTTTGTTATGAATGTAAGTCCTATGTGTGAAATCAGAAAGAAAAACTTAACCTAAATAAACTGTGTTTGCTGTTTGGGGAATATTACATGTAAAATTCAGATTATAGGGGAATGAAAATGTTATATGACAAGGTGGTGAATGTTTTGAAGACATTAGTTGTTAACATAATTAGTATTTTTTTAAAAAAGGAAGAGCTACATGGATATGCTACATTCCATACAAAGGTCAGTGCTCCATATTTTGACTGACTGTTTGATAACACTTCAGCAAATCAATCTGGGGAAAAGACACTGGTAAATCCTCAGTTACCAGGAAAGTATGGACTATAAAGAAGAATATATAATGTAAATAATACACAATATAATATGTATATAATATAATAAATAATAAAATATATGAGATAAGTTTCCTTTTCTTTAAAGCATAGACCTAATTTGACCTCCTTTTAAAAAAACTGCTTGTAATTTTCCAGGCACCTTGGATGAAAATTATGATTAAAAAGGGGAGGCTTGGTATAGATTAGGGGTTTTTAGTCTTCTTTGCGTAATGGACCTTTGGCAGCCTGGACTTGCAGGCCCCTTCTCAGAATTATGTTTTTAGGTGCATAAAATAAACCATGTAGAAGTACTACAAAGGAAACCCATTATATTAGAATACAGTCATCAAAATATACTTTTTAAAAAGACCACAGGTTTAGAACCCCTGGGATTGACAGAACAAAGTAATTTATTTTGAACATCCAAAGTCAAATACTATTCTAGATTCATTTTATTTCCATATGAGGGAATATATTAGTTAGTCTTCTAGAATTGTGATGGAAAGGGTCTAGAAAAAAATAATGTTTTTTGAGGCTGTTTAGGCCTCAAACATTATTCAGCTGCAAACTTATTGCTTTGTGGTAGAAAATAAAGAAAAATGGCAGGGTTTTTGGACAGTTTTGGACAGTTTGGACAGTCACCTCTAAACGAAATCATTGATACTTTATTATTTATAGCAGGTCTGTTAACTACATGATCTTGTAAAAAAATAGTTAAAAGTTTACATACAATGAGGCAGCTCATTCTGGTTATCATTAAGGGAAAGAGCTCTAGCTCTTTTCAGCTAATAGATCAATTGGAATTTCTGAACTCATAGTGAGTTTAAATCCTTAAAAAACATACTTTCCCTATTTGACTACACAAAAGCTTTATTGATTCAGATTTTTTTCTGTTTATAATTTATTATAATGTTCCTAAGGAAAGGTTCCTGCAAGTGTTTTCATTGTGAACAGGTTTAATAAGAATATTCTGGCTGGAAAATGTTTTGTTAAAGCACTAAGGGCTGCAAAAATCCAGCATATTAGTATAGATCTTTTATGGGGTATCTGCTTCTAAAATGGAAATTTAAAGAAGTAATGTTGATAATCCGAAGAGCCAAGTGTCTGTCTACATTGGGTTTTTTTTTTCCTCTTTGAGTTCATCTATTTTTCTCCTTTCCCCACTTTGCAAACATAGTTTGCTTACAGCTTGTGTACTGAAAATGCTGCCAGGAAGAAGGGTGAGCAAAACTTGTGTTTCCCATGACCCTCACTCTAATGTTGTTCCAAGGGCTCCCTACTTGGAAATGCCTTGATAACCACATTCATTCCTGACATACCCATCCCCCTCCCCCCACCCCCTCACACAACACTAAGTGCTATATGACCCCTAGTCTTCCTGTGGCTCTCTTGTGAGGGCTGAGGATTTTTCACCTAATGCAGTAAATGCATCTTACTGTGAGCCTGTAAGCCAGTCATCCATAGTTTTCCAATTTCTTAGTTTCAAAGATCTTTTCTAATTGTTCGTGGATTTTCTTCCCTAAATGAAATTTGAGTTTTTTTGGTGAAATCAAAATCTTTCCTGTTCTCTCCCAACTCTCCTAGTACCTTCCTTCCTAAAATTACCTTCTATTTATTTGTATATACCGATAACTGCATGCTGTTGCCCTTGATAGAATATAAATTGTTTTATGGCAGAGACTGGTAGATTTTCGTGTGTCCTTAGCACCTAGTACAGTGCCTGGCACATGATAGGCATTTAGTACATCTTTATTGATTGCTTGGTTGTTTTTTTACCCTCAGGCTAGATCTGGTGATTTTTAATTGGTACTACTTAAAACCAGTTTTGTTTCTTTTTGTAACAAAACAATAAACTAAAACCCTATTTTTTAAATATGGTGTCTGTGTAAACTTTTCTTTCATGATCATAAAGAAATTTTAAAATGGACCCTTTAGATGCACTTTTGTCCCTCTCTATATGACTAGATCTAGAATTAAAAATGGGTTAGGTAAAACTAGTGTTTACTTACTCACCAACCTTTCTCCCCATCCCCTCCCAAGAAAGTGACAGGAAGTGTTGCATCTGTGTGTGTGTGTGTGTTTGGGGGAAGGGTGGGAATGGAAACGGAGAAGGAATGCTTACAAGAGGATAGGCTATCTCTCTAGTGGTGCCTGTAAATTAAGAGCTCCTGGTCCCTGGCCTGGAATGCTCGATTGGATCATCTCCTGCTGTCATTGCTGCATGAAAGAAAAGCCTATCTCCTTACTACAGAGGAGAAACAACTGCCAGATATTTCATTTGCTAGGGCTTGAGTGAAATTTTAATTTTCTTCACTCTCCAAAAAGCTCTTCACCAATTTTGTGTCATAGACCCCTTTGGCAGTTAGGTGAAGACTGTGGACTGCTTTTCACAATAACCTATAAAATAAAATATATAGAATTATCAGAAAACCAATCATATTGTAATACAGTTATTAAATGTATTAAATATATTTGAAAAAGTAAACAGGCCCAAATGAAGAGTCCTTGCACTAAATTAAAGAGAATTGTGGTGCTCTCTCTTCCTCTCTCAGGGAAACCAGAGGCAAATTCTAGGGAAGTTATGGAAAGCCTGATACATCCCTGCCTATGGACTCATGGGGGAAAATGAGGCCTTGTCTCACTTTTCTGAAGAAGACTACGTTTATAGAATCACCAGAAGAAGTCATTTAAATGCCAGTTAGGAAAACTGCCCTTGGACACTCATTGTAGCGTCTTTCTGTTTCCCGTGGCCACCTCTAAAGAAAGAACATCAGAGTGGCAGTCAGATGACCTGTTTGCTGCAATCAGTTATGCCATTTATTGGCAGAGTGACCTGATTTTGCAGCTTTTAATATGCTGTAGTCTGTGAAACCAGATTGTTGTTCACTTGTTTCAGTCGCGTGTCACTCTTTGTGACCCCATATGAGGTTTTCTTGGCAAATATACTGGAGTGGTCTGTCACTTCCTTCTCTAGGTCATTTTACAGGTGAGGAAACTGAGGTAAACAGTGTTAAGTGACTTGCCCGGGATCTCATAGCAAGTAAGTGTCTGAGGCTGGATTTCAATTCAGGTCTTCCTGACTCCAAACTTGGCACTCTATCCACGGTGTCACCTCCCTGCACGAGAAGCCAGATAGCCAATCTTGTTAGAAACATTCCTACTACATTAGTGAGTATGCCCTGACTGGGACTGGAGGGGCACTCAGATAAATAAAATCAATGAGCTTTAGTAGTGCCTGGACTTGGAAATACTTTAATTGACTGATAGCAACCTTTTTTCTTCCTGGTTAGGATCCCTGGGCTTTTGATAAAGGATGTTGTTAGGTAATTGACCCTGTCACATAAGTGAAACTTAAGTGACATCAGTGAAATATGATTATGTAGGAAATATTTTGGAATTTTGTTTGAAAGAAAGGTAGCAGGATTCAATTACTGTAACATATCTAGCTTATTGGGCAAAAGAAATCTCATTTAAATAAAGATATAAGCAGTTTAAAAAGCATTCTTAAGAAACATCCCTTTAGCACTGTGGTATAATAATGAAAAATCACGTACACCGAATGTGTGTGGCAAGGTAGAAAATGTGTTGGCTCCGGAATCAGAGACCTGAATTTGAATTATAGCTTAGCTACTTAACTGATCTTGATTTAACCCCTTTAAGACTTTAGTTTTCTTACCTGTAAAAGTGTAGTGGAATGGACTAGATGATCTGTAGGGAGTTTATAACTTTAAATTCTGTGCTCTCAGGCAAATTAAAGGTACTCTTGAATGCCAACTCAGACCCAACTGGCAAAGATGGGCTGTGGGAAATAAGTACGTTAGTTGCATTGTTCATGGAATCATGAATTAGTACAAACATTCTTGAAAAAAATTTAAAACTATGACTAGAAAATTAGTAAACCTTTGATCTACTACTAGGCCTATACTCAAAGGGATCAGAAAAAGACCCATTGGGGTGTGTGTTTGTGTGTGTGTGTGTGTGTGTGTGTGTAGAACTTCTTTTTGTGGTTGCAAGGAACTGGAAACTAAGGGGACGTGCATCAGTTGAGAGGAATGGCTAAATGCAATGTAATATTACTGTGCCATAAAGTGACAAAAGAGATGGTTTAGGAGAAATCTGGGAAGACTTATACAAATTGATAGAGAATGAAGAGACAACCTAGAGAATAATTTGTGCTTTAACAATAACGTCGTAAATAGGAGTAATTTTGAAAGACTTGAGAACTCCAAGCAACATGGTGATCAACAGTGATGTCACAGAACTGTTATTGAAGAAGGTTACCTACTTCCTGATCGAGAGGTGATAGATTGAGCATACAAGATGAAACATTTAATTTTGAACATAGCCAGTCAGAAAATTTATTTTACTCGATTATACAAAATTATTACAGAGGTTTTGTTTTTCTTTTTCAAGGGCAGGGAATGGAGTGTGAAAGAGAGAAAATAAATGCTTATTAATTGAAAATAAACTTTGACTATATATGGGAAAGACTAAACTCCTGTTAAGTTTTTCAAGACTTGCAAATATCTTTCAGCTATGGATTTCAAAGTTTTTCAGTCATTTTTATCTTTGTTTGTCCTTCTTAGACATTGTGAACATTGAAACACCTCTCTTTCTCTCTCATACACTCTCTCTCTCTCTCTCTCTCTCTCTCACACACACACACACACACACACACACACACACACACACACAGCTTGATTATATTTTGACAGATGTGAAATGACTTGTTACTGATATAGGAGTGATTCCTGAATTGGATATATATAGTCAAACCACTGACTTGTTAGCGTAAAGGTAAAATTAACACAAAGCTAAAAGAAAGAATAAAAATAAGAAAAAAAGTGGCATGCAATTAAACAATTCCAGCCTGATATAGTTAAGTGAATTATCAATTATGAAAATGTGATCTGGACAGAAGAAATGACCCTTGATTGTAATAATCATGAGTAAACCGAAGAAAGTATAAAAAGCATTTTAGTTAGCCAAGATTTGGCTTATTTGCCCAGTGGAAATGACAGCCAAAGTCAACACCAATATGGAATTTAAACTCATTTGTAAAATCTTAGAATATATTAAGGGAAAATTATGAGCAATACTGCCTTATAAAAAAGAGAGAAGCAGTGGAGGGTAAAGCCAGTTTAAAGAAAGCTTAAAGAGAGACCAAAATAAGCAGTGTCATCTTAAAGGCATTTAAGGATGAAAAGTGGAAGTAAGACAACAAGCAAACAACAGATAGAAAAAACTGCAAAGATTTTTATAACAAATCTTTTACCATCAAGAAATGTGTAACTATCATACTTGAACTTCAGCATCATAGTTGGAGATCGGCTTCTACAGTCTTTCACTAAAGGGTACAGAGGGGGAAAAGAACTCGAGTAAAGAATCCATGATGAAGACAACACAATTGTGAGGGTTTGGGGTTGTGTTCACAAGGTAGCTGAAGAACAGGAAGATAACTAAGGCATGGAAAAAAAACTCACAGACTGTATTCATATGTAAAAATTAAGGTGACCAGGGTTGAGGAGGAGGAACTAACCATCTAAAAGCCTGCTTTCACATTTCTTTAACATTTTTATGATAATTATCTTCACATATATTGAAAGTATTAATGATGAGGCTATTAGTAAGGATCAGGCAGGTTTGGCAAGTAGTAACATGCCACAAATGACCATTTCTTTACTAAGACACAATTGACAAAAAGGTGTGGAAAAGATCCCTTCATGTTTTCTTTTTTTCTTTATTTTTCCATTGAGTTTTATTTTTTGTTTGCGATATTTTTAAAAAGCTTTTAATTTGGTAGGGCAAAATGTCATTGTAAAGGCTTTTCTACAAGATATTTCCACATGCAGGGATCAAAATTGTCATATCCCTTGAATATTAAACCACGGACATAGTAATAGCTTTATTTCACAATCCTCTGATATCTGTGTCAGGCATGGCATAAGACAAAGACAATGTATGCTTGCTAAAGGTGCCTGCCATTGGAGAGATTCCCTGCAGATCCTGAGAGTTTCTTCAGATGCTCCTGTTTGCTGATGAGATTGTGCTTATTTGAATCCAGCCCTGGAATATTGATGAGTGTCATGGACAAGTTCCATACCCTTTCCAAAGAGTTTGGCTTAACCAACCCCAAGGGGAAAGCCAAGTGGGTGACGAAAGCCTGCTGCCAAGACAACAGTGCCCATTTGGGTGTATGCACTTCACAGGTCCATCCAGTGGTGTACACATAATAACCAGAATCTTGGTCAGCCAGTAAAAATGGATGGTAAAGTGGGCCCAGAATTAAACAAGGGGAAGAGATCTGGCTTAATTGCTTATGGGAAATCGCAGCACTCCCTTAATAACTGTAGACTTTTCCTTTTGAAATGAAGGACCACATTTTTAATAGTAGTATGCTATCAGGGTGGTTATGTGGAAGCCACTTAGGGGATGGTACAGTTTCTGAAGAATTAAATTAAGTATCATTCATAGGGCAATGGATGGGGGAAATAGTAGTTCCTCTGGAAAAGCATTGAGAGTTTTAGTGACTCAATATGAGTCAACAATGTAATGATAGCAGCCCACAAAACCCGAGGAGTCTTGGATTGCCTTAACAGAGACATGGCTTCTCGGATGAAGGAGTTAATAGTTCCACTGTGCTCAGCTTTGGTTAGACTAGCTTTGGTTAGTGTTCTGTGCAGTGGTGGGGCAGTTTCTGTGCACAGGTGGTGCAATCACTAAAGCAGAGGTGGGGAGCTTGTAGCCTCAAGGCCACATGTAGCCCTCTAGGTCCTTAGGTGTGGCCCTTTGTTGGAATGCAAACTTCTGTGAGGCCACACTTGAGGACCTAGAGGGCAACATGTGGCCTTGAGGCCACAGGTTCCTATAAGGTTAATGGGGAATAAGATCTTCCCTGTCCATCAATGGGCCTCATGTGGAGCCCATTAAGGGAAGCATGCTTGCTTGTAGGAAGGCTTACACAGCTGTTGTTAATTCCTAATTAGGCACTGAGCCTATTAGCTGAAAGAGTATATATTCTGAGAGGTGAGTTTTTGCTGTGGGGGCTCACTTACAAGAAGGATCTGGTGTTTCCTTGGTTGAGACTCTGAGTGGCGGTATGTTCAGAGCTCTCCAGCTGCTCAGAGGTAAAGGCTCTCTTGATTCAGTGGTGGATGTAAAGCTTTGATTCAGGCAGTAGAGCCCTGTCTGTTGGTCTTTATCTTTCTGTCTGTCTTCTGTTTAATTAAAGAAGATTGTTGACCCCTGAAACAGTTATCTTTCCCAGTAAAGCGGATAAAAGAACCTACACTAGCAGCCATCCTGGGTATGCCAGTGTGGTTACCACCACAATTCCGCACCTCTGCACTAGAAGTCTTGGATTTAGGAAGACTTGAGTTCAAATTTAGCCTCAGATACTAGCTGTGTGACTCTGGGAAAATCACTTAACCTTTCCCAGCCTTAGTTTCCTCATCTGTAAAATAGTGATAATAATAGCACCCATCTCCCAGGGTTGTTGTGAGGATAAATTGAGATGATACTTGTAAAATATCTTCTAACCTAAAAGTACTATAAATGTGCTATTTTTATTCTTGTTGGTGGTGGTGGAACAGTTTAGATAGGTTATTGACAAGTATTTAGAGTTGGTGATCCAGATGGTTATGGTCCTAGGGCACATACCATACCATAAAAAGTTAAATAAAGTAGGAATTTTTAGCCTGGAGAATAGAAGACTGGGGGCAAG